>NC_044038.1:91455163-91797510 GCF_901765095.1 Microcaecilia unicolor | reverse complement strand
CCCCTCCATGTCCAGCAATTCTCCTTTCTCCCCTGCCCTCTCCTCCATCCATCCATATCCAGCAAAATTTCCTCTCTCCCCTGCCTCCTCCATCCATCCATGTCCAGCAACTCTCCTCTCTCCTCTGCCCTCCTCTCCATGTCCAGCGATTTCTATTCTTTCCCCTGCCCTCCCCTCCATCCATGTCCAGCAACTCTCCATTCTCCCCTGCCCTCTCCTCCATCCATCTCCAGCAAATTTCCTCTCTCCCCTGCCCTCTCCATCCATGTTGTCCAGGAATTCTCCTCTCTCCCCTGCCCATCCTGTTTCTTTCCATCTCCTTCCCCCTTCTATCCAGCATCTCCCCCCTCTATCTCCCATCTCTCTCTCATTCCTTTCCATCGTGTTCTCTTCCCTCTTCCATTCAGCATCTCCCCCCCTCTCTCTCCCCTTTGCAGGATCTTCCATCTCTCTCTCATTCCTTTCCATCCAGTGTCTCACCTTCATCCCTCCATCGAACATCTCTGCCTCACCCCTCCATCAATGTCCTCCCTCACTCCCCTTCCCTGCCTCACCTGTCCTCTCACTCACTCTCTCTACCCTTCCCCCCAGCAAGGTTAGGGACATAGGTGTCAAACTACTAGCTACTCCTCCCCGCCGCTGCTATGGCAGCCAGGAGGAACCACGAGCTCCTGCCCTTTCCTGCCTCCCTCTTGCTCACTCTCTCCATTACCCCCACACCCGACGCTGCTACAAAACAAAATAAAAATGTGCACGGGGCCGTGCTCCTGCGCGTGTCGCTGCCGGCTTCCCTCCTTTCTTCAGAAACAGGAACTTATGAGGCGAGTGAGGGAGAAGAAGGGAGGCCGGCAGCGGCGCATGCAGAAGTATGGCCCCGCGCAGGTTTGCAATATGCTTTGCCAGCGAGGGGGAGGGAGGGAGCGAGCGAGCGGCAGGGAAGGAAAGGAAAGAGCATGGAAGTTTGCGGTTCCTCCAGGCTGCCATAGCAGCGGCCCGAAGAAAAGAAGATAGTGGTAGGTTAGTCCAAGGAAGTTTGGGTAGGAGCCACTCGTTACTACACCCATGCCAGTGGGCTACCAGATTTGGAGGATTTTGCAGGAGCAAGTCTACCGCTGAGAAACCCGTGAAGTCGACCATCTGAAAGAATGACTGAAGAGTGGTGCCGTTTTGATCACTGACAGAGCAGTCACTCAGTGGTGGGATTGACTTCGTAAACATATTTCTGCAAAAGGGGGACACTCTGAACATCAGATTTAAACATTCAGACTGTTCAAGTTGATATTAACTGCGTTAGACATTCTAACTTTTGGGTACTATTGTTTAAAACTAGTGAAACCAAGCCCATTTTGTCAAAAATGAAACGGGTCCTAGGAAGGCTCTCATCTAAGCGATTTTTCCTCTCTCCCCTGCCCTCCCCTCCATGTCCAGCGATTCTTCTTTCCCCTCCCCTCCATGTCCCATGATTCTTGCCTTTTCCGTGCTCCCACAGCATTGTGGCCTTGTCTAACCCTGTGGTCAGTGGCTGGGGGGCCGTCCACAGCAATCATGTCTTCAGTGTTGCCAAGCTCTGCTTGCCAGAACTGCTGGGAAAAACTGCACTTTGGCGGCATGCCTAGCCCATTCCCTGGGTCTCCTCCTGTTTTCTGGGGTCTCGAGCATGGCCCGGCCATACTGCAATCAAAAGGACAGTCGGCCTCTGGTGTTTCACCCCAGACCCACCATGGAAGGATGCGCTGCCATTCAGTGGCTCTCCCCCGGCCTTCTGTCCCCATCGAAATCCAGGTTGAAGCTGCAGCAGGCGTCGCCTCCAGCGTTCCCTTGTCTTCCCCTCTCAGTGTCTCGCCCTCCTCTGACGTCATTTCGTATCTACGCGAGGGCGGGACAGTAAGAGGGAAGATGTTATGAACCCAGCCAGCCAGCCAAAGAACCCTGAGGTACAAATTATTATATAGGATTTGCCTTACCCTTCACTACCAATTATAATGTTCTACTACAAATTGTGTTGTCGTTGCAAGTAGTATATCATGCCATACTTTGTATTGTTGTTCAAATACTTTTACTGCTCTAATTGCCTCCTGCTCATGTTTGATCTATTCTTATTGTACACCGCCTTGAGTGAATTCCTTCAAAAAGGCAGTAAATAAATCCTAATAAATAAATAAAGCTGGATTTCTACGAAACCATACAACATTGTTTGAAATAGATGTCACTTTGTGGATGTACAATTTGAATTAAAGTTGGTGCAAGTTTGTGGTTGTATGGGGCTCACTTTTTTCTTGACCACTTCTGAAAGCTAAGTGTGAGTGGGGGAAAAGAAAAGTTGGTAATTATCAACCCTGTTTACAAAGCCATGTTAGTGGCACCTGGTGCACTAAGCCGTGTGGCTTAGTAAACAAGGGGGGGGGGGGGTATGTGTGATATTTTTAAAGCTGTCCAAATGCCACTTCCAGGTGATTCCTCAGGGATCATTCTTGAACTCCTTCAAATACTGGCAGATGTTCATTTAGATTTTCTTTCTGTTCTCCTTTTAGATTTGAATTCTGCACTGTAAAAGAGTCTACCACTGACTTATCAGAGTTTTCCTCTGAATTCTCCCCAAAACTGATTCTACCATTTATGTTAAAAGGGGCAGAAATTAGATCTCGTCTTTTTATGAAATTCTGGAGATTAAGATTTGTAAGCCAGTCATTACTCCAAATCATTTTTAGTTTCATGTTATTATTAGGGAGAATTATTATGCTCTCACATTTAGGGCTCCTTTTACTAAGCCGTGGTAGTGATTCCCGCACAGCAATTGAATGGGCTTTGTCACATTTGCCTCACCAGGAATCATTACCTGATTTTGTAAAAGAAGCACTTAATATCTCATGCAAGATGAAATATAGAAAGGACTTCTTTACATAATTTCTGGCTGGAAGCTTCAGACAGGAAAACCTTAATGAAATTATTCCTCAAGTAAAGAAACAAGTAGGGCAGGGGGACCTGCTCAACAATGATACGACTACTAAAATCACCAAACTTAGAATTTTTATTTCCTAAAAAGAAATCCCCTAGTTTACTGATGAGGTTTAACTGATGAGGCAGTAGAATAGAAAACTGGAGAGGATCTGGTGTTGACCATATGAATCTCCTGTTAATTAGATTTATGAGAAATAGGTGAAACTAAAAGACCACCTTGTATTGAAATTGCTCGCTATGCAAGTTCTGCTGATTTTCAGAAATAAATAGAACTGAAAAAAATTAGGTTAAACTTTCAAACAATAGGAATAGGGATATAAAGGAGTATTTCTCTGCTGGGTTATCACAACCATGCAACAAGTCATATGATCTCTTTCAGATAAAAAGTCTATATGAGTTTTCTTGACCAGATTAGCAGTCTGGAATACTGATAATTGACAGCTGATTTTTTTTTCTTTCTTAACCATTCTGTCATTAAAGTGTCTAACAGTAGGAATTTGTTTATTCCATGTCAGAGATGATTCTTTCCAAAGTTCAGGAATTAGAAAAGGTACAGAGAAGGGCCATGAAAATGATAAAGGGAATAGGACGTCTTCCCTATGAAGAAAGGCTGAAACAGCTAGGGTTCTTCAGCTTGGAGAAAAGACAGCTGAGGGGAGATATGATAGAGGTCTATAAAATACTGAGTGGAGTGGACCGGGTAGACATGAATCGTTTGTTTACTCTTTCCAAAAATACTAAGACTAGGGGGTATGTGATGAAGCTACAAAGTAGTCAATTTAAAACGCATCAGAGAAATTTTTTCTTCACTCAACGTGTAATTTAACTCTGGAATTCGCTGCCAGAGAATGTGGTAAAGGCGGTTAGCTTAGCGGGGTTTAAAAAATGTTTGGACGGCTTCCTAAAGGAAAAGTCCATAGACCATTGATAAAATGACTTGGGGAAAATCCACTGCTTATTTCTGAGATAAGCAGCATAAAATGTATTGATCTTATTTGGGACCTTGCCAGGTATTTGTGACCTGGATTGGCCACTGTTGGACTTGATGGACCTTTGGTCTGTCCCAGTGTGGCAACACTTATGTAGGGTCATAATTAGGTTCTGGAATTTGTTGCTGGGATAAAAGCAGTTGGTATAGCTAGGTTTACAATGATGTGAAAAAGTCCCCCCCCCCCCCACGAGTGATTTCTGTACAAAAAAAAAATCAAATCATTGGTTTCTGATTGGTATTAGACAAAGATGTAGTATTAAATAAAGGGAACCTAAATAAACACAACACAGCTTTTAAATTATTACTTAATTTATTTAAGGAACAAAGTTATCCAATACCTGTATCACCCATGTGAAAAGTAACTGCCCTCTTAGTTAACAACCAGCTGACTAAATTTAATTGACAATTAGATTCAGCTGATTGAACACATCCAACCCTGTTGAATCTAAACCTCACTATATATTGAATCATGGGAGTGAAGTAATCACCAGTTTCTTCAAGAACACTATGCCACGACCAGAGAATGTGGCAAAGGTGGTTAGCTTAGTGGGGTTTAAAAAAGGTTTGGATGGCCTCTTAAAGGAAAAGGCCATAGACCATTATTAAAATGACTTGGGGAAAATCCACTGCTTATTTCTGGGATAAGCAGCATAAAATGTATTGATCTTTTTTGGGACCTTGCCAGCTATTTGTGACCTGGATTGGCCACTGCTGGAAATAGGATGCTGGGCTTGATGGACCTTTGGTATGTCCCAGTATGGCAATACTTATGTACTTAAAGAAAATTCCAGAAGAGATGTGGAAAAAAAACAGTTATTAAAACATTATCTAGAAAAGGTTACAGTCATTTCTAAAGCTCTGGGATTCCACCGAAACATAATGAAAACCATTATCTCCCAAAATTACTACAAGGGTGCACCAACATCTCACTCAGGAAGTCACAAGAAATCCCAGAAGAACATCCAAAGATCCGCCTGCCTCAGGTAAGGTCAGTGTTCATGGCTCCTACAATAAGAAAGGATGGACAAAAATGGGATTCATTGGAGAGCAGCAACCCAGTATCATCAATGGTCATCTCACTTTTGCAAAAACACCTGAATGATCTCCAAGCCTTTTATTTTATTTATTTATTTGGATTTTTCTCACACCTTTTTCAGTAGTAGGTCAAGGTGAGTTACATTCAGGTACACTGGATATTTCTCTGTCCCAGGAGGGCTCATAATCTAAGTTTGTACCTGAGGAAATGGAGGGTTAAGTGACTTGCCCAAGATCACAAGGAGCAGCAGTGGGATTTGAACCGGCCACCTCTGAATTTCAAGCCCGGTGCTCTAACCATTAGGCCACTCCTCCACTCTTAGGATGATGATCTATGGACAGATGAGTCAAAAGTGGAACTCTTTGGACAACAGGTCCTATTATGTCTGGCATAAAGCAAACACAGAATTCCGCTATAAGAACATCCAACAGTCAAACATGGTAGTGGCAGTGTGATGTGAGGATATTTTGAGGCCTCAGAACCTGGAAAACTTGCCATTATTGAAAGAACCATACATGCCACACTGTACCTGCAAATTCTTAAGGAGAATGCCTGGTCATCTGTCAGTGAGCTGAAGATAAAGTGTTACTAGGGTTATGCAGCAAGACAATGAACCAAAACACAAAAGAAAGTCTACATCTGAATGGCTGAGGAGAAACAAAATTAAAGTTCTGGATTGACCTAGTCAGTCCTGACTTGAACCCAACAGAGAAAGTGGAATGACCTGAAATGAGCAGCTCATGCATAAAAACGTACAGATGTGTAGAACTAGAGTAGCAGCTCTGAAAAGAAGATGAGCTAAGATTTCTCAACGGTGATGTGAAAGACTGATAAATTATTGCTGATAATGATGGTGCAACCAGGTACTAAGTTTAGGGGCAGTTATTTTTTCACATGGGTGGTGATAACTTTGTTCCTTAAAAAAAAAACTGCTCCATTTACTCAGGTTCTAGTATTACATTTAATGTTTAAATATCCGAAAACATTCAGTGTGACATATGTGCAATGACAGAGGAAACTAGGAAGATTGTGGAACTTATTCATATCACTGTAAGAAACATTTCCTGAAGAATAAGTCCATAAATCTTTATTATGGAAGACTTGATTTCACTGCTTATTCCTGGAGTAAGCATCATGGAACTTTACTAAGTTTTGGAATCTCTGTCACATACTTGTGGAAACCAGCTGCTGAGCTAGATGTGACCCTACCATATAAAAAAAAATAAGGTTCAATTCATGTTTCATTTATTGAACAATATTCTATTTGTTAATATATATGTACTTTGAAAGAGGTGGTGTATACATTTTAAAATAAATACCACTCCTTAGTAACTCTCTTTATTGAGTGTGGCCCTTCCTTCCCATATTTTTGTACTCGATTACTGGGAAAGGTTTTGATGAATTGGGGGCCTTTTTACTGAAATACGGTAAGGATTTGCACCTATCACACTTTAACAGTAAAAAATTAGCATGCATTAAGTGCTGGGAGAGTGCCCAGCAAATCCCCTACAGCTACCATACTGAAAAGTTCTTTAGCGTTCATTAAGTTCATTCACAATTAGTGCTGATGCACTCACCCCCGGAATCTATATAGTGCAACTTAAGTCGTGCGCGCAAATACAGGTAGTGTTCTGTATTTGCGTGTGCAACTTAATTAGTTAACAAGCCAATCAACACTGATAATTGTCAAAGGTATTTTTTTTTATGTAAGGTACCTCTCACTGGGCTTGAAACATTTTCTAAGAATCTGAGCACCATCCAAAATATTTTAGTAACCAAAGAAAAGTTCCATTTTGCTCAGCCTTTAAATAATTGACTTTGTTTTTACTCATTCTTCTTATATGGAATGCACTCCCCTCCCCGATCCCCCCGTTTTCTATTTCTGTTGATGGCTCTCTCATTCTCCCTGTCTCCTCAGCTCGAAACCTTGGGGTCATCTTTGACTCTTCTCTCTCCTTCTCTGCTTATATCCAGCAGATTGCCAAGACCTGTCGTTTCTTTCTTTACAACATCCGTAAAATCCGCCCCTTTCTTTCCGAGCACTCTACCAAAACCCTCATCCACACCCTTGTCACCTCTCGTTTAGACTACTGCAATCTGCTTCTTGCTGGCCTCCCACTTAGTCACCTCTCCCCTCTCCAGTCGGTTCAAAACTCTGCTGCCCGTCTCATCTTCCGCCAGGGTCGCTTTACTCATACTACCCCTCTCCTCAAGACCCTTCACTGGCTCCCTATCCGTTTTCGCATCCTGTTCAAACTTCTTCTACTAACCTATAAATGTACTCACTCTGCTGCTCCCCAGTATCTCTCCACACTCGTCCATCCCTACACCCCTTCCCGTGCACTCCGCTCCATGGATAAATCCTTCTTATCTGTTCCCTTCTCCACTACTGCCAACTCCAGACTTCGCGCCTTTTGTCTCGCTGCACCCTACGCCTGGAATAAACTTCCTGAGCCCCTACGTCTTGCCCCATCCTTGGCCACCTTTAAATCTAGACTGAAAGCCCACCTCTTTAACATTGCTTTTGACTCGTAACCACTTGTAACCACTCGCCTCCACCTACCCTCCTCTCTTCCTTCCCGTTCACATTAATTGATTTGATATGCTTACTTTATTTATTTTTTGTCTATTAGATTGTAAGCTCTTTGAGCAGGGACTGTCTTTCTTCTATGTTTGTGCAGCGCTGCGTATGCTTTGTAGCGCTATAGAAATGCTAAATAGTAGTAGTAGTAGTAGTAAAGGGCTTCGCCTAACACAAGACTATTTCTACTTCCGGAAGCAGGTGAAAACTTAGTTACTTTAAAGGCCTGGTTAAAGAGCCAACTTGCTAGTCACACACACACAAGGAATGACACCTAAGATAATATTCCACACACACACTAAGATAATATTCAAGCACCTTTCTGACCTCATTTGCAACTTTCTTTAAATTAGTACCTTATTACTTATCTATATGTTTTATCTTTGCTTACACCCTATACCGTCTATTAAAATGTTTTATCAAGTATTATGTTGACACTGTAATGTAGCATACTATGAATATTTTTACTGCTATAATTGTCCATTGCTTATATTTGACTTATTCTTGCTGTACACCGCCTTAAGTGACTTCCTTCGGAAAGGTGGTAAATAAATCCTAATAAATAAACAAATATTTCCTTTGTTTTGGGGTTTTGTTTCAGCTTTAGATTTGTCACTATTTTATTTCACTTTTGTGCCTCCCTCCACCCCTACCCCCCTCCTTCCCCTGACCTCTCTGCCTCAGCTCTTTCTTCCCTGGACTATTGATAACAACGTGGCAACCAGTCTTTCTGCTCGGGACCTAGCAGATTTAGCTATCCCCAGTCCAGGGCCTTACCACAGCAGCTGATACCCCAAGCTCCATACCAAAAGTTCCTTTTAGCCAGAGCCCCCCCCCCCCCCCCCCCAACACACACAATGGAAACTGCCCTGCACCCCTACCAAAATTGAGGCAGCAGCTCCTGGACTGGGACTTACCAACAGAAGCAGCTTTTATTATGGCCCAACACCGAATTCAGTGGAAACAGCTCCACTCCTAAACAAACGCACTGGTGGTGTCACTTCTTCAACCCCAGACGCAACCACAACAGAAGTAGCTTCTCTCAGGCCAGAGTAAGTAACATATCAATTTTTAGGTGTGCTGGCAACCAGAAATTTTCCACCTCTACTCCTTCACATTCATTTTTAAAAAATGTATAATGATAAAATTATTTCATCTGCATTCTACCAAGCAGCTAAGTTTAGAAAAAAATGTTATGAACTGTATTAAACACAAACACAGCAATGGTGACTGAAAAAATGGCCAGACGACAGAAAATATCAACTGTTTATCATCCAAGACACATTCTGTTTGTGGGAAGTGTACAGTATGTAGACACAGTCTTGTTCTAGACAAGTTTGAACAGCCAACTACCAATCAAGTTTACACTTTAAAACATTTAACCAACTACAATTCTGTCCTAGTGGTGTATGTCATAACCTGTCCGTGTAAACTTCCGTAGGTGGGAAAAACCAAATGGATGATAAAAACCAGGTTAACAGAACAAAGAAACGGTGTGTGCAGAAAATATACAATCAGCTCCAATCATCTCTCATGAGTCTTGGATGCTAATAAACAGTTGATATTTTCCATTGTCTGACCATTTTTTCCAGTCACCTTTGCTGTGTTTGTCTGATTGACTGTGAGGGTTTGTTCTTCAGTTGCAAGTCAAAAACTGTATTAAGAACACAAAGAACACCTGTCCAAGTTATCTAGTAAGGTCCGCCCCCAAACACTTCATAACAGAACTTACAACATACCTGAACTACATGCTACAACATGGACTCTTCCCAAAAGACAAAGGAAACATATTACTCACACCAATACCCAGAGACCTAAAGAAAAAACTAAACGACACGACCAACTATCGACCAGTGGCATCCATCCCCCTGATTGTCAAAACAATGGAAAGTATGGTAACACAACAACTTACCAACTACTTAGACAAATTCACAATACTGCATGAATCACAGTCGGGATTCAGATCCAACCACAGTACAGAAACAGTGATAAACACCCTCATAACTAAATTCAAACAACTAATAGCAACAGGACACAGTGTGCTACTCCTCCAATTCGACATGTCCAGCGCATTTGACATGGTTAGCCACCAAATACTCTTGAACATCTTAGACTACTTCGGGATTGGAGGAAACGTACTGAAGTGGTTCCAAGGATTCCTAAAAGCTAGAACCTACCAAGTGATCTCAAAATCAAAAACGTCAGTACCATGGACACCAGAATGTGGTGTTCCACAAGGATCACCGTTGTCACCAACCTTATTCAACCTAATGATGACACCTCTAGCTAAATTGCTATCCAACCAAGGTCTCAATCCGTATATCTATGCAGATGATGTCACGATATACATCCCGTTCAAGCATGACCTAACAGACATTGCAAAAGAAATCCAACGTAGCCTCCAAATAATGAATTTATGGGTGGATGCATTTCAACTGAAATTAAAAGCAGAAAAGACACAGTGTCTCATCCTATCCTCACAAAACAACTCAAACAAAAACAACACTCTATATACACCCCAGAATACACTCTTACGGTCTCTGATAGCTTGAAAATCCTGGCAGTAACGATTGATCGAAACCTCACACTAGAAGACCAAACGAAAAATACAACAAAGAAAATGTTCTACGCCATGTGGAAATTTAAAAGAATCAAGCCTTACTTCCCAAGAGACACATTCCGTGGCCTAGTACAGTCAATGGTGTTGAGTCACCTAGACTACTGCAGCGCAATATACGCGGGTTGTAAAGAACAAGTCATTAAGAAGCTTCAGACAGCCCGAAATACGGCAGCCAGACTTATATTCGGGAAAGCAAAATACAAAAGCGCCAAACCACTAAGAGAGAAACTACACAGGCTTCCACTAAAGGAACGAATTGCGTTCAAAGTATGCACCATGGTCCATAAAATTATAAATGGAGAAGCTCCGGCCTACATGTCAGACCTCATAGACCTACCTGCTAGGAATGCTAAAAGGTCAGCACGTACATTCCTTAACCTCCACTACCCCAACTGCAAAGGATTAAAATATAAGTCCACCTACGCAACCAGCTTCTCCTACATTTGCACATAGCTATGGAACATGCTCCCGAAGACCATAAAGACAACGCAAGATCTAACCATCTTTCGTAAACTACTGAAAACGGACCTATTCAAAAAAGCATACAACAAACAATCGTCCTAACTTCTAAACAATAACAACAACGAAGAATAAGACCGAAACAACATAACCAATGCCCTACACTATTACTCTCACCTTAATACCATCACCTGAGCAACTACATAAAGCTGACACCGACACAAGACCACAATGTATTCTTCTACCACACATATACGCACTTGTTTGCAAACCACGTGTTAATTATGCAAGCACACAATGCATTCTTCTACCATGTATGTACGCACTTGATTGCAAAATCATGTGCATATCTAAAGTCCAGAAATGGCAATAGCCATAACGGCAAATGTAAGCCACATTGAGCCTGCAAATAGGTGGGAAAATGTGGGATGGGAAAATTAGGTTCCTACCATGATAATTTTCTTTCCTTTAGTATTAGCAGATGAAGCCATTACGTATGGGTTGTGTCCACCAACCAGCAGGGGGAGATAGAGAGCACTCAACTTTTCACAGTGCCTCATGGCCAGCTAGCTCCACTGCCTCTTCAGTATTTGAAGCTTCCAAAGCAGTATGGCAAACGGCAATGGGAATAACATGAACTTTCCTCACAGCGAACGATGGCCCCTTAACAAGGGCATAAACTCAAAAAAGGAGGGAATGAACTCATCCTCCTGGAGGGAATAAAATCGTCCTCCACTTTGTATAAACGGAGGGAATACTTGCATCCTCCTGGAGGGAATAAACTCATCCTCCCAAAACATGAACTGGAGGGAATGAACTCATCCTCCTATAACTGTAACAAGAATCCTGAAGACTGTTTTCCGACTCCCAAAGGAAGGAATATAACTTCAGGAAACAAGAACAGCACCTAAAATCAGAATCACTGCAATACAGACAATCATACAGGGAGGGCTCATGGCTTCATCTGCTATGACTAAAGGAAAGAAAATTATCATGGTAAGAACCTAATTTTCCCTTCCTTGTCATCAAGCAGATGAAGCCATTACGTATGGGATGTAACAAAGCAATCCCTAAACAGGGTGGGAACAAGCCACACCACGTGCTAGCACCTGTGCTCCAAAACGCGCATCCCTCCTGGCAGCCACATCCAGCCTGTAATGTCAGGCGAAAGAGAACTTAGAAGCCCATGTTGCAGCACTGCAAATCTCATGAAGAGATAGAGCTACAGTTTCCGCCCAGGAAGAGGAAATCGCTCTTGTGGAACGTGCCTTAAAGACTTCAGGCGGAGCCCGGCCAGACAGCAGATATGCTGAAAAGATAGCTTCTTTGAGCCAACAGGCAATAGTGGCTTTAGACGCTGAAGACCCTCTGCGAGGACCTGCAAACAGCACAAAAAGATGATCAGAGGTCCTGAAAGAATTTGTAATTCGCAGATACTGCAACAGAGTCCTGCGCACATCCAAAAGGTGCAACTGCCCAAATGAATCTGCAAACTCCTCCTCAACAAAGGAGGGAAGAAAAACAGGCTGGTTTAGGTTAAACGCTGAAACCACCTTAGGCATGAAGGAAGGCACGGTCCGAACCATGACCCCTGACTCTGAGAATTGCAAAAAAGGGTCTCTACAGGAAAGCGCCTGGAGCTCTGACACCCGTCTCGCCGAGGTAATGGCCACTAAAAAGATGGCCTTCAGTTTCAAATCTTTCTCTGAAGCATGCCGAAGCAGTTCAAAGGGAGCCCCCTGAAGGGCCTTCAATACTAACCCCAGGTTCCAAGCTGGACAAGGTGCCCGCACGGGAAGACGGAGCCGAAGCACCCTTCTAAGAAACCGTACCACATCTGGATGAGCAGCTAAAGACACGCCTTCAACCTTGCCACACAGGGAGGCCAATGCTGCCACTTACACCCGCAGGGAATTATAGGCCAAGCCTTTGTGTACACCATCCTGCAAAAAGTCCAGAATCAGCGAGACAGGAGCCCGCAACGGAGAAAGCGCTCTTGAAACACACCAGACTTCAAACTGGCGCCAAATCCTGGCATAAGCCACGGAAGTGGAGCGCTTACGGGCCTGCAGGAGAGTGGAAATTACCTTATTTGAGTAGCCTTTATCTCTCAATTGCGCCCTCTCAATCGCCATGCCATAAGACCAAAGAGGCAGGCATCCTCCATGGCCACCGGACCCTGTGACAACAGTTGCGGAACCAGAAGTAACGGAAAGGGAGCCTCCAACAGCATCTGTCGGAGGTCCGCATACCAAGGCCTCCTGGGCCAATCCGGGGCGATGAGCACCACTTCTCCTGGATGCAGCCGAATCCGCAGGAGCACTCGCCCTATCAAGGGCCACGGAGGGAAGCCATACAGCAAGCCCAGGGGCCAGGGTTGAGCCAAGGCATCCAACCCGGCAGAGTGAGGATCCCTCCGTCTGCTGAAGAAGCATGGGACTTTAGCATTGGAACTGGACGCCATAAGATCCATCACTGGCTTGCCCCATTTGGCACATATCTGCAGGAATACATCGTCTGCTAGTTCCCACTACGCTGGATCGATCTGATGCCTGCTTAGATAGTCGGCTTGCACGTTGCTCTGACCTGCAATGTGAGCTGCTGACAGGGACTGTAGATGCAGCTGGGCCCAGTGGCAAATTTGTTTAGCCTGCGCGGCTAGAGCTCTGCACTGAGTGCCGCCTTGTTGATTTATGTAGGCCACTGCTGTCGTGTTGTTCGACATCACTCGGATAGCCAATCCTTCCAGGGTCACTTGAAAGGCCAGAAGAACCAGAAACACTGCTTTCAACTCCAGGCGGTTGATAGACCACTCCGACTCGTCGGGCATCCACAGACCCTGGGCATGCTTCCCCTGGCAATGTCCACCCCAGCCCTTCAGGCTGGCATCTGTCACCACTAGGCACCAATCGGAGAGCGCCAGCGGCATTCCCCGCCGCAACATACTGTCCGAGAGCCACCACGCAATACTGAGGCAGGCCGCAGGGAGCCAAGAAAGTCTGCACTGATAATCCTGAGATACTAGAGACCATCGTTGAAGTAGAGAATACTGTAGAGGTCTCAGGTGCACTCTCGCCCATGGCACCACTTCCAAGGTGGCCATCATCAATCCCAACAGCTGGACAATGTCCCAAGCTCGCAGGCGGGGCATCCTCAGGAGCAGACAGACCTGATTCTGAAGCTTGCACCGCATTTGCTTGGGAAGAAACACATAGCCCGAGGCTGTGTCGAACCTGGCCCCCAAATATTCTAGAGATTGTGAGGGGGTCAGGTAACTTTTGGCCATATTGACGACCCAGCCCAGAGATTGAAGGACTGAAACCACTCTGGCTGTAGCTAGATGACTCTCTTTTTCTGAGTCTGCTCTGATGAGCCAGTCGTCTAGGTACGGGTGAACCCGGATACCCTCTCGCCTGAGAAAAGCATCTACTACCACCATTACCTTAGAGAACGTTCGGGGAGCTGTGGCGAGGCCAAAAGGCAAGGCCCGAAACTGGAAATGTTTTCCCAACACCGCAAACCGCAGAAACTTCTGGTGCGGGGGCCAAATAGGTATGTGCAAGTAAGCTTCTTTCAGGTCCAGAGACGTGAGAAACTCTCCTGGCTGTACCGCCGCAATGACGGAGCGCAGGGTTTCCATGTGAAAATGCCGCACTCTTAAGGACTTGTTTAGCTCTTTTAAGTCCAGGATCAGGCGAAAAGACTCGCCTTTTTCGTGGCACCACAAAGTAAATGGAGTAGCGACCTAGACCTTGTTCGGCGGGAGGTACCTGGGTCACAGCCCCTATCTGGCACAGACTGTGCAAAGTCTCCTCTACCGCCGCCCGTTTGGCGGCAGAACCGCATCGGGACTCCACAAACACGTCTCTCACTGGGGCATCGAATTCTATTCGGTATCCGTCTCTGATCAGGTCCAAGACCCACTGATCTGTGGAGATTTTGGCCCAACTCCTCGAAAAAGAGGGAAAGTCTTCCTCCAATGACAGGAAACGAGGTCGCCCCTGAACTCCAGGCCTTGAACCGGCAGCTGCGGAACGTTTGTCCGAGCGAAAGGAGTTTCTCTGCTGAAAGCGAGCACACGAAGTGAACCCAGCAGCACGCCCCGGGCGGTACCTTCTAGCTTCACGGAAGCGAGGTCTGTAAGAGGAGCGGACCGCCTGACCCTTAGAGGAAGGCTTCGGCCTATCTTCGGGCAAGCGCTGAGGTTTGGAATCCCCCAGGCCTTTAACAATGTTTTCCAGCTCCTCACCAAACAGGAGAAGGCCTTGAAAGGGCAACTTCACCAACCTTTGCTTAGAGGCCATGTCCACCGCCCAATGTCGTAGCCAAAGAGTGCGGCGAGCCGCCACTGCTACAGCCATTTGTTTAGCCGAAGCTCTGACCATATCATAAAGGGCGTCAGCCAAAAAGGACAAGGCGGACTCCATCCGCGGAGCCACTTCAGATAAGGTCTCCGCTCCATCATCGGGCTGTTCCACTGCCTGCTGTAACCAAGCCAGGCAGGCTCTAGCAGCATAACAACTGCATGTAGACGCCCGAAAAGTGAGACCTGCCAAATCAAAGGACCGCTTCAGAGCTGAATCAAGCCTGCGGTCTTGAATATCCTTCAGGGCAACACCTCCTTCAACAGGGAGGGTAGTTCTCTTTGTCACAGCCGTGACCAGGGCATCCCCTTTAGGCATTGCAAAGCGAGCCAAATGTTCCTCACTCAGAGGGTATAATTGCCCCATAGCCCTGGCAACCTTCAAAGGTCCCTCGGGGTCAACCCATTGAGCCGAAATAAGCTCTTGGATGGAGTCATGCAAAGGAAAGGCTCGAGCAGGCTTTCTGGTACTAGCCATCCTTGGATTAACAGAGGAGGCTGTGCCACTCCCAGGATCTTCAATCGAGAGGGCTTGTAAGGCATCTGAAATAAGCGCTGGCAGTTCCTCGCGGTGGAAAATCTTCACCGCAGACGGATCATCAAGATCCTGTAGCAATTCTACACCCGACTCTGGCTCCTCAGCCCAAGATGTTCTGCCAGACCCCTCAGAATCCTCACAGCCCGACCACGGGGGAGGGAAAGGGGGGTGCGCCACACTCAGAAGGGGAATTAGCCCTTCTGCGTTTATCAAGAGGATAAGAAACAGGCAAAGCCAACTCCAAAAGGCCAGGATCCACCGGGGGGGAGGGGGGGGGCAGGCAGAGGGTCCGAAGATCCCTGTGGAAGAGCTCTTTTAAGCATGTACGCCCTATGCAGCATTAAAACAAAATCAGGGGAGAAAACCGCTCCCTGAACGCCCGGATCCTGCCCAGGGCTATCAGCTCTATTATCAGCCTCACTCAGAGGACCCCCCCTGGAGTCAGGGCTCTCCGTCGCAACAGAGGCCGCGCCATGTGGAAAATCCAAAATGGCGTCCGCTGCCAGCTCAGAGCACAAAAGATTGCCGCTCGCCATGCTCGGGCCGGCTCTACCGTCTGTACAGCACGAATTACAGAGCCCCGCTGCTGATTTGCGCTTGCCACATTTAGAACAGCGTTTTACAGTCTCTGCAGCCATCGCCGAAAACGGAGGTAAAATTCAAAAATGGCGGTTTGCGTCAAAAACGTCCCGATCGCAGGCCCACCCCTGAGGAGTCAGAAAACACTCTTACCTCACTAGACCGAGTATCACAGCTCCGGTGCTGCAGAAGAATCTCAAGAAAAAACCTCTTTTCCAAGATCGCTGCACTGAAGCGCGACGCGACTTTAATTTTTAATTTTTTTTTTTAACGCTGTGAGGAAAGCAGAGGCAAAAGAAGTAAATAAAAACACTCTGAAGGCTCAGATAAGTGGGAAAGGCAGGGAAAGGCGAACCAATGTGCCTGCATCCACTGAGTGGGAAAGGACAGGGAAAAGCAAGCTAATATGTCCACATCCACGGGGGCATGGGTAAGGCAGGGAAAGGGCTGACCTATGTGCCTTCAAAGTGAAGCTGCTATAGCCTCTAACACCCCAGCTAACAATTGGCAAGCCAGGAGCCACCCCCAGGCAGATTTTTGATGGAGCTCGAAGAAGCTGCAGCCACCCTGCTTGGAGAGATAGAGAATACTGAAGAGGCAGTGGAGCTAGCTGGCCATGAGGCACTGTGAAAAGTTGAGTGCTCTCTATCTCCCCCTGCTGGTTGATGGACACAACCCATACATAATGGCTTCATCTGCTTGATGACAAGGAAACAAATGCTACAAAATAAATAATAAATAAAAAGGTATCTGATTGGTTTACCGGTACCTAACATCCATTATGGCGACTGACAAGGTGTGGCCACATTGGAATAAACAGATTTAGGCTACATGAGGTCATTTATGCTTCTTCCAAGTATATATGCACACAGAAACAGGACAATGGAAACAATGTGCAAACAGCTTAAAATCAATTATTGATTTCACAAAAGCAATTGTGATACCATGTAATCCTGTAAACTATAGCACAAAATGGAACACACAAAACTGTTTCTAAAACCACCAATGGCTCAATTTTCTGACCACCCCTTTCATTTTAAAGATGTGAGACTAAAATAAAGAAACCTGACAGATGTTAAGAGACCTCTCATTGGAGACTAGGATTGTGCAGATGGACGTGAAATAATGAAAGGGGGGAAAAACGATATTAAATACACAAATGAGGCATCAGTGCCCCTGAAACACCTTCCTAAAGGTAACACAGGTTAGTAAAGTCTCCAGGGATGGCCACTGCTTCAGTTATAAAGTCATGGAAGAACTGGCACTCACTATAAAACAATATTGAAAGGAAATTACACCAAAGCATATGAGTCACAATTTCCCACCTCTTTGGACAAGGCAAACAGACCGACTTCCTCTCCCTTTTCCAAACAGAGAAGGATGACAGCTGCCCCCATCCCAGGGAGTCAACATATTCATCCTCCTATTTACTCCTCTTCTAGCTCTATATTTTAATTATTATTTATTAAGATAATTAAAGTTTACAGGGTTCTGCTGCTACCTGAGATCCCTATGCACTGCTGTTGAACAGAATCCCTGACGTCTCTGTAAGAACACGATTCCCTTTAGGAATGTCCAAAGACAAGCTCTTGCAAAATAATGGCTTCATTTAAAATCATTCATGAAAGATACCAGCAACACGTTATTTCTGTTTAAGCACCAACAGAATTATATAAATCATTTAAAAAATATTCCTTCATTATTTATTTATAGCACTTATACCCCACACTATCCCAAACAAGTTTGGGTTCAGTGTGGCTTACATCAAGCATAGTACTATAATGATTAAACAAAGTAAGAGACAACAAGAGGTATATTCCAATACAACATTTTGTACCTATCCCATACCGGATTTGGCGAATGCCTTCACAGTATTATGTAAGCCACATTGAGCCTGCAAATATGTGGGAAAATGTGGGATACAAATGTAACAAATAATAATAATAATAATAACAACATCATAGCAGCAGAATGACTGTTGAAAATAAACTAGCTAAGAGAATTACAATGGTCAACAGTGGCAAGGAATTCTCTAAATAAAAACACTTTCAACAATTTACAAAATTTTAGGTAGTCAGAAAATTGACTTTGCTTAGTAGCTTGGTATGAGAAACTGGCATCATGAATTGATTTTTAACAGAAATTCTTACAGTTTGGAAAATGGAGAAGTAGATACTCTCTTGACGCAGGATAGGCATTGAGTGATGGTAATTACAGCAAGTGTTGCATATAATCAAGTAGAAGACCTAACAAAATTTGATAAGCAAGGGTGCACAGTAGTGACTCTTGCATTTATAGGAAGCCAATGTAACTTGATTAAGAAAGGGGCTGATTTGGTAAACTGAGGGGCTTTGCATACAAAGACAAGCTGCAGTGCTCTGGGCAGTTTGAAGTTTTTTGATAAGAGAGATTTTCAAACCTGAGTAAACAGCATTACAATAATCAAACTTGGACAACACTAAGGATTGTACTAAAGACTGAAATACTGAATTTGAAAAGAAAGGCCTCAGTATTTTTAATCTCCATAGAGAATTAAAGACACTAGAAACTACAACAGAAACCTGTGGTTCAAATGATAAATACTAATCGATAGTTATTCCCAGGACTTTCAAGGTGGAAGAAAAAGGGTAAGACACATTATCAATAGAGAAGTATTTGTTAGTCATTGGGTGAGCAGAATTAGTTATGATTAGGAACTTGGTTTTGTCTCTATTTAGCTTTAATTTAAAGGTAATAAAAAGAAATACAACAAAACATAGAAAAGAAAATAAGATGATAACTTTTTGATTGGACTAAATATACTTTTTGATTAGCTTTTGAAGGTAACCCTTCTTCTTCACATCAGAAATAAGCAAATGTTGATAAATAACACTATATATAAGTGAAACAGGGAGCTGGGTGGATGAGAGACAGGGAGATATGCATGGTAGGTAAGTGGGTGACAAAGCACTGTTTTTTTAACAATATTGAAGGGATACTGGTACACAAACTTTATGAAAGTTTAAGAACATAAGAATTGACATACTGCTTCAAGTAGGAAGTTCATCATGATTAGTATCCCGTTTCCAACAGTATATAAGAACATAACATAAAAACATAAGTACTACTACTACTACTTAACATTTCTAAAGCGCTACTAGGGTTACGCTGCGCTGTACAGTTTAACAAAGAAGGACAGTCCATGCTCAAAGGAGCTTACAATCTAAAGGACGAAAGGTCAAGTTGGGGCAGTCTAGATAACCTAAATGGAGGTATAAAGGTTTTGTGCCGAAGGCGACATTGAAGAGGTGGGCTTTGAGTAAGGATTTGAAGATGGGTAGGGAGGGGGCTTGGCGTATGGGCTCAGGGAGTTTATTCCAAGCATAGGGTGAGGTGAGGCGAGGCAGAAAGGGCGGAGTCTGGAGTTTGCGGTGGTGGAGAAGGGTACTGAGAGGAGGGATTTGACCTGTGAGTGGAGGTTTCGGGTAGGAACATAAGGGGAGATTAGGGTAGAGCAGTAATGAGTGGCTGCAGATCGAGTGCATTTGTAGGTAAGTAGGAGAAGCTTGAACTGTATGCGGTACCTGATTGGAAACCAGTGAAGTGACTTGAGGAGAGGGGTGATATGGGCATATCGGTCCTGACGGAAGATAAGACGTGCAGCAGAGTTCTGAACGGATTGAAGGGGGGATAGATGGCTAAGTGGGAGGCCAGTGAGGAGTAGGTTGCAGTAGTCAAGGCGAGAGGTAATGAGAGAGTGGACGAGTGTTCGGGTGGTGTGCTCAGAGAGGAAAGGGCGAATTTTGCTGATGTTTTAGAGAAAGAAGCGACAGGTCTTGGCTAACTGCAGGATATGCGCAGAGAAGGAGAGGGAGGAGTCGAAGATGACTCCAAGGTTGCGGGCAGATGAGATGGGGAGGATGAGAGTGTTATCAACTGAAATAGAGAGTGGAGGGAGAGGAGAAGTGGGTTTGGGTGGAAAGACAATAAGCTCGGTCTTAGCCATGTTCAGTTTCAGGTGGCGGTTGGACATCCAGGCAGCAATGTCAGATAAGCAGGACGATACTTTGGCCTGGGTTTCCGCAGTGATGTCTGGTGTGGAGAGATAAAGCTGGGTGTCGTCGGCATAAAGATGATATTGGAAACCATGAGATGAGATCAGCGAGCCCAACCTTGGCTGACTTCTAATATCCGCTACCTACGTTCCTGTACCCGCTCCGCCGAACGCCTCTGGCGGAAATCTCGGGCCCTTGCTGATTTCTTACACTTTAAGTTCATGCTGACCTGCTTCCAATCTGCTCTTTTACGTGCCAAACAGGATTATTATATCCAACTGACCAACTCTCTTGGCTCTAATCCTCGACTTCTCTTCACCACATTGAACTCTCTCCTCAAGGTGCCCCCTCCCCCAACTCCCCCTTCATTATCTCCTCAGACCCTTGCTGAATTCTTTCACAACAAGGTTCAAAAGATAAACCTTGCTTTCTCTACCTCACCAGCTCTCCCTCCACTAGTCCGTTCCCCTCTCTCTCCTTCCCCTCATTCCCTTTCCTCCTTTCCTGAAGTTACTATTGAGGAAACTACACTTCTCCTTTCTTCCTCAAAATGTACCACCTGTTCCTCTGATCCCATTCCCACCCACCTTCTTAATGCCATCTCTCCTACTCTTATTCCTTTCATCTGTCACATTCTCAACCTCTCACTTTCCACTGCGACTGTCCCTGCTTCCTTTAAACATGCTGTGGTCACACCTCTCCTTAAGAAGCCTTCACTTGACCCTACTTGTCCCTCTAATTACCGACCCATCTCCCTCCTTCCTTTTCTCTCCAAATTACTTGAGCGTGCTGTTCACCGCCGCTGCCTTGATTTTCTCTCCTCACATGCTATTCTTGACCCATTACAATCTGGTTTTCGCCCTCTCCACTCAACCGAAACTGCGCTTACTAAAGTCTCCAATGACCTATTACTGGCTAAATCCAGAGGTCAATATTCCATCCTCATTCTTCTTGATCTTTCCGCTGCTTTTGACACTGTCGATCACAGCATACTTCTCGATACCCTGTCCTCACTTGGATTCCAGGGCTCTGTCCTTTCCTGGTTCTCTTCCTACCTCTCCCTCCGCACCTTTAGTGTTCACTCTGGTGGATCCTCTTCTACTTCTATCCCTCTGCCTGTCGGCGTACCTCAGGGTTCTGTTCTTGGTCCCCTCCTCTTTTCTATCTACACTTCTTCCCTTGGTTCATTAATCTCATCCCATGGCTTTTCCTACCACCTCTATGCTGATGACTCCCAAATCTACCTTTCTACCCCTGATATCTCACCTTGCATCCAAACCAAAGTTTCAGCGTGCTTGTCTGACATTGCTGCCTGGATGTCTCAACGCCACCTGAAACTAAATATGACCAAAACCGAGTT
Source organism: Microcaecilia unicolor (assembly GCF_901765095.1). Classification (NCBI taxonomy): domain Eukaryota; kingdom Metazoa; phylum Chordata; class Amphibia; order Gymnophiona; family Siphonopidae; genus Microcaecilia; species Microcaecilia unicolor. Next base: position 91,775,991 of record NC_044038.1, on the reverse strand, counting down.
TCTCATTTTCCCCCCCAAACCCACCTCCCCGCTCCCCCCGTTTTCTATTTCTGTTGATGGCTCTCTCATTCTCCCTGTCTCCTCCGCTCGAAACCTTGGGGTCATCTTTGACTCTTCTCTCTCCTTCTCTGCTCATATCCAGCAGACCGCCAAGACCTGTCGTTTCTTTCTTTACAACATCCGTAAAATCCGCCCCTTTCTTTCCGAGCACTCTACCAAAACCCTCATCCACACCCTTGTCACCTCTCGTTTAGACTACTGCAATCTGCTTCTTGCTGGCCTCCCACTTAGTCACCTCAAAACTCTGCTGCCCGTCTCATCTTCCGCCAGGGTCGCTTTACTCATACTACCCCTCTCCTCAAGACCCTTCACTGGCTCCCTATCCGTTTTCGCATCCTATTCAAACTTCTTCTACTAACCTATAAATGTATTCACTCTGCTGCTCCCCAGTATCTCTCCACACTCGTCCTTCCCTACACCCCTTCCCGTGCACTCCGCTCCATGGATAAATCCTTCTTATCTGTTCCCTTCTCCACTACTGCCAACTCCAGACTTCGCGCCTTCTATCTCGCTGCACCCTACGCCTGGAATAAACTTCCTGAGCCCCTACGTCTTGCCCCATCCTTGGCCACCTTTAAATCTAGACTGAAAACCCACCTCTTTAACATTGCTTTTGACTCGTAACCACTTGTAACCACTCGCCTCCACCTACCCTCCTCTCTTCCTTCCCGTTCACATTAATTGATTTGATTTGCTTACTTTATTTATTTTTTGTCTATTAGATTGTAAGCTCTCTGAGCAGGGACTGTCTTTCTTCTATGTTTGTACAGCGCTGCGTATGCCTTGTAGCGCTATAGAAATGCTAAATAGTAGTAGTAGTAGTAGTAGTAGATTGAAAAAAGAAGGGGTCCAAGGACAGATCCCTGAGGAACTCCAAGAGAGCGGGACGGGGGTGGAGGAAGACCCATGAGAATGTACTCTGAAGGTACGGTGGGAGAGATAAGAGGAGAACCAGGAGAGGACAGTGCCCTGGAATCCAAATGAGGACAGTGTGGCAAGAAGTAAGTTGTGATTGACAGTGTCAAAAGCAGCGGATAGGTCGAGGAGGATGAGGATGGAGTAATGACCTTTGGATTTGGCAAGGAACAGGTCATTACAGACTTTAGATAGTGCCGTTTCTGTCGAGTGTAGAGGGTGACAGCCGGATTGAAGCGGATCGAGGATGGCATGAGAGGAGAGAAAATCAAGGCAACGGCTGTGAACGGCGTGTTCAAGTATCTTGGAGAGGAAGGGCAGGAGGGAAATGGGGCGGTAGTTGGAGGGACAGGTAGGGTCTAGTGATGGTTTTTTGAGGAGTGGTGTGACTAAAGCATGCTTGAAGGTGTCAGGGACAGTTGCAGTGGAGAGAGAGAGGTTGAGGATATGACAGATGGGGGGGTGACAGTAGGAGAGATGGTGTTAAGTAAGTTGGTGGGGATGGGATCAGAAGAACAAGTGGTGCATTTCGAGGAGGAAAGGAGGTGGGCGGTTTCCTCCTCGGTGATATCAGGAAAAGAGGAGAAGGAGGCCCAGGTTGGTTGGTTGAGGGAGTGGGTTAAAGGGTGAAGAGGAGGAGGAGGCTTGGTGGTGAATTCAAGGTTGATCTTCTGCACCTTGTCTCGGAAGCAGTCAGCCAGTGATTGAGGAAAGAGTGGGGGGTGGGAGCGGAGGGCACTTTGAGGAGGGAGTTAAGGGTGGCGAAGAGACGACGAGGGTTAGAGCTGAGAGAATTAGTCAATTGGGTATAATAGTCCTGTTTGGCAAAGAATAGGGAGACCTGGAAAGAGGATAGCATGAATTTATAATGAATGAAATCGGTATGGGTGCGAGATTTCCTCCAGAGGCATTCAGTCGATTGGGCGCAGGAGCGAAGGTATCGGATGCAAGGGGTCAGCCAGGGCTGGGGATCAGTAAGCCTTATGGGACGGGAGATGGATGGTGCATGGGTGTCCAGGGCAGAGGAGAGAGTGGTATTGTAAGTGGAAACAGCTTTGTCGACAGACTCGGAGGACATGATGGAAGGGAGGAGATTAGAGATACTAGAGGATAATGTGACAGACTGAAGGTCAATCAAGCCCAGGATCCTGTTTCCAATAGTGGCCAATCCTGGTTACAGGTACCTGACAAGATCACAAAATAAAACAGATTTAATGCTGCTTATCCTACTACTACTCATCATTTCTATAGCGCTACTAGACATACGCAGCGCTTTACACTTGAATATGAAACGACAGTCCCTGCTCGACAGAGCTTACAATCTAATTTTTTTTTTGTTACATTTGTACCCTGTGCTTTCCCACTCATGGCAGGCTCAATGTGGCTTACATGGGGCAATGGAGGGGTTAAGTGACTTGCCCAGAGTCACAAGGAGCTGCCTGTGCCTGAAGCGGGAATCAAACTCAGTCCCTCAGTTCCCCAGGACCAAAGTCCACCACCCTAACACCTAGGCCACTCCTCCACTTCATTAGGACAGACAAACAGGACAAACAAGAGATAAGGGAATATTAAAGTGAGGATGATAAAATAAGGGTTCCGAACAAGTGAATAAGGGTTAGGAGTTAAAAGCAGCATCAAAAAGGTGGGTTTTTAGCTTAGATTTGAAGACAGCCAGAGATGGAGCTTGATGTACCGGCTCAGGAAGTCTATTCCAGGCATATGGTGCAACAAGATAAAAGGAACGGAGTCTGGAGTTAGCAGTGGAGGAGAAGGGTGCAGATGAGAGAGATTTACCCAGTGAACGGAGTTCCCGGGGAGGAATTTAGGGAGAGATGAGAGTGGAGAGGTACTGAGAAGCTGCAGAGTGAATGCACTTATAGGTCAATAAGAGGAGTTTGAACTGTATGCGGAAACGGATAGGAAGCCAGTGAAGTGGCTTGAGGAGAGGGCTAATATGAGCATAACGATACTGGCGGAATATTAGTCGTGCAGCAGAATTTTGAACAGATTGAAGAGGAGAGAGATGGCTAAGTGGGAGACCTGTGAGAAGCAAGTTGCAATAGTCTAAGCGAGAGGTGATAAGAGTGTGGATGAGGGTTCTGGTAGTGTGCTCAGAAAGGAAAGGGCGAATTTTGGTGATATTATAGAGAAAGAAACAACAGGTTTTAGCAGTCTGCTGAATATGTGCGGAGAAGGAGAGGGAGGAGTCGAAGATGACCCCAAAGTTACAAGCTGATGAGACAAAAAGGATGAGTGTGTTATCCACAGAAATAGAGAATGGGGGAGGAGGAGAGGTTGGTTTAGGGGGAAAGGTAAGAAGCTCAGTCTTGGTCATGTTTAGTTTCAGATGGCGCTGAGACATCCAGGCAGCAATGTCAGAGAGGCAGGCTGATACTTTGGCCTGGATTTCGGCTGAGATTTCTGGTGTGGAGAGGTAGATCTGGGAGTCATCAGAATAAAGATGATACTGAGAACCACGGGATGAGATCAGAGTACCAAGGGAAGAAGTATAGATGGAGAAAAGAAGAGGTCCCAGGACAGATCCCTCAGGTACACCAACTGACAGTGGGATACAAGTAGAGGAGGATCCACTAGAGTATACACTAAAGGTACACTGGGAAAGATAAGAAGAAAACCAGGAAAGAACAGAGCCCTGAAATCCAAGTGAGGACAGCGTATCAAGGAGTAGGCTGTGATCAACAGTGTCAAAAGCAGCAGATAGATCGAGAAGGCTAAGGATAGAATAGAGACCTTTGGATCTGGCCAGCAACAGATCATTGGAGACTTTACCAAGCGCTGTTTCAGGTAAATGAAGGGGACGAAAGCCAGATTGAAGTGGATCAAGAATAGCTTGAGATGAAAGAAAGTCAAGGCAACGGCGGTGAACAGCACGGAGATGGAGCAATAGTTGGAAGGACAGGTAGGGTCCAATGAAGGTTTTTTAAGGAGTGGTATGTCTACGGCATGTTTGAAGGCATCAGGAACAGTCGCAGTGGAAAGTGAAAGATTGAGGATATGAAAGATAAAAGGGATGACAGTAGGAGCGATAGTGTTAAATAGATGGGTGGGAATAGGATCAGAGGAACAGAACAGGTAGTTAGTTTCGAGGAGTAAAGAAGATGTGTAGTTTCCTCTTCAGTGATTTAAGAAAAGGAGTCAGGGGTTGGAGGGTTGAGAGAATGGACTAAGGGAAGGAGAGGTGGAAGTGACCTGGTTGAGAATTCAAGTTTAATCTTGTGAACCTTATCATGAAAGTACTCAGCCAGAGTCTGGGGGGAAGTGAAGGGGGAGTTGGAGGTGAAGGCAATTTGAGGAGAGAGATCAGTGTGGCAAAGAGACGTCGAGGGTTTGAGCCAAGAGAATTTGTCAACTGGATGTAATAGTCCTGTTTGGCAAGTAAAAGAGCAGACTGGAAGGAGGTCAGCAAGAATTTGAAATGTATGAAGTCAGCATGGGCACGGGAGTTTAGCCAAAGGCGTTTGGCAGAGCGGGCACAGGAACGTAGGTAGCCAATTCTAGAGGTCAGCCAAGGCTGGGGTTTGGTACATTTTACAGAACAGGGAATGGGAGGAGCGAGAGTATCCAGAGCAGAGGAGAGAATAGTATTACAGGAAGAGGCAGCCTCATTGACAGACTTGGATAACATAGTGGTGGAGAAGAGATTTGAAACACTGGAGGACAGAGTAGAAGGGTCAAAAGCCTGAAGATTTCTAAATGTATTGTTAAGATTGGACGGGACTGGGGAGGAGGGTGTTTAAGTGTGAAAGTTATTAGATGATGGTCAGAGAGGAGAAGAGTTGAGGCACAGAAACTGGAGAGTGAGCAGTTTGAGGAGAGGATAAGATCAAGACAGTGGCCATTCTGGTGAGTGGGGGCAGTGGAGCACAGTTGAAGATTGAAAGAGGATGTTAAAGCAAGAAACTGAGAAGCATAAAAGTCAGAGGGATTATTAGCATGACTTAAAATCCCCAAGAATGAGGGAGATGAAGGTTCAAGAAAGAAGGAAAGCCAGGCATCAAAGTCAGTGAGAAACGAAGAAAAGGACTTATCAGGGGGTCGATTAAATGACTACTACTCGGAGAGGCAGAGGAGCAAATAGACGGATGGAGCGGACTTCGAAGGAAGAAAAACAGTGAGACTGAGGTGGAAGAAGAGGTTGAAATCTACAAGAGGATGAAAGTAGTAGCCCGACACCACCTCCACGGCCAACCGGGCAAGGAGTATGGGAGAAAAGATAACCTCCATGGCATAGGGCCGCGACTGAAGCAGAGTCTTCAGGGTAAAGCCAAGTTTCAGTTAGGGCAAGCAGATGGAGAGTATGAGAGATAAAGAGGTCATGGATGTAGGAAAGTTTGTTACAGACAGAGCTGGCATTCCACAGAGCGCAAAAGAAAGGCAGGGAAGAAGGGGGGAGAAGAGGAACAGAAATTAGACTGGAGATATCACGGTGTGACCTGCACAAATAGGATGAGAGCTGATGTGGAGGACCAGGATTGGGATTAATGTCCCCCGCAGAGAGCAGGAGAAGGAGTAAGACAGTACGGAGAAGAGTAGAAGAGGTATGACGACAGAGACAAAAGCGAGATGTACTCAGATAGAAAGAAGATGGATGAATGGAAGGAAGGAAATGTTGAAGGTTGAGAGCTGAGAAAAAGGAAGAGGAAAAAAAAGAGATGGTCAGATGATGAATACAGACGGTGGACAATGTGTTCCTGCAGTGTACAGTGGTTTCAGATGGGCACCTAGAGCGGAGGCCCTGAGTGGATCAGAGTGAACCTGGGAGTCGCCCCAGAGAAGGTTGTAAAGAATATGCAGATGAGCTGCAAGTCCTCCACAGCACTTCAGGTGCTGTGAACTAAGCAGTGGATTTTCCCAAGTCCATCTCAATAATGGCTTATGGACTTTTCTTTTAGGAAATTATCCAAACCTTTATTTTTAAACCCTGCTATGCTAACTGCTTTTACCACATTCTCTCTAGAATATAATTACAAGTTGAGTGAAAAAATATTTTCTCCAATTTGCTGTAAATTTACTGTTTAATAGCTTCATTGCGTGTACCCTAGCCCTAGTATTTTTGTAAACAAGCGAATCACGTCCACTCATTATTTTATAGACCTATATCATATCTCCCCTCAGCCACCTCTTCTCCAAGCTGAAGAGCCCTAGCCACTTTAGCTTTTCCTCATAGGGAAGTCATCCCATCCCCTTTATCACTTTCGTTGCCCTTCTTTGTACCTTTTGTAATTCCACTATATCTTTTTTGAGATGTGGTGACCGGAATTGCACACATTATTTGAGGTGCAGTCGCACCATGGAGCGATATAAAGGCATTATAACATGTTCATTTTTGCTTTCAATTCCTTTCCTAATAACACCTAACATTCTATTTGCTTTTTTAGCCACCACTACACACTGAGTAAAGGGTTTCAAAGTATCATCAACAAAGAAACCTAGATCCTTTTCCTGGTCAGTGACTCCTAATGTGAAACTTTACATCACGTAACTATAATTCGGGTTCCTCTTTCTCACATGCATCTCTTTGCACTTGCTCTGCCATTTGGATGCCCAGTCTTGTAAGATTCTGTTGCAATTTTTTACAATACTCTTGCGATTTAACAACTTTGAATAACTGTGTCATCAGCAAATTTAATTACCTCACTAGTTATTCCCATCTCTTGATAATTTATAAATATGTTAAAAAGCAGAGGTCCCTGCACAGACCCCTGTCTACCCTTCTCCATTGAGAATACCGACCATTTAACCCTACTCTCTGTTTTCTATCTTTTAGTCAGTTTTTAATCCTCAATAGGGCATTACCAGTGACCAATCAAGTCACAAGTATCTGACAGGATCCCAAAATGTAGATAGATTTCATGCTGCCTACCTCCCAAGGATATAAAGTGGATTTCCTTACCACAAAATTCCATACATGTATGTAAAGCATGACTGCAGCACAAGGAGGTGAAGAACAGACTTGTAGCTGAACCTCATGCAGGCAGCATGTAAAAAATGAGTACAGTGCAGACAGCTGTAAAGTGGACTCAAAGACATTTTAAACACTGGAATGTAAAAGACTACAAAAGACCTAAGAGTAAATATGAAAGAGAACATGATAGAAGATATTTGTAAACAAATATGGTGGAATCCAACTACTTCTAGTCATTTTAAGAGTCATTTTATAATGGCTCACATTGAAGAAAAGTACACATGCACTTCTCACTCCATGAAGTCTGCAACATTTTCAAAATAAAAAAGTATTCTCAATTGAAAATTATTCCAGGAAACACACACACACATATATGCACAACTGTTAATTACACATTTTCTGCATAAATGTATATAGTTCCAAATAGCATCTTAAGTCCACCCCAGGAGCTCCTCCCCCCAAAGCAGATAAAAATATAGAAACATGACAACAGATAAGGGCTGTATGGCCCACCACTAACTTCTCCTTTTCCTAACAGATCCCATGCGTCTGTCCCTTGCCTTAGGTTCTGACACAGTCTTCGTCTCCATGACCTCCACCAAGAGGCCATTCCACGCATCCACCCGTGAAAGAATATTTCCTCTTAACTTCATCTTATGCCCTCTCATTCCAGAGGTTTCCTTCATTTGAAAGAAGCTCACCTCCTGTATATTAACGCCACCAAGATATTTGAACATCTCTATCATATCCCCTCTCTCCCGCCTCTCTTCCAGTGTATACATATGTTTTATGACCGAGACCGCTGACCAATTTTGTAGCCACCCTCTGGACTGACTCCATCCCGTTTATATCTTTCCGTAAGTGCGGTCTCCAGAATTGCACACAGTATTCTAAAATGGGGCCTCACTAGAGACTTGTACAAGGGCACTATCACCTCTTGTCTCCTGCTGGTCATCCCTCTCCTTATGTACCCGAGCATCCTTCTGGCTCTGAGCGTTGCCTTTTCTACCTGTTTGGCCACCTTAAGGTCATCAGACACAATCACCCCCAATTCCTGCTGTTGTGAAATGGCAGTAGCATGTAACCTGTAAACTTTTACCCGCATGTAGGCAGCTTTATAAAAGTCCATTTCTACAAATATAACATTATGGAGGTCCCTTTACTAAGCTGCACCAAAAATTGGCCTTAGTGCACCCTTATGCAGGTCTTTTCTGTGCTCTAAGGCCATTTTTACCACAACCATAAAAATGCATTTTTTCTATTTTCACCATTAGTGTGCAGCCATTTTAAACGACTGTGGGAGCACTAATCAACACCTATTTTGTAGGCAGTAAGGACTCCTGCATTATCCTTGCACTAACCAGTTAGCAAGAGGTAATGTAAATGCTCTGACAGGTTAGCGCAGGAATGTCCACTCTTCGACCCCGACATGCCCCTTCAAAAATACAAGAAATTTAACGTGCAGTTAGAGCACACACATTTAAACACTACTGTAAGACACTAGCACAACCCATGGTCATCCATTTTTTGCTGCATTAGGTGCACATCAGTGCCTAATGCAGCTTAGTAAAAGGACCCATATATCTTTCAAACTGGCTTTGAAAATTGACCTCAACTCCCAGAATCCAAATAACTGTGCAACACCTATGAAGAAGATAAAAGAATATGACAAAACCAAGTATCTTCTGACTTCTCACCTTGAGTATTGTGTTCAATTCTGGTCGCCATACTTCAAAAAAAGATATAGCGGAATTAGAAAAAGTTCAAAGAAGAGCAACCAAAATGATAAAGGGGATGGAACTCCTCCCATATAAGGAAAAGCTAAAAAGGTTTGGGCTGTTCAACTTGGAAAAGAGATGGCCGAGGAGGAATATGAATGAGGTCTATAAAATTCTGAGTGGTGTAGAACGGGTAGAAGTGAATCGATTTTTCACTCTTTCAAAAAGTACAAAGACCAGGGAACAGTCAACGAAATTACATAGAAATACTTTTAAACGAAACAGGAGAAAAACTTTTTTCACTCAAAGAATAGTTAAGCTCTGGAACTTGGTGCCGATGGATGTATCTCCGCAGTTAGCGTATCTGGGTTCTAAAAAAGCTTTGGACAAGTTCCTGAAGGAAAAGTCCATATTGAGCTGGACATGGGGGAAGTCACTGCTTGCCCCATGATTGGTTGTATGGAACGTTGCTGGAAGCAGGATACTGGGCTAGATGGACCCAGAATGGCTATTATGTTCTTATGACTTCCAAAAACAGAAATTGAAATAAATGATTTAAGTAGGAAATGTGAAATTTTTGACTTAAAAGTAAAAGTGAGCTGACCCCTCTTCAAGGTCTCTCCAAAAGCCATAAAAATTTTAAACCTGACCTCCCTTGTTCCCTAAAAAGAGAAGAACATTTTCTTCAAAAAAAAAAAAAGATTGCCCCCAGATTTAAAATTAATACCCTTGAGTATTTCCAAGGGCGCTTAATACCCTCGTGTATTTCCAAGGGCGAGTGGCATAGAGGCTTATTTTCAAAGCACTTAGCCTCCCAAAGTTCCATAGAAACCTATGGAACTTAGCCTCCCAAAGTGCTTTGAAAATATGCCTCATAGTGTCCAAGCCTGGGCGTGTGTTTCTGTGAGGACATTTTTCTGTTTAACTTACTTTTATTGGACTTAATAGCATTTTTTTTTTTGGGGGGGGGGGGGGGAGAAGGTACACAGTGCAGTGGCATATACCTCTACATTTTCCTATTACCTTCCCACCCACCTGGGTCTCTCCATTTCTTAAACTTAAAATGTCTCTCTCTCTCTTTGCTGGGCTGTGTGATCAGTATGTCACATTCCACCAGGCAAACACCTCAAGAAACACTTATTACTTATTTCTTTCCTCCTGACAGTGACAGACGTTTTCACAATGCTTAAAATTAAGGAGTAAGACTTCTCCCCTATCTCAAAGGTTACTATCATTATTGTTCTATTATTATCTTATGTTATATAGCACCTTTCTCAAACAAGATTTCAGCCCCAGTAAATGTCATTTCACTTCAAGATGATAGCAGCTTTTAATTTTCTCATTTACACCCGTCTGTCACTCTATTTCTGTCCATCCTCCTAGACGGACAGTGATTACCTTTCCCATCTTAAACCAATAACAACTGTGTGCTCCCTTTAAAACTATTTTTCTGAGTCTCTGTCTGCAACCTAATCCTGTCACTGCCTCCATGTCTCCACGAGCTGTCAGACACGGCAGCACTAGCTATTTCTCTGTGGATGACAGTAAGCATCACACTCCACCCCACCGGGGTTCTAGTTGCTCTCGGTCACTCACCTCCTGCTCACCGCCGCACACTTCCCTGAGCCGCCGCAGACGCCGGCTGAAGCCGAGGAGCTGTAGCAGGGCCGGGTCCGGAGCTAGGCCCAACGCCGACGCCTCTCCCCCAGCTCCTCCTCCAGCCCTGAGAGGTACCCGAGACCTCTCCGCTCTGCTTCCACTCCCGCTCCCGCCGCCACACCGGCTCCGCCCGCCCCACGGCCGACCAGGGAATCGACCCCGCGCTACGCCTGCTGCAGCCGCCGCCCCGGCCGCCGAGGCCGAGGCAGAGGCCGCAGCTGCCGCCATCTTTAATCACTAAGATAAAACTACAATAACAATCTTCACACAGCGCCACAGGGGAAGGAGTACAAGCACCTCCCAGGACCGCCGGCCCGGGGCTCCACGGGAATCGTAGTCTGCTGTCTGGACATGCGCCGTTCTAAATGCACGTCAGGAGAAGTTTCAAAACTACAACTCCTAGAGGACGCTGCAGAGAGACAGGTTTGTCGCACGTTGCCTTATGGAAGATGTAGTCTTTTCTGTAGGGTTTTTTTTTTACGACAAATCCTTTGACATAGCACCAAGGCCTTCCTTGCATAGCACCTACTACGACGTTTTGAGGACTACGTACGTTCGTGGCCGCAGAGTTGATAATGGCTGTTCCAGCAAGGGATTATGGGAAGTTGAGTGCGTGAAGCGAGATTGGCCGAAAAAGCAGAGAGGCATGCTGCGCAAGTGTAGTTTACAACGCCAAGAATACCGCCTTTTTCTGTCCATTATAAAAGGCAAGTTGCTTGCAGTCGCCACTGCCAGTCGCTGTCAGATAGGAAGAGGTACTGATCGGTTTTGCTGGGTTTCGGATAATTCTTAGTAGTGATTATTTGGTTTAAGAATGTAAAAGTTATCAACAATCAGAAGAAAGAATTTTTAATTCCAATAATTATTGTTCTTTGATATTTACGATATTAATTATTTCTGCTTTCAAAAATTATGCATCTACTGCAAAATTTAGCCACATAGAATTCAGAGCTTCCAAGTTACCCAATTCCAGGAAGGAAATTGTGGGTCAGTCCTGGCTTACTGATAGCCTTGTCCTGTTGCCCTGTGGAATCTCAGCAGTAATTTCAGTACCAAATTGCTTTGGGTGGACGTTTAAAACCAGGACTAATGTATTTACATCCCAAACTTAACTATAATTTTTTTTAATAGGGAAGTCCTCCAGGGCATAACAAGTTTTGAGATGTTAAGGTGGTATATTTTTCACCCATTAAGAAAAGCACTGATTGAAATAGCTGGTTTATAAGAAAAATAAGTATGTCTTGTATGCAAAGCTTGCTGATTTGTGAAATTTAATAGTGTTTCAATAATGTGTTTTACATGAATTTTTGTAAATTAAAAATGGGACTTCCAGCTTCAAGTGCTGGATTGGGCGCTATAGAAATGATTTGTAGTAGTAGTAGTTTTGTTCTTAATAATATTCACAGCCCTTGAGGGGATGTAGTCCATGTTATTGAACAATAGCAACAGCAAGTGCTTCTGGAAAAGGGCCTTAGCACCTGCTCCCCCACTTCCCCCAAGTTCAGTCATGGCAGTAGTGAAAGGAGAAATTTCTGAGGACAGGGAGTAGTAGCAATTCCATCCCCAAACACTCCATTTGGAGCAGTTGCATCAGCAGAGCAGGTGCCAAAAAGAACGGTAACAGCTGCCCAGAGAAAACTCTTGTCCCCTAGCAATAATGGCAGGGGCACTTTGTACATCTTCTTGAGCCTCGTTGGGCCAGTGTCAAGGGATGAGCATGTAGGTTCCCCTACATTTTGAGGCAAATGCCGTGATATATGGCTCGAGGACACTGGATTTGGGAGAAGCTCCGCTCGTTTTGAGAGGAGGGCAGGATAGCATGCTAGATTGTTTAAGGGTGGGGGAAGTAAGGAATGGGAAGTCAGGCCAGCTTAGGGCAGAGGAGGGACAGGGAAAAGAGCCTACTGAGAGTTAGGTGACTCTTAATGTGGAATCTTGCATCATGTATCTTGCATCATGTAGCTATAATTTGGGTTCCTGTTCCCTACATTATCTTTTTGCAAGTGCTCACATTAAATTTTATCTGCCATTTGGATGCCCAGTCTTCCAATCTCATAAAGTTCTCTTGTGATTTAATAACTTTTGAATAATAATAATCTGTCATCGGCAAATTTGATCACTCTGGGCAAGTCACTTAACCCTCCATTGCCCCAGGTACAAATAAGTACCTGTATACAATATGTAAGCCGCATTGAGCCTGCCATGAGTGGGAAAGTGCGGGGTACAAATGTAACAACAACAACAACCTTACTCCTTCCTGTTTCCAGTTCATTAATAAATGTTAAAAAGCAGCAGACCTAGCACACATCCTGGGGAACCCCATTATTTAACCTTGTCCATTGAGTCAAGGTTAACTAGTTCTTAATCCACAAAAGGATGCTGCATTCTATACCATGGCTTTTTAATTTCATCAGTAGTCATTCTCGAGGTAACCAGGCCTGGCCAAAAAGTCTTCCTTCTAGAATGGATAACTTGGCTGCTCTGTAAAGCAGTGTGATATTTGTAGTATTTCTGTCCATTTAAATCATTGATGGAGGTCCTATGATGCACCAAAATGGGGTTGTAAAAAATCCAGAACTGGTGGCTTGTTAGTTTTGAAAGTGTGGGATGGAAGAGAGAAAATTTACATCCTCTTTCTTCACCCCTTTTACCAAACCATGCCAATCTGAGAGGAGTTGTTAGTTAACACCCCCCCCCCCCCTGCCATTCTGACCACCCTCTACTTGTCAGAAATGTAGTTTGCTATCTCCCCCCAAACCAAACGGGCAAACTACATTTCTGGCAAGTATGGCAAAGCTAAGTGCGGGGTCAAAGCAATACATTGTGGTAGGCTTTGCACACAATTTTGTGAGTAAAGGTAACTCTCTATACGCAAGTACCAAGTCGCAAATGACTTTATTTTTTTATTTTACAGCACTTATCCCACAATTTCCCACCGCTGGCATGCTCAATGTGGCTTACAACATTTAAATAACAAATAGGCGAGTACAATAAATGGAAAGGTATAAGTGGGGTGGAGAGGTAAGGATAAAGGAATGGGTCAGTCCATAAGAGCAGTGTCCTGAGGTCAGTGAGGCTGGACCGGATCTTTAGGGTATGCTTGCCCAAATAAGCAGGTCTTAAGTGACTTCCTAAAAGTCAGATGATCCTGAACCGTTTTCACTGATTTAGGTAGTGCATTCCACAAGTGAGTACTGACGTAGGAAAAGGTGGAAGCATACATGGTTTTATACCGAGTCTAGAACACGCAAGGTAATGGAGGTTTAAGTAAGAATGGGCAGTTCTGAGCGAGTTTCTGGGTGGTAGGAGGACAAGGGCATCCATGTACGCTGGGGCTGCTCCATGGAGAATCTTGTGGACTAGGGTACAGATTTTAAAAGTTATACGCTCCTGTACGGGAAGCCAGTGTAATTTCTCTCAAAGTGGTCTGGAACTGGTGAACTTTGACACTCCATAGATGAGTCGAGCTGCTGTGTTTTGGATGGTTTGTAGCTTCTTTAGGAGTACGCCTATGCAGTGTGGGGGAGTTAAGCCAGCATTGATTCAAGCTAAGTAGAACATAGACTATGCTATTGCTTCTAATGTGTTTTGATTCAGTTATCCTAAAGATTCAATGTTTATGACTTTGGGAGCTTTAAATTTGTAATTCATAGAAACAGGAAGTATACCCTATGAAAGAGATTAAGTCACAAACACAAAGTCCTTCTTAAGACAACAGTGTTTTGTTGGCTAGACCCTGGCGGGAGCCTTGGTTTCTGAGGGTATTCCTGTTATCTTGTAATTGAAACATCACCTGTGTGATTGTGTTAGGCTGTTTTTCAGTGTGCATAGTATTTGATTACCTACCTTTGGAATTACAGCCTATACTGAATTTTGTATGTGAGTAGCATATTCCCATGAGTGTCAGGGAAGAATCCGTTGCCTAGCATGAAGTTCAGTTGCTGTGTCAGATCAGCAACGAAGCAAGCAGGTGCACTTTTAAGTAAATAGTTTGGGCAGGTTTCCAAGTAGCAAAACTTACTGGAAAATCTGCGGATCTCCTGCGTGATGGAATTGAAGGTAAGTGTAGAAAAGCGCAAAAATGTTCTATCTACTAGGCACCCTTCTGGATCCAGAGCTAGGTTATCGATGAACTGTTCTATTCCGGAACAGCGCTGTGGTAGTGATCTCCAGAGACTAAGTATTTTATCTTTAAAGAATGTGGCAAGCTGACCAACAGATGGGATGACAGTTGATGAGGAGGTGAGCGCTGTGGAATCCAGTAGTTTGTTGACGTAGAAGTAAAGTGCTCTGATGTCCTTGTAATCAGGCCCTATTTTTTGTTTTATAGTACAATGTTTTAGCTTTTCTGATTACATATTTATATGCTCGCTGAGAGTTCTTCTAGGCAGAGAGGTTAGGGTCATCTTTCTGCTTTCTCCAAGCTCTTTCACACCTCCTTGAAATGACTTTGAGCTCCTTGAGGTCCTCAGTAAAACACGGTGGCACCTTTTGCCGCCTAGACGTGCGCGTTTGAATTGGTGCCATTGCGTCCAACACACCCCTGCAGGTTGCATCCCAGCGTAAAAAGACCAATCCGTATCGTAGATTAGTGGCCAAAATTCTTATGGGGGCTCCGCTTGCATGATGGTTTCTTGGCACACTATTATCAGGGTGGTTTGCCATTGCCTTCTCCAGTGATCTTTACTTCCCCTGCCCCCTGTCAGGTTCTCAGGTTCAGAGCCCGCGGGGCCGGGCTCTGGAGCAAACGTGAGCCCTTGGGTTGCTGCCGAGGAGCGACAGCAGCAGGCAAAACCCACCAACCAACACTGGGCAAGCACACCGGCAGGGACTGCAGGCACTGCCCAGCGAACCGGAACACATGGACTGGAATCCCCTGGACTGGAGGACACAGGACTGGAACCCCCCCGGACTGGAACACTGGACTGGAGCGCACCAGATTGGAACACACACCGCACCGGAACACACTGGACTGGAGCACACTGGACTGGTCCGCACAGCTTCACCTGCGCTTAGCTACTAAGCCCCCCAGGAGTTGAGCTCCTGGGTTCGAGTAGCCGGCAGGACTTACTGGATACTGGATGACACAGGGACCAAGACTGGAAACAGAAGTGCTCCTAAACCTAAACTGATCTACGTGCTCCCAAGCCCTAAACCAGCAGGAGTGTTCCTAACAGTAAACTGACAAAAGGACTTCCTAAGCCCTATACTAAACAGGAGCTCCTAAGCTCTGCTCAAGAAAGGGACTTCCTAAGCCCTAAACTAACAGAGCAGGGAACTAAACACAAAGCTAACACAGGTGCTACTAAGCACCAAGCTACAAGCAGAGCTCTACACTAGCAAACTAGATACAAAACTAACAAGGTGCTACCTAAGCACTACTCTAGCAAGCAACCAGAAGAGCTCCTAGCACTAAAAGGGAAGACAGGGGAGCCACAAGGAAAAAGCAGTGAAGCTAACACATAAGCCAAAAGTGCTTCTAAAGCACCAAACACCAACAGCAAAGACTGCAATGCTCCCAATAGCACAAACACCAGAAGTACTTCTAACAGCAAACTCTGCAGTGTTCCTAACAACACCAAACCCTGAAGTACTTCTATCAACAACAGAGCTTCCAAAGCCCTACACACAGCAATGCTTCCAAAACCAAGAGGGAAAAGCAGGAAAGCTAAACACACAGTCACCAGTGCACACTGCACTAACACTAACCTGGACCTTAGCAAAAGCAAGCAGGGAAACTAGACACAAAGTCAGAAGTGCACACTGCACCACCCTACCTAAAGCAAACACCACCATTGCAAAGGCTCTGAAGGAAACAACACCACTTCCTTATCAAGGCCCTCCCTGATGATGTCACACTCCCTAGCCCCAGGCAACAGCACACTTGTCAGGTTCTCAGGTTCAGAGCCCGCGGGGCCGGGCTCTGGAGCAAACTGAGCCCTTGGGCTGCTGCCGAGGAGCGACAGCAGCAGGCAAAACCCACCAACCAACACTGGGCAAGCACACCGGCAGGGACTGCAGGCACTGCCCAGCGAACCGGAACACATGGACTGGAATCCCCCGGACTGGAGGACACAAGACTAGAACACACACCGGACCGGAACACACTGGACTGGAGCGCACCAGACTGGAACACACCGGACCGGAACACACTGGACTGGAGCACACTGGACTGGTCCGTACAGCTTCACCTGCACTTAGCTACTAAGCCCCCCAGAAGTTGAGCTCCTGGGTTCGAGTAGCCGGCAGGACTTACTGGATACCGGATGACACAGGGACCAGGACTGGAAACAGAAGTACTCCTAAACCTAAACTGATCTACGTGCTCCCAAGTCCTAAACCAGCAGGAGTGTTCCTAACAGTAAACTGACAAAAGGACTTCCTAAGCCCTATACTAAACAGGAGCCCCTAAGCCCTGCTCAAGAAAGGGACTTCCTAAGCCCTAAACTAACAGAGCAGGGAACTAAACACAAAGCTAACACAGGTGCTACTAAGCACCAAGCTACAAGCAGAGCTCTACACTAATAAGCTAAACACAAAACTACCAAGCTACCTAAGCCCTGCTCTAGCAAGCTAGATACAACTAACAAGGTGCTTCCTAAGCACTACTCTGGTAAGCAACCAGAAGAGCTCCTAGCACTAAAAGGGAAGACAAGGGAGCCACAAGGAAAACCAGGGAAGCTAACACATAAGCCAGAAGTGATTCTAAATCACCAAACACCAACAGCAAAGACTGCAATGCTCCCAATAGCACAAACCCAGAAGTACTTCTAACAGCAAACTCTGCAGTTTTCCTAACAACACCAAACCCTGAAGTACTTCTATCAGCAACAGAGCTTCCAAAGCCCTACACATAGCAATGCTTCCAAAACCAAGAGGGAAAAACAGGGGAACCAAAAGGGAAAAGCAGGAAAGCTAAACAAACAGTCACCAGTGCACACTGCACTAACACTAACCTGGCCCTTAGCAAAAGCAAGCAGGGAAACTAGACACAAAGTCAGAAGTGCACACTGCACCACCCTACCTAAAGCAAACACCACTGTTGCAAAGGCACTGAAGGAAACAACCCCACTTCCTTATCAAGGCCCTCCCTGATGATGTCACACTCCCTAGACCTAGGCAAAAGCACACTGACCCAGAGAGGCCCAACCCACACCAATGCAAAACCGTGAAGCACTTGAAGCCAGTACACCCAAAGAGAGGTAGAGCAACTCAGGCAACACACACACACAGGTGCAGTATAGTGAAACAATTAGAGCCATGCTGCTGGAAGCTGCCAGCATAGAGAGACAGAGCCAGCTCAGACAGGACAGACAAAAGAAACAGAAGCCAGCTAAGAAGCTGACCCCCAGGAAAGAGGTAAGTTTGAGAGGGGTTCTGACCCCAATCATAACAACACTGACCCAGAGAGGCCCAACCCACACCAATGCAAAACCGTGAAGCACTTGAAGCCAGTACCCCCAAAGAGAGGTAACTCAGTCCACCCACACAGGTGCAGTATAGTGAAACAATTAGAGCCATGCTGCTGGAAGCTGCCAGCACAGAGAGACAGAGCCAGCTCAAAGGACAGACAAAAGAAACAGAAGCCAGCTAAGAAGCTGAACCCCAGGAAAGAGGTAAGTTTGAGAGGGGTTCTGACCCCAATCATAACCCCCCCCCCCCCCCCAAGCTACTACCAGGTACTCCTTTAATGAGCCATCCAATACAAAATTAGACCCTCAAAAAAGAAGAACGTGGAGTTAACAGACCCAATTGAAGGAGGCACTGGCGTCCCTGAGAAAGGACCTGAAGCAGAAATTTCTGTTGGACGTAGAGGAATGGACAGTGGAAATTGCTACTAAATTGGAAAGCTAAGTCTTGCTTCTGTCCTTTTTTTAAACTTTTCTGGTGCTCAGTATATTTTGTGTGTTTGGCTTTTTGAAGGAAGAAAGTTCGAACTTTGCATTTCCGGAAGGGAGTTGGTCCTGGATTTGTTCTTCTTTTTTGAGGGCCTAATTTTGTATTGGATGTCTTGGAATATAAAAATATTTTATTTTTATTTTTTTACATTTGTACCCCGCACTTTCCCACTCATGGCAGGCTCAATGCGGCTTACATGGGGCAATGGAGGGTTAAGTGACTTGCCCAGAGTCACAAGGAGCTGCCTGAATTTGGGAATCGAACTTAGTTCCTCAGTTCCCCAGGACCAAAGTCCACCACCCTAACCACTAGGGTACTCATCCTAGAGTACTGATAGAACTGAAAAATGAGCTTGCGGAGCTACTGTTAGTGATATGCAATTTATCCTTAAAATCGAGCGTGGTACCGGAAGATTGGAGGGTGGCCAACGTAAAGCCGATTTTTAAAAAAGGTTCCAGGGGAGATCCGGGAAATTATAGACCGGTGAGTCTGACGTCGGTGCTGGGGAAAATGGTAGAGGCTATTACCAAAAACAAAATTACAGAGCACATCCGAGGACATGGATTACTGAGACCAAGTCTGCACGGCTTTTGTGTGGGGAAATCTTGCCTGACTAATTTACTTCAATTCTTTGAAGGAGTAAACAAACATGTGGACAAAGGGGAGCCGGTTGATATCGTGTATCTGGATTTTCAAAAGGCGTGAGCTCAGCTAGGTTTCCAGTGGGTGTTATGACCTGGTGAATGTGAGCCCTTGTGCCCCGACTGAGCACGGCGAAGATGAAGTGGCACCGCACTCGATCAGGCAGCCAGACAACCCCTAGCTTCACCTGGGGAGCGACCACCGTTCCCTGGGAGTTGAGCCCCCAGGTGCAGGCGGTCACCAGGACTTCTGGAACCGGCGGGGTTGCACAACCGCTGACCAGGCTGGCAGGCAGGCAGACACAGTCCAGGAACAAAGAGTCAGTGAAGCAGCAAAACAGAGAGCAATCCAAAAGTCTGGGCAGGCAGCAACACAACGCGTGGTCAGTAAACAATCCAAGGTCAGGAACACAGGAAAACACTGGAACAGATGAAGACCACAACCTCTAAGTGAATAGAAGCCGAAGCATGGAAGGACTGGAAACAGGGCTTTAAATAGAGCAGGAATTAGGCTCAACCATGAGCAGCTGTTCCAAGATGGCTGCCCCCGTCAGCAGAGGTGCCTACATCCAAATATGGGCTTCCTTCCTGACCGCGTTACTCCAAGATGGCTGCCCCCTCCTGAGCTAGCCAAGATGGCTGCTGTCCATGATCCAACCCGGATGACGGCTGCTAGGTTAGGAAACAGAAACCAACCCATCCTGGAGAAGTGTAGCAGAGCGTAACAGTGGGGCATATTTTATTTCATTATCTCTTATGACTTGGCCAAGTAGTTCTTACATGACTAGAACAGTTTTCAGAACTCTTCACTATTAAATTTTGCTTTTCTCTCTCTCTCTTTCTTTCTTTCTTTGCAAACTGATACTGGCCACACTTTTACATATTAGCCTCAGCTACCTGGTACTGCAGCGTACCCGATACCTCTAATTGCTTCTTATGGGGTACCTAAATTTCTGAGGAGTGGCCCAGGAGCTACTTCAGTGTAGAGATAGCTTAATAGTGGTTGCAATCAGCAGAGAGTAAGCACTGAGCTCTAGGGGTGCGGCTTCACGACCCACTGTAGTTTGCTTTTTGTAGCATGCAATGGTACTACAGACATATGCTGCTACACCATCTGTCTCTGGTGTACCTGGTAGTACGACTGGTTGCCCGTCAGGGTGGAGTTTTTCTTCCGGAACAGCGACGGGCGAAGCTGTGCCAGGTTTCTTCCCTCATTCGGCTGAAGGCTCCAACAGCGTGGGGCTATGTTCAGGGGTCGTCCCTTGGGCCCGGAGCCGCATGCGGCCTTTGCAATGGTATCTACTCAGCCATTGGTCTTTCCTTTCCAAGGTTCTTCAATTCGTTTTTCCTGGACACCGCAAGCTTCTTTTGCTCTGCGGTAGTGGCTCAGGTCAGATACTGACTTGAGGCATGCCTCTCACCGCGTCGGAGTGGTGTGTGGTTCTCGGCCAATCAGCTCAGGGGAGTTGGTCCCGCTCGGAGTCCAGGTTGCACTTCAATCTCGTGGAACTTCGGGCATTTCGGTTGGCGCTCCTAGCTTTCGAGATGTTGTTGAGAGTTCAACCAGTCCAAGTTCTCTGCGTCAATGCGACGGCGGTAGCGTTCGTCATTCGGCAGGGTGGAACTAGAAGTGCTCCGCTGGCAGAAGAGGCATCAGTGCTGTCTCTTGGGACAGAGAAGCGTCTAGTTCGGTTGTTGGGCTCACATAGCGGGAGAGCTAAGGGTACAGGTCAACTTTTTCAGTTGGAATCGCTTGGATGCCGGGTAGTGGGAGCTCTCTCCGCCGGCTTTCAGCCAGATTTCGGATCGCTGGCGGACTCCGGTGATGGATCTCATGGCTCGATTCTACAATACCAAGGTGACCCGGTTCTTCAACAAAGTGTAGCTGTGGCCAAGTGGTAACAGCACTGGTCTTGTAATGCAGAGGTGGCCGGTTCAAATCCCACTGTTACTACTAATAAAGCTGTGAGCAACAACATTTAAGAGGCAGAGAGTTTGAGTCCGAAGGAATAGACTCTGTTCTTCAGCAGTGGCCGTTGGAGCTTCTATATGTCTTTCCTCCGTGGCTGATGGTCGGTCGAGTAGTGGGGAAATCTCTCGTCTTCCGGGTCTGGTAATACTTATTGCGCCGGACTGGCCCAGATGTCCTTGGTATGCGGGCTTGATTCGCCTCCTGATCGACGAGCCATTCCATCTGTCTCACTGGCCGGATCTTATCCATCAGGGGCCGGTAGTCATGGAAGATCACGCTCCATTTGGGCTTATGGCCTCACCTTTGTACGGTCGCATCTGAGGTGTCCAGGATAGCTGGAGGCAGTTTTTGGGACCATGTTACAGGCGTGCAAACATTCCACTTTTACTGCGGATGATGGAGTGTGGAGGTTGTTTGTGGCTTGGTGTTCCTTAGCAGGCATTTCCCCTCAATCAGCCCCTCTTGGGTCCGTTCTGGCCTTTTTGCAGGAAGTGATGGATAAGGAACTGTCGCTAAGTACTTTAAAGGGTCAGTTAACGGCATTGGCTTGCTAGAGGGGTCGTTCGGGGAGCCACTCCTTAGCGTCTCTTCCGGAGTTCATTCGTTTTCTTCGCGGTGTGGGGCATCTCAGACCTCCTTGGGGTCCAGTGGTGCCGGATTAGAATTTGAACCTGGTCCTTAGGGCGTTTAGGCGGTCTCCTTTCGAGCCCCTGAGTAAAGATCTTGAATGTTTTCAAGTTGAACACTGTGTTTCTGGTGGCAATGCGGTGCCACCTGGTTTCCCTCTGCGTGAGGATGGCCCAGGGCTGATGATGTGGCTTCCCATGAGCATTGGATGCACGCTAAACATAGGTTAATTCCCTGTCAGAAAGCGCCCCCCCCCCCCCCCCCCCGTGGTCGGGCTGTGGGGACTCTGAGGATTCTGGCAGGCCCTCGTGGTCGGAGGAGCCAGAGGAGGGTGCAGTTTTGCCACTGGATCCGGATGATCCCTCTGCGGTTAGGATTTTCCTCCGCAATGAGCTGCCAGCGTTGATCTCGGATGCCTTACAGGCCCTCTCTATTGATGATCCTGTTAATGGTGAGACCCCCTCGGGTAATCCGAGGATGGCGAGTACTAAGAAGCCTGCTCGAGCCTTTCCTTTGCATGACTCCATCCAAGAGCTTATTTTGGCTCAATGGGCTGACCCTGAGGGGCCATTAAAAGTGGTCAGGGCTATGGGGCATCTGTACCCTCTGAGTGAGGAGCACTTGGCTACGATGCCTTAGTCACCGCGGTGACCAGAAAGACCACTCTCCCGGTGGAGGGAGGGGTTGCCCTCAAGGATATTCAGGACCGGCGGCTGGAATCCGCTCTGAAACAGTCCTTTGAAATTTCGGGCCTAGCCTTAAGGGCGTCTGTTTGCAGTTCTTATGCAGCCTGGGACTGCCTTTCTTGGTTACAACAGGCCGTGGAGCAGCCCGTGGATGGTGCGGTGTCCCTCGTGGAGTCAGCCTTGTCTTTTCTGGCTGACACCCTGTATGATCTGGTTAGAGCTTCAGCTAAACAGATGTCTGTGGCGGTGTCTGCTCACTGCCTTCTATGGTTACGGCATTGGGCAGCTGACATGGCCTACTACTACTACTTGACATTTCTAAAGCGCTACTAAGCAAAGGTTGGTGAAATTGCCCTTTCGGGGTCATCTGTTATTTGGAGAGGAACTGGAAAAGATTGTCAAGGACCTGGGGGATTCTAAACCCCAGAGGTTACCCAAGGATAGCCTTCTTGCAAGGGTCATGCAGCTCCCTCTTCCAGACCTCACTTCCGTGAAGCTCGAAGGTATCGCCCGGGGCGCTCTGCTGGGGTTTCTCAACTTCCCCGTTATCAGCAGAGGAACTCATTTCGCTCGGACAAGCGATCCACAGCGGCCGGGACAAGGCCAGCAGTTCAGGGCCGTCCTTCACAATGATGGGACACCGGTCCACTCCTCGCCAGCCTTTCCCTCTTTCTCGAGGAGTGGACCAAGATTACCTCAGATCAGTGGGTTCTGGACCTGATCAGAGAAGGTTACCGATTGGAATTCAGCGCCCTGGTGAGAGACATGTTTTTGGAGTCCCAATGCGGCACTGCCGTCAAATTGGCGGCGGTAGAGGAGACCTTGCAAGTCTTGTTGCACCTTGGAGCAGTGATCCCTTTGCCTTCCGCCAAATGCGGCTGCAGTCGTTACTCCATTTACTTTGTGGTGCCGTGAAAAGGTGGGTCTTTTCGGCCCATTCTCGACTTAAAGAAAGTCAGCGAATCAGAGTGCGGCATTTTCACATGGAAACCCTGCGCTCCGTCATTGCGGCGGTCCAGCCGGAAGAGTTCCTATCATCTCTGGACTTAAAAGAAGCTTACTTGCACATTCCTATTTGGCCCCCGCACCAACGGTTTCTCCGGTTTGCGGTGTTCGGAAAACATTTCCAGTTTCGGGCCTTGCCTTTCGGCCTCGCCACAGCTCCCCAAACCTTTTCCAAGGTAATGGTGGTAGTAGCTGCTTATCTCAGGCAAGAGGGTATCCGGGTTCACCCGTACTTCGACATCTGGCTCATCCGAGCAGACTCCGAGGAGGAGAGTCATGTCACAGGCAGAGTGGTCTCAGTACTGCAGTCTCTGGGCTGGGTGGTCAATATACCCAAAAGTCACCTGACCCTCTCTGTCTCTGTCTCTTGGAGGTCCGGTTCGACACAAGCTAGGGGTTTGTTTACCTACCCGACCTAAGGCGGTGCAAGCTTCAAAATTAGGTCCGTCTGCTCCTGCGGATGCCTCGCCCATGAGCTTGGGACTTTGTCCAGGTGTTGGGGTTGATGACAGCCACTTTGGAAGTGGTATCATGGGCGAGAGCGCACATGAGACCTCTGCAGATTGCCCTGCTTCAAAGATGGTCTCCTATGTCCCAGGATTATCAACGCAGACTCATGTGGCTCCCTGCGGCCCGGCTCAGTATGGACTGGTGGCTCTCAGACAGCATGCTGTGGTGGGGAATGCCGCTAGCCCTTCCCAAGGGGTGCCTGGTGGTAACGGATGCCAGCCTGCAGGGCTGGGGAGCACATTGCTAGGGAAGCTATGCCCAGGGTCTGTGGACACCCGAGGAGTCGGGATGGTCCATTAATTGCTTGGAAATGAGGGCGGTATTTCAGGCTCTTCTGGACTTTCACAAGACCCCGGAGGGGCTGGCTGTCAGAGTTCTGTCTGACAACACGACAGCGGTGGCCTACATAAATCGCCAGGGCGGCACTCAGTGCGCAGCCGTGGCAGAGGAGGCCGCTCAGATTTGCCACTGGGCCGAGTTGAATCTACAGCTTCTGTCAGCAGCTCATATCGCAGGTCAGAGCAATGTGCAAGCCGACTTTCTCAGCAGGCATCAGATCGACCCGGCGGAGTGAGCATTGGCAGACGAAGTATTCCTTCAAATCTGTGCCAAATGGGGCAGGCCCAAGGTGGATCTCATGGCATCAAGCGCAAACGCTAAAGTCCCTTGCTTCTTCAGCAGACGAAGAGATCCCCACTCAGTGGGGTTGGATGCTCTGGCTCAACCCTGGCCCACCGGCCTCCTTTATGTGTTCCCGCCATGGCCCTTAATAGGGCGCATTCTTCTGAGAATTTGGCTACACCAGGGATTGGTGATTCTCGTAGCCCTGGATTGGCCCAGGCGTCCGTGGTATGCGGACCTCCGGCGGATGCTGGTGGAGGCTCCGTTTCCTTTGCCTCTGGTACCAAACCTGTTGTCACAGGGCCCAGTGTCCATGGAGGATCCCTGCCGCTTTGGTCTTACGGCATGGCTGTTGAGAGGGCGCAATTGAGAGACAAAGGCTATTCTAACAAGGTCATCCCACTCTCTTGCAGGCCCGCAAGCGTTCCACTTCTGTTGCATATGATCGGATCTGGCGCCAGTTTGAGTCCTGGTGTGCTTCTAAAGCCCTCACACCCACAAGGGCTTCCGTCTCGCTGATACTTGACTTTTTGCAGGATGGTGTACAAAAAGGCTTGGCCTATAATTCCCTGTGTGTTCAAGTGGCAGCCTTGGCATGTTTTCGGGGGAAGGTCTCTGGCCTCTCCCTGGCTGCGCATCCGGGCATTGCACGGTTTCTTAGAGGGGTGCTTCTGCTCTGTCCTCCCGTGCAGGCCCCTTCTCCGTCCTGGAACTTGGGGCTAGTATTAAAGGCTCTGCAGTGTTCGCCCTTCGAGCCGCTGAGGCGAGCTTCAGAGAAGGATGTGATGCTTAAGACAGTCTTTTTGGTGGCCATTACTTCGGCGAGACGGGTGTCTGAGCTCCAGGCGCTGTCCTGTCGAGACCCATTTCTGCAATTCTCAGTGACGGTACGTACGGTGCCCTCCTTCCTGCCTAAGGTGGTATCAGCGTTTCACCTGAACTAGCCCATTTTCTTACCCTCCTTTTCCAGGGAGGAGTTTCCTGAATCTTTTGGACAGTTGCACCTTCTGGATATGCGCAGGGCTCTGTTGCAGTATCTGCGGATGTCAAATACTTTCAGGACCTCTGATCACATTTTTGTATTGTTGTCAGGTCCTCGCAGAGGGTCTCCAGCGTCTAAAGCCACTATAGCCCGTTGGCTTAAGGAAGCCATTTTTTCTGCCTATCTGCTGTCTGGCCGGCTGTCACGGTCGTGCCCTGGTTTCAGGTACTCAATCATCTCGCCCCCCTGGTGGCCAGGCCTGGTGGCTGCATTGGATTGTCTGTGTGCTGTTTCCCGTTCCAGACTTGCCCAGTCCAGTCCGGATCGTCCAGCCTGCCAGACTTGCTTGTCTTGTTTGAGCCTGCACAACACCCATAGCTGCCTGGTGATTGCTGCTACTGAATCTCAGCTGCTGCTGGGCTTATTAGCCATTTGGAAACTCTCTACTTTGCCTATGTATCGCCTAAGGCCCTGGTATGTGGGTGTACGCTGTGCACTTCTGCCTAGTCCAGTTCTAGTCCGAGTTTCTTGTCTGTTTCTAGTTTGTGTGTTGTTCGCTTTGATTTTATTGTTTAGGTCCTAGTCTTGTTTCTGGTCTGCCTTTCCTTGTCTTGTGTTTGTGTTTCTTGCTTAGTGGCTGCTTGTAGCTTTCAGTCCTGACTCTCTCCTGTCTGTGGTTCTCTTAGTGGCTGCCTGGCAGCTTTTAGTCCCTACTCTGTTGTGTGTTGCCTGTTGGGATCCAGCTCCTGCCCTGTACTGCAAGTCCTGCCGGCCACCTGCACCCAGGGGCTCAACTCCTGGGGAAGGGCGGCTAGTGCAGGTGAAGTCTTGCTGTTCCTATCTAGGTCCTGTCTTGTTCCTGGTGTGGGGTGGTTTTGCCTGCCACTGCCGCTCCTCGGCAGTGGCCCAAGGGCTCACTAACCTAGTTCCAGTTTTGGAGAACGTGACAGAATACAAAGGCCATGAGCTCGGCACGATCACCCTACCTGCTGGGTCTCCGGCCTATGACTTTTTCCTTTATTGGCACTCCGGGGTTCTGGCTGAGGGCAGCTTAGTTCCCGTCCGGATTCCGGTCTTGCCTCAGTTTCTGACCTTTATTGTGGGATAACGCTCTGGGATTACCGTGATACTTTGTTCTGACCCGGCCTTGAAAAATACTCCTGAAGCTGCTGCTGAGAGGGAACGCCTCGGAGGGCTTGGTTTCTGGATAAACCCAGTTTCCGCCATTGATCCTAAGACCTCGCTCTTCAAGTACCGGAACCTGCTTATCTCCGATCCAGGCTTGCGAGATACTCCAGAAGCTACCGTTGAAAGAAGACATCTAAGAAGTCCCGAGTTTTTGGCTCGCTTGCCGCCTTTTTGGAGGCCCAGTTTAGCTTCTGTGCTGAGTCTCGGCAAAGATGCTGAGTCCGCTCCGAGTTTGAGTTCCAGCCAAGATGATGCTGAGTCCGCTCCGAGTTTGAGTTCCAGCCAAGATGATGCTGGGTCCGCTCCGAGTTGCAGTTCCGTCAAAGATGCTGGGTCCCAGGCGAGTTCCGGCTCCAGCCAAGATGCTGGGTCCCAGGCGAGTTCCGGCTGCAGCCAAGATGCTGGGTCCCAGGCGAGTTCCGGCTCCAGCCAAGATGCTGAGTCCCAGGCGAGTTCCGGCTCCAGCCAAGATGCTGAGTCCCAGGCGAGTTCCGGCTCCAGCCAAGATGCTGAGTCCAGGCAGAGTCACAGTTCTAGCCTAGATGCGGAGCCAAAGCCGAGTCACGGTTCTAGCCTAGATGCGGAGCCTAAGCCAAATTCCAGCTCCAGTCAAGCTGCTGAATCCAGGCTGAGTTACAGTTCCAACCTAGATGCTGCGCCTAAGCCGAGTTCCAGTTCCAGCCAAGATGCTGAGTTCAAGCTCCAGCCCAGCTGCCTCTGGTCATGTTTTGAAGCTCCTTTGCAGGTTTCACCATTGCTACCCATGGAGACCTGAATTCCCCGTGGAAGTCGGGGGGGCCTTGAGGAGGAGGTACTGTCACGGTCGTGCCCTGGTTTCAGGCTCTCAGTCATCTCGCCCCCTGGTGGCTGCATTGGATTGTCTGTGTGCTGTTTCCCGTTCCAGACTTCAGTCCAGTCCGGATCTTCCGGCCTGCCAGACTTGCTTGTCTTGTTGGAGCCTGCATAGCACCCGTAGCTGCCTGGTGATTGCTGCTGCTGAATCTCAGCTGCTGCTGGGCTTATTAGCCATTTGGAACGTGACACCGGCCTCCGCCTGACGCCTTTAAGGCACATTCCACAAGAGTGATTTCTTCCTCTTGGGCTGAAACTGGTGCACTCTCTCTTCAAGAGATTTGTAGTGCTACTACTTGGGCGTCTAAGCTCTCGTTTGCCCGTCATTATAGGCTAGATGTGGCTGCCAGGAGGGACGCACTTTTTGGAGCTCAAGTGCTCGCGCGTGGTGTGGCTTGTTCCCTCCCTATCTAGGGATTGATTTGATACATCCCATCAGTTAATGGATTCATCTGCTGATGATGATAAGGAAGGGAAAATTAGGTTCTTACCTTGGTAATTTTCTTTCCTTTAGTCACAGCAGATGAATCCATGATCCCTCCCTGTCTGACTTTGTTTTTGTTCAGTTATCATGCAGATATGTTCCCTCTTCAGGAGGCGTTGAAAACCTGTTCTTCAGTTTCTACAGACTGTTCTTCTGCAGGAGGTTGAGTTCGTCCCTCCTTTGTGTTGTTGCTCCTGTTCTGGGGCGTTGGTTCGCTGTGAGGAAAGTTCATGTTATTCCATTGTGCGGTTTAATACTGCTTTGGAAGCTTCAAATACTGAGAGGCAGATGGAGCTAGCCGTCCAGGAGGCACTATGGTTTTTAGTGTTCTCTATCTCCACCTGCTGGTAGGGGGACACATCCCATCAGTTAATGGATTCATCTGCTGTGACTAAAGGAAAGAAAATTACCAAGGTAAGAACCTAATTTTCCCATGTTAGTTGAATGTTCTAATGCATACTTAAGTGCACCATTGGTATTATGCTAACAGTGTATTATATCTCTGATATTTGAATTCCAGTGCTGTTAAATGTGTATATTTTTGATACTGTTTCACAGTAGTTCTAATATTAGATTTCAGTTTACTGTTTTCAAGTTTACCTCATTTATTGTATTTATACTTCTTGGTTATTTTACTATTGTTATGCTGTTAACAAAATTGTAAGTTTTATGTTAAACTGTACCTGCTGTACACCACCTTGGGTGAATCTCTTCATAAAGGCAGTTAATAAATCCCAATAAATGTACAGATACATGCTCTTATTACCAGTAGGTTAAACTATTGTAATTCTCTGCTAAATGGGACATGTCAGAGAACCCTCTGTCGCCTACAGTTGATTCAGAACATAGCTATACGTTTACATTACTTTGCCTGTATCTGTGACCATGTTGCCCCACCACTGTTCCTGTTGAGTTGTCTCTCGAAATGCTTGAACTTTTTACATTAATTCGGAATGTTGTTTATCATAACTTTCTAAGGCAAGAGACTGTTTTAGAGCACTGGAAGTTTGTTCAGTTTCCACTTTTAGATCTTTTTCTATGGCTGCAGTTGTCTCATTAATCAGCAGATTCAAGTCTTTACTCCACTTGTTCAAAAAATTAGGGTCAAAAGTGAACATCTTAGATTCCAACCAGACTCGCAAACTCCTGGGAATCATATGAGACTTAACATATTGTGCCATGGTATTAGCATGCAATTCTGCTCTAGTTAAATGTTTGGACAGGTGTTCAATATCTGTCCATGACACCGCCACCACTAGCTGGATTATGCAATAAAAATGATCTCTGTAATATAGCAGCCTTTTGTTCATCTGAATAACAACACTTTTGGTATCAGTTGAGCCATATCCAGAGACTTGTAATTATGATAAATCAAAAAATTGAAAACTTGAAAACACTTAATGCGGGGACAATAATCTCAGATACATAGAAATGAAACCCAGCACAATTCAGAATTAATGTAAAAAATTCAAGCATTCCAAGAGTCAACTTGACAGCTTAAAATTAAAAAATATAAATGGGATGAATATGATTACCAAACCAACCAGATGTACAGCTGGATGCAGAAAGAACATGGCACCAGGACTAATCGTGGACAGCCTTTTGCGCATTCATCAGGTGAATTGGATGGAAGTCATGAAGAACAAAGACCACCTCCGGTGAAACATAAGCAGGCATTTTTATCCGATGAGGAGGCCCTCGGGGCCAGTCCAACAGACCACAGAATTATCAGGAGCAGCAATACAGGGGTCCGTGTACTCGAGCCAGGAGGACCCCAGATTATCAGTAGTTTTAATTGGAGATATTCTTACTTCTCAACAACGTGATCTATTGGAGTTGGGGTTAAGCTTTGTTCCTACAGTTAAATATGATCCTTTTAAAACTCGTATTGCTTTACACTGGTTATTTCGCAAACTTCATCTCACAAAATATTTTGAACAAAACACCTTTGATAGAGATGTGTCTTTATTTAAGTTGAATTCTAGATAGATGCCTCTGGGTTCATCAGACTCAGCTATTACAACATTTCAAAGACTTGTTTTGCAAGAATTACGGAGGTTATAAAATAGTTTTCACCAAGTACGTTCTTTGCAAAATTTGACTCAAGTAGAATGTAAAACATTTAAGGAACTTCAAAACAATTATCAAATTGTGATACTACGGTACAAAAATTGGACTTATATATACAAGAAGCGCACAGACAACTCGGTGATACTTCCACATATATAGTTCTTGATAATGATCCCACAGCCAAATTGTAAGAATATAAGGGGGGTCACGTGATGGTAAGAGCCTGAGCGGACGCCTGTTGGCTCGGCTCCTCTCCCCTTTTACAAAAAGCACGTTTTTATGCAGACATTCCGCGCTGAAAAATAAACCAAATTGCGGGTGAGTGGTGTGGCACGGCAGGGATTTAAAGATCGAGAGGGAAGAGGAGAGGGAATGCCGGTGAAATCGTTGCGAGAGAGACGCGAAAAGTTGAGTGTGGCTGCAAAGAAAATGGCGTCCTCTGCTTCTTCTTCCTCCGTTTCCCCCACCAGCATGGCTCCCTCACCAACGGGACCACTAATAGCGTCGGGAATACAAGAGGACATGGTACAAGTTTCTATGAGGCATTTGTCCCAGCTATTAGACGACAAACTGGCTAAACTCCATGAGGGAGTAGAAGAAATCAAAGACAGCGTCGCGGGACACGCGGTGCGGATTCAGCACGCGGAGGAGCGCATCTCGGCACAGGAAGATCTTTTGTCAGCAGCGGAAACCCGGATAGGAACGCTGGAGGCACAGGTTAAAATTCTCCTTGACCGGGTAGAAGATCAAGACAACAGGGGCCGCAGAAACAATTTGCGCATTATAGGAATCCCTGAGACAGTGCCTGAGAGTGACCTACGTGAGCTGACCGAGAGTTGGTTACCGAAGGCTCTAGGGTTATCATCGGAGGCGGGAGGTGTTCAAGTAGAAAGAGTGCACAGAATTGGAAACCGCAGAGAGGAATCTGGAAGAGCGAGACCTGTTATTGCCAGGTACTTAAACTATGCGATCAAAGCTAGGATCTTGGAACTCTTCAAAAAGCAGAAAATGTTGGAATATAAAGGAGCTAAGATTCTACTCTTTCAAGATTTCTCGGTAAGAGTAACGGAGCAGAGGAAACTTTTGGCACCATATTGCTCCAAATTATACACTAAAGGAATTAAGTTTGCTTTCCAGTACCCAGCCAGGGTGAGAGTTACGCATGACAACCACACGATCACTCTCACTAAGCCGGAAGAGCTGCAAGCGTTCCTGGACAAGCTACCTCCAGATCCATAGGAGCTGATGTGGGCAGCCTGCGGTTTCGCGCTCAATGGGAACCAGACGCTAATGTGTTGGAGGCACGGTGGGTGCGTGGGACAGCGCTGTGGCGATTTTGAAACTGTTCAGATTTAAGTTAGGAAAAACTGCTTAGTTATCAGATGCGGTGGGGAACCAAATTTCTGCGCGAGGAGCATCGAGGAATGGAGGCAGCGTGGAGGAATAGAAGAAGAGCAGCGGGGCCTCAGCAAGAGTCGTAAATTGCAAGTAGAGCTCGGCAAGCTTGTGGACAGCCTTTTGTTTTTATTCCTATACCTTTCATTACTCTGTTCTCTTGGTTTTCTCATAAATGATCACACGACTGGCACCCTTATCTCTGATACTACACTTAACGATCTGCAAGCTGTTTACAATGCTGAACTAGTTGAACAAGATGTGGGAAGAGTCGCAGATGGTCGGCTGGATTCTCTGCATATGAGAAGAGAACAGAGAGCTGGGCAGAAGTGGTTCCTGCTGTGCAGTGAAGTTAAGATATGCAGGTTGGGGATATGCTGTTTAATGGTCTGTTAGTTAATTTGTTATTTCTCTAGCCTGTGGGGGGAAAAAAAACAAAAAACTCATTGTCAATCGGACAAAGAGAGCACAAAGAGATGGGCAGAGGAGGTTTCCCCGCTGTGCAGTGCAGTTAAGATAGGCATGTTGGGGATATGCTGTTTAATGATTTGTTAATTAATCTGTTGTTCTTATAACCTGTGGGGGGGAAACCAAAAACGATTATAAATCATTGTCAGGCGGACAATTGATTTAACAGAGGTGCTGTGGGGGGGGAGGGGGCGGGGGCACTGTGTTAGTGGGTATACATAAGGGGGCTGGGTGGGACAGAGGATGAATGTGAAGGGGGAGTGAAAGGGGGGCAAGTGTGCAAGGGGGGTTGGATGCGTGGGTGGATGAAGGAGGAGGAGAAGAGACTGGAGGGGGAGGGAGGGATAGGGGGAGGGAGAGTATGAGGGAAGAGTCGTGGGAGGGGACATGAGGGAAGAGGGGAGATGGTTGAAGGGTAATCATTGTAATGTCAGTGGAAATAAGGGGATGGAAAAGGGAAGGGAACAAGCGGAATTGGTGCTGAACGATACTGAACCTGAGCAGTATGGAGTGAGGAGTGTGGGGGAGACAATTTTTGTAATGATGTTGCTAGCAAGTGTTCCTGAGGCGGTCAGCTGGGACGCCGCCAGTGGGACAGGTGGACAGATCTATTATTGCAATGGCACGATGGGTGGGGTTAAATGACTAGCTTAAGGGTGGCTACATTGAATGTAGACGGCATTCATTCGCCTATCAAAAGATCTAAAATCCTCCAATATAGTAAACATATGAAAGTGGACGTATTATTAGTACAGGAAACACACTTATCGTCCTCGGAGCATTTAAAATTAAAACAGAGGTGGGTTGGAGAACTGGTGTCTGCATCCTTTAATAGCCGGCAAAGGGGGGTGGCCATACTCATTGATAAAGGTTTAGACTCTAGCCGACACCAGATCATACAAGACCCAGAAGGGAGGTTTATTTGGGCAGGAGTTCTACAAGGTAGTAAAGTAGCTCTGTGTTCGGTGTATGCGCCCAATGTTTACTCACAGAAATTCTTTTCTTCTCTACTGGCGGCTCTGGTTACAGTTAGTGATTATCAACTGATAGTAGGGGGAGATTTTAATATTACAGCAGACCCTCTAGTGGATTGTAACCCTCCAAAGAAAAGACCCAAGGATTTTGATGGGAAGGGGGTGGGACTACTGCAAAATGAGCTGGGATTGGTGGACATATGGAGAGCCATGCATCCGGACGATAGGAACTATACTTTTTACTCTCATGTGCATGGAGTCCGGGCGCGACTGGACTATATACTGATACCTCCTTCCCTTTTCTCGCAAACTCGCAAGGTAGACATTGAGGCGGAAGCAGTATCTGATCACAGTATGGTATGGGCTGACCTGGGTAGTTTAAAGGGAAGGGTAGTGTCCGGATGGAGAATGAATCCTACGTTATATTTGGACAAAGAGTTTAGGCCCTTTCTAATTAAAGAGTGGCAGAATTATTTGGTGGACAATAATCCGCAAGATACTGACCCCGTAGTATTTTGGGAAGCGGGGAAAGCAGTAATGAGGGGTAAAATCATAGAATACACTTCCCGAATGAGGAAACAACAGGATGGGGAGCTCCTCTCTAAGCTTAAACAACTACAGGATGCTCGGGTTGCGGCTCTAAGAGGGGACCAGGCGTTGAGAGATAGCTTTCAAGATTTAAAAGACAAAATTAACTTCATTTTGCACCAAAGAGCCATGAGGGATATTCAACTATACAAACACAAGCTTCACAGATGGGGAAATAAGGCGGGGAAGCTGTTAGCGAGTTTAGTACGCAATAGGCCTGCGAAGCAAGTAATCTCTCGTATCAAGCTGAGGACAGGAAGGGTGTGTGAAATAGAAGCAGAAATTCAAGCGGCATTTGTGGACTTCTATCAATCGCTGTATGATGCGGGAGCTTGCAACGCAGCCCAGCGTGAGGAGTTTTTTAAGGGTCTGCACCTCCCATTCTTGGCTCCGGACCACCTAGCTGCTCTGAATGCACCCATACAGGGAGAGGAAATTCAAGCCGCCCTTAAGAGACTTAAACTAGCGAAGGCTCCTGGGCCGGATGGGCTGGGACCCGAATTCTATAAGATTTTGGGGGAATATATGATGGGTCCTTTCAGAGACTTAGGGCAGGCGCTGATGTCACCAGGACAAGCAGTGGGTGACCTGACTCATGCCACTATAGTAGTGTTACCCAAGCCAGGACGGGACAAAGAGCAGCTGGGGTCATATAGGCCGATTTCTCTTTTAAATCAAGATATTAAGATGTTTGCCAGCATCCTGGCCGCTAGGCTGGGACGAGTTCTTCCCTCATTGATTCATAGCGATCAGACTGGTTTTGTCCCTGGTAGATATGCATCTACGAACATCCTGAGGGCACTGAGTGTCATGAAGAATACGGGAGGGAAACCTGGAGATGCCATTATTGCAAGTTTAGATGCGGAGAAAGCATTTGATAAAATATTGTGGGATCACTTGTTTTGGATCCTACCGCAGTTTGGCATCTTTGGGGAATTCTTATCCGGAGTGCGTGCTCTCTATAGCAGGCCTACAGCCCAGATTTTGATCAATGGTATCTTGTCTCAATCATTTGCCCTGGAAAGGGGGACCAGACAGGGCTGTCCTCTGTCACCCATGCTTTTTGTTTTAGCTCTTGAGCCACTGGCCTGTAAAATTCGGCAGTTAGGAGCATTACAGGGGATCCAAGTGGGGAAGCAAGTTTATAAGGTCAACCTCTTTGCAGACGACATGCTCATTTTTCTGGGCTGTGCGTCTAAGGGCCTTCCCCTACTTATTGATTTAATAAAGCAATTCGGGTCTTTTTTGGGACTTCAGATCAACTTCGAAAAGTCAGAGGCGATGGCGCTATCTTCAGATTGTGTTTGCAGGCAGATTTCAAACTTTCCTCTTGCGTGGTCTACAGGAACCTTGAAGTATCTGGGAGTATACTTAAACCTGGATTTCAACAATGTATAGAAGAAACGTTACCGATAGGCTGGAGGCTATTCGCCAATTATGTGGTAGGTGGAGGGATTATCCTATATCTTTTCTAGGCAGAGTGGCACTGGTGAAAATGGTGCTCTTTCCTAAGGTTTTGTATCCGCTTCAGATGATGCCTCTATGGATCAAGGGCAGGGATGAAAGTACATTCCGGGGAGTAATTTCTTCCTTTATTTTGGGTCACAGGAGGGCGCGTATTGGGTATCATAAGTTAACAAGGACTAGGAAAGAGGGAGGGGTCAAGCTACCAGACCTTCGGCTCTATAATGTTGCATCATTACTGAGATGGATACATGAAATGCACACGGGGGTACGAGTGTTTGCCTCTGAAGACGTGTGGGAGAATGAGGCTGCGCCGTTTTCGTTTTTTTTCAGTTCTCCATAATTTAGGACCGTCTGTTAAGATATTTCCGCTTATGAGGCCGCTACGTCTGGCTTGGCAGTGGTGGAGGGGGAGGGTAGGTGGGGCGGGAGGACCCTCCCCCTTCCTAGAGGTGTAGAACAATCCTAGGTTTCCTGCAGGGCAGGGGAAATCGCACATGTCAAAATGGGTTCAACTGGGGTGCCGGTATGTAGGTCAGTTCATAGAAGTGGGAGATGGTGGACCTCCTTCCTTCTCGGTGTGTCAATCCAGGTGGGGGCTGCCTCCACAGCTAGCTTTCTCTCACCTGCAACTTGTCCATTATATGCATTCTTTGAAAAGTCCAGGCAATGTGTATCCGACTTTCACTAAGCTAGACAAGGAATTTATGCAACTCCCGTCAGAAACTAATAGGTTGTCTTACTGGTATGGGTTGGGGTTGGCTTGGCGCCCGGTGCCCTTCTATGTTCAGTTGGCACAGCAATGGAGCGCACTTATAGGGAAGGAGATATCAGAGCGGGCACTCTCCAGGTGTTTCTATTTGGCTTTCAAAATCACACCCAATGTGGGACTCCATGAAACACAATTCAAAATTCTCCATATTGCCTATGTCACCAGATGCAAGGGCAAGAGGCTGGGTCTCTGGGATTCAGATGGTTGTGTGAAATGCCACAGGGGTAAAGATACAATCATACATCATTTTTTAGAATGTTGGGTGCTGCGAGATTTTTGGAAGGGTGTTCTGGCGCGGCTGGAGGGAACTCTTCAGGCTCAATTAGAATGGTCCTATGACATATTAATGTTAGGCTCTGATGCCGACCTTGTGGAACAGGGGTTATCGGCATCTCAATGTAAGTTTGTTCTTCTGGCTTTAGCGCTAGCAAAAAGAGTTATTTTACAACAATGGATTGACATAACACCGCCCCCTCTAGCTAAATGGCAGGCTAGTATGATACAGATGGCAGGATGGGAACAGGGGGACGTGTATACGGACACACATCGTGTAAGGGATGCTGGCTATGTAGAATTATGGAGGAAATGGAGGGTGCTGATATCATAGGCGCCCACTCTTATCTTACTCGCTCACTAATTGGAGCATCGTTACTAACATTGCACAATTCTAGTAGATCTAGTACCAGATCCGAGGAGAGGGGGATGGGCGGGGGGGAGGGAAGGGAGGGAGGGTGGGTTCCTGGAAGGGGGAGGGATAAACACAAAAAGAAGAGGAGAGGCAGCCTGTTTCAGTCTCAGGACAAGTCCCTGGTCCGCAAACGGGAAGGAGTGCACACAAGCAGAGCATTCTGGTTAGGTTTGTTTACAGTAAGAGGTATTTACCAATGTATACCACAGTTTTGCATTTGTGTATTTGGACTATGGAAATTGATTTTGCTGTCTGTACCTTTGGTAATGTGTGTTTTCCTTATACTCTTGTATGGTTTGTTTCTCTTCATAATAAAAACATTAAAAAAAAAAAAGAACATAAGAATATTGTGGGTGAAGCTTTGTTGAATAACATGTTGACTGCCAAAGAAATGGGATTCTTATGTGCCAAAACTCCACATTCTGCAGATTTATTTTGTTCCTAAAATTCATAAGAGCTTGAATACACTGCCAGGTCGTCCAATTGTATCACTTTGTCATACAATGATGGAGCCGCTGAGCAAATTTGTTGATCATGTTTTTGCTTGATCATTTTTTTGCAACCCAAAGTGAATTTGATTAAATCTTATCTTCAGGATACCACCCATTTTTTGAATATAATTTCAGGCATTCAGTTGACACCTAATTCATTGTTGGTCACAGTGGATGTAGTATCCTTATATACAGCTATCCCTCAACAAAAGGCTTTGGAGCTGATATAAAAAAAACTAGAGATTCGTGATACTACTCAATGTATTTCTACATCATCATTTCTTATAAAATTGGCCACACTAGTAATAACTAAAAATTATTTATTTTTTCAAGGTCAGTTTTTTTAACAATGTCAAGGGTTGGCTATGGGATTTTCTCTAGCCCCCTCTGTGGCCAATTTGGTAATGCTGAATTTGAATAGAAATATTTATTTATCCCTCCATTTGGTTCCAGCATATAAAATTATGGAGATGTTATCTGGACAATATTTTCTTTATTTGGGAAGGAGGTAATGACTTATTACAACAATTTCAAGTTTGGATTAATTCAATAGCATCGCTATTTCAGTTTACTATTAAATCTGACAGATTTATGATTCAATTTTTGAATGTTCAACTTTGTTAAAGATTTGTTTGTCCATACTGCACTTTATAGTTAGGAACACTCTTCTACACTTTGGCAGTTTTTACCCATATACATTATGTGTACATCTTCCCATTTGTCAGTTTCTCAGAGTTTGTAGGATTTGTTCTGTAGATCAAGATTTTAAAATTCATGCTCAGTCTTTATGGGAAAGATTTAGGGCTCGGGGATATACTACATCTGCATTAAGAAAGGCTTACTATCGTGCAAAATATGCTAACTCAATCATTATTACAATATAATACTGCATTTATATAAGATAGATTAGTGGCAGTATTTTCATATACTGCTCATATCTCATTAGTTACATCTTTGATATATACATTTTGGAATGCACTTCAGATTCATAATTGTTTTCAGGATCCGCCTATTATTGCTTATCAGCGAGCACGTACTATAGGAGAGATGCTATCTTATAAAAGATTAGATTACATTGCTGAGACAGTTATCATTAAGGGTCACGATATTTGCAGCCATTGTCAATGGTGCACTACTGTGATCATTAGTCCCTTGTGGGACACTCCTCACCATTCAAAAATTATTTCTGGAGACAACACAAATTGTAATCGAGATCATGTTATTTATGCTATGTTATGTCCCTGTGATCTTATATATATTGGGAGGACTTTTAGACCTATTAAGGGGTTGAGGGAGGTGACGTTATGTCTCTGCTTAATAATAAGGAGCAAAGATGGATTTATAGTTTAGATACAGCGGTGCCTGTGGGTCTTAATTTAGAAATTGATTTGTTTTCCTTGATTTGACCTTTGACTGATTTGGCTGTTTTCTGATTTGACTTCTGATTGGCTGAGCTTATTCCGTTGTTATTATAAGGGTGGTGCTAGTAATTTTAGCGCCATTTTGAGATCTACTTTAGACGCTGAGCGATGTTAGCATTGTCAGTTTAGTTAAGTTTTGATACTTCATATAGTTGGGAATAGCTGTATTAGTTGTTATTGATTTAAATTTGGCTTAGTAACTGTCTCTTTTATATCAAAACCTGTCATGTTGGCATGGAATTTACAAATTCAGTTAAGATAAGTGATTTTACGAAACGTATTTAAGGATATTCATTAAAGTATTGTATTTTGAGAAATGAGTTTCTGTGACATCTTGTGAGACTGATGATGATATTAGTGAGTTGTTGGGCAGTGATCCCAGCATGAAACGAGTCACTGCCGAGGTCTCTTTTGTCACAGTTTAACCTTGCTTACCTTTATTGCTATTGCGCTAGATTTCATTTGTATGTAAATAATAATAAAGGCAGATGCAGACAAGTGCATAGAAGACCCCAAAGGCTGAGCACAGGATTTTCTAATGCTGGGGCTTTAGCGCAAGGTCTGAGGAGGCGTAAAAGATTAGCTCATTCTTCTGGAGTCAGTGTTAATGAGGATGTCTTGCCTGTTTCTTTTCTTTACTGCAAGCCCACAGAATCCTCAACTTTTTTTCTGGATTCCTTGAAGGGGATGGCCCAAAAAAAGTAAAATCTGCAAGGACAAGGAGCTATGAGGGAGGTGTCCTGGAACAGATTAAAGTGCTATATTAATGTACATGCATGAAATTAGCATTCCAGCATATGCCCATAATATATGCCTGTTCCTATAAATGCTAGTTTCCTTGTCATCAAGCAGATGAAGCCATTACGTATGGGTTATGTCCATCAACCAGCAGGGGAGATAGAGAGCACTCAAACTTTCACAGTGCCCTCTTGGCCAGCTAGCTCCACTGCCTCTCCAGTATTCTCTATCTCCCCTAGCAGGGTGGCTGCAGCTTGTTCGAGCTCCAGAAAAATCTGCCGGGAGGTGGTTCCTGGCTTGCCAGTTGTTAACCGGGGTGTTGGAGGCTATAGCAGCCTCACTTTAAAGGCACATAGGTTAGCCCTTTCCCTGCGTTACCCATACCTCTGTGGATGTGGACATATTGCCTTGCTTTCCCTGTCCTTACCCACCAACAGTGGATGCAGGCATATAGGTTCACCCTTTCCCTGCCTTTCCCACTCATCTGAGCCTCCGGAGTCTTCAATACCTCTGCTTTCCTCACAGCTTAAAAAAAAAAAAAATGTCGCGTCGCGTTTTTAAACGCAGAGAAGCTGGAACAGAGGTTTTTGACCTGATTTTCAGCAGGATCGTAGTTGTACACTAGATCCTTTGAGGTAAGAGTGTTTTCCAACTCCTCCGGGGTGGGCCCGCGATCGGGGCAATTTTGGCGCGAAACCGCCATCTTGGATTTTACCGCCGTTTTTCGGCGATGGCTGCGGACAATGTAAAGCGCTGTTCCACTTGTGGCAAGCGCAAATCAGCAGCAGGGCTCTGTAAATCGTGCTGTACTGGCGTAGGAGCCGGCCCGAGCATAGCGAGCGATGTTTCTTCCCACTCTGAGCTGGCAGCGGGCGCCATTTTGCTTACACCACATGGCGCGGCCTCCGTGGACACGGAGAGACCTGAGCCGGGTGGGGCACCACGAGATGAGGTTATTTCAGGAGTGGCTAGCACCGTACAGGATTTGGGTGCCCAGGGTGAGATTTTCTCCCCGGAGTTTGTGCTTTTGCTGCATAAAGCATACATGATGAAAAGAGCCCTTCCTCAAGGGTCGCCTGAGGCTCCTCTGATTGCCCCCCCCCCCCCCCCCCGATGGATTCTGGCCTGGGACTGCCCAGTGAGGTTTTTTTCCCGGATGATTGGCCTAAAGATAAGCGCAGAAGGGTTAATTCCCCTTCAGATTGTGGTGCACCTTTTTCCCCCCCGTGGTCGGGGTGTGAGGATTCGGAGAACTCTGACAGACGTTCTTGGTCTGAGGAACCAGAGTCAGGTGCGGATTTACCACAGGATCTGGATGATCCCTCCGCGGTGAGGATTTTCCACCGTGATGAGCTGCCAGCGCTTATTTCAGATACCCTGCAGGCCCTCTCGATTGAAGATCCTGACAGTGGCATGGCCTCCTCGGGTAATCCCAGGATGGCTAGTACCAAGAAAGCTGCTCGGGCCTTCCCTTTGCATGACTCCATCCTAGAGCTTGTTTTGGCTCAGTGGGCTGACCCCTAGGGACCTTTGAGAGTTTCCAGGGCTATGGGGCAGTTATACCCTCTGCGTGAGGGACATATGGCTCGTTTTCAAATGCCTACAGTGGATGCCCTAGTCACTGCGGTGACAAAGAGAACTACCCTCCCTGTTGAAGGAGGTGTTGCCCTGAAGGATGCTCAAGACCGTAGGCTGGAAACAGCATTGAAACGGTCCTTTGAAATTGCAGGTCTCACTGTTCGGGCGTCTGCATGCAGCTGTTATGCTGTGAGAGCCTGCCTAGCTTGGCTGCAACAAGCAGTGGCTCAGCCCGGAGATGGA
Organism: Microcaecilia unicolor; assembly: GCF_901765095.1. Lineage (NCBI taxonomy): Eukaryota > Metazoa > Chordata > Amphibia > Gymnophiona > Siphonopidae > Microcaecilia > Microcaecilia unicolor. The sequence continues at coordinate 91,735,356 of NC_044038.1, read as the reverse complement.
GCGGAGCCCTTCTTGGATGTGGCTCCGCGGATGGAGGTGGCCTTGTCCTTTCTGGCTGATGCCCTTTATGACCTTGTCAGAGCTTCGGCTAAACAAATGGCAGTAGCAGTGGCGGCTCGCCGTCGTCTGTGGCTACGACACTGGGCAGCGGACATGGCCTCTAAGCAAAGGTTGGTGAAGTTGCCTTTTCAAGGACTTTTCCTATTTGGTGAGGAGTTGGAGAAAATTGTGAAAGGCCTGGGTGATCCAAAACCCCAGCGCTTGCCCGAAGATAGGCAGAGGCCTTCCTCTAAGGGCCAGGCGGTCCACTCCTCGTACAGACCTCGCTTTCGTGAAGCTAGAAGGTACAGCCCGGGGCGTTCTGCTGGGTTCACTTCACGTGCCCGTGGTCAGCAGAGGAACTCCTTTCGCTCGGACAAGCGTTCCGCAGCCGGTGGCTCAAGACCAGGAGTTCAGGGGCGACCCTCTCAATGATGGTGCGCCGGCCCTCTCCTCGATGCCTGTCATCGGAGGACGGCTTTCCCTCTTTGTCGAGGAGTGGGCCAAGATTTCCTCAGATCAGTGGGTTCTGGACCTGATCAGAGATGGATACAGAATAGAATTCAACGCCCCAGTAAAAGACGTGTTTGTGGAGTCCCGATGCGGTTCTGCCATCAAACGGGCGGCGGTGGAGGAGACTTTACAAGGTCTGCTTCAGTTGGGGGCAGTGCCTCCCGCCGAGCAAGGCTGCGGCCGATACTCCATCTACTTTGTGGTGCCGCGAAAAGGTGGGTCCTTTCGTCCTATTCGGGACTTAAAAGAAGTGAACAAGTCCCTGAGAGTGCGGCATTTCCACATGGAATCCCTGCGCTCCGTCATTGCGGCGATACAGCCAGGAGAGTTTCTCACGTCTCTAGACCTGAAAGAAGCTTACTTGCACATACCGATTTGGCCCCCGCACCAGAAGTTTCTGAGGTTTGCGGTGTTGGGAAAACATTTCCAGTTCAGGGCCTTGCCTTTTGGCCTTGCCTTTTGGCCTCGCCACAGCTCCCCGAATCTTTTCGAAGGTAATGGTGGTAGTAGCTGCTTTTCTCAGGCGAGAAGGTATCAGGGTTCACCCGTACCTGGACGACTGGCTCATCAGAGCAGACTCTGCAACAGAGAGCTTACAAGCTACAGCCAGAGTGGTCTCAGTACTGCAATCTCTAGGCTGGGTCGTCAATATGGCCAAAAGTCACCTGTCCCCTTCACAATCTCTAGAGTTTTTGGGGGCCAGGTTCGACACAGTCTCGGGCTATGTGTTCCTACCCGAGCTAAGGCGGTGCAAGCTTCAGCATCAGGTCCGTCTGCTCCTGAGGATGCCCCGCCCGCGAGCTTGGGACATTGTCCAGCTGCTGGGATCGATGACAGCCACGATGGAAGTGGTACCCTGGGCGAGAGCGCACCTGAGACCTCTACAGTATTCCCTACTCCGGAGATGGTCTCCTTTTCTCAGGATTACCAATGCAGACTTACTTGGCTCCCTGCGGCCTGACTCAGCATGGAGTGGTGGCTCTCGGACAGCATGTTGCGGCGAGGAATGCCGCTGACGCTCCCCGTTTGGTGCCTGGTGGTAACAGATGCCAGCCTGAAGGGCTGGGGCGCACACTGCAAGGGGAAGCATGCCCAGGGTCTATGGACACCCGAGGAGTCGGAGTGGTCCATCAACCGCCTAGAGTTGAAAGCGGTGTTTCAGGCGCTTCTGGCCTTTCAAGTGACCGTGGAAGGATTGGCTGTCAGAGTAATGTCGGACAACACGACAACGGTGGCCTATATAAATCGACAAGGCGGAACAAGGTGCAGAGCACTAGCCGCGCAGGCCGAACTGATTTGCCACTGGGCCGAGCTGCATCTTCAGTGTCTGTCGGCAGCTCATATTGCAGGTCAGAGCAATGTGCAGGCCGATTATCTGAGCAGGCATCAGATCGATCCAGCAGAATGGAATCTGGCAGACGAAATATTCCTGCAGATCTGTGCCAAATGGGGCAAGCCCGTGATGGATCTAATGGCGACAAGTGCCAATACCAAAGTCCCGTGCTTCTTCAGCAGACGGAGAGATCCTCGCTCGGCGGGGTTGGATGCCTTGGCTCAACCCTGGCCTCCGGGTCTACTTTGTGTTTCCCCCATGGCCCTTGATAGGGCGCCTGCTCTTGCGGATTCGGCTGCACCCAGGAGAAGTGGTCCTCATCGCCCCGGATTGGCCAAGGAGACCTTGGTATGCAGACCTCAGACAGATGCTCCTGGAGGCTCCTCTGCCGTTACCTCTGGTACCGAACCTGTTGACTCAGGGACCGGTAGCCATGGAGGACGCCAGCCGCTTTGGTCTTACGGCATGGCTATTGAGAGGGCGCAATTGAGGGATAAAGATTATTCCAATAAAGTTATTTCCACTCTCCTGCAAGCCCGCAAGCGGTCCACTTCCGTGGCTTATGCCAGGATTTGGTGCCTGTTTGAGTCTTGGTGTGCTTCCAGAGCCATTGCTCCAATGCGGGCTCCTGTCTCGCCGATTCTGGACTTTTTGCAGGAAGGTGTACAAAAAGGCTTGGCCTATAATTCCCTGCGGGTGCAGGTGGCAGCGTTGGCCTCCCTTCGTGTAAGGTGAAGGCGTGTCTTTGGCTGCTCACCCAGATGTGGCACGGTTTCTTAGAGGGGTGCTTCGGCTCCGACCTCCAGTGCGAGCACCCTGTCCAGCTTGGAACCTGGGGCTAGTTTTGAAAACCCTGCAGGCATCTCCTTTTGAGCCGCTTCGGCGAGCATCGGAGAAAGACTTGACACTGAAGGCCGTTTTTCTGGTGGCCATTACCTCGGCGAGACGGGTGTCAGAGCTCCAGGCGCTGTCCTGTAAAGACCCATTTCTGCAGTTTTCAGAGTCCGGAGTCACGGTTCGGACCGTGCCTTCCTTTATGCCTAAGGTGGTGTCAGCCTTTCACCTAAACCAGCCTATTTTCTTGGCCCTCTTTTCAGAGGAAGATTTTCCTGAATCTTTTGGGCAGCTGCAACCTTTTGGATGTGCGCAGACTCTGCTGCGTATCTGCGAGTTACTAACTCTTTCAGGACTTCTGATCATCTGTTTGTTTTGTATCCGGTTCTCGCAGAGGGTCTCCAGCGTCTAAAGCCACTATTGCCCGCTGGCTCAAAGAAACTATCTTTTCAGCTTATCTGCTGGCCGGCAGGGTTTCCGCCTGTTGCCTTTAAGGCACATTCTACTGACAGCGATTTCTTCCTATTGGGCTGAAACTGTGAGCACTCTCTCTTCAAGAGATATGCAGTGCAGCAACATGGGCTTCTAAGCTCTCCTTTGCCCGACATTACAGGCTGGATGTGGCTGCCAGGAGGGATGCGCGTTTTGGTGCACAAGTGCTAGCGCGTGGTGTGGCTTGTTCCCACCCTATCTAGGGATTGCTTTGTTACATCCCATACGTAATGGCTTCATCTGCTTGATGACAAGGAAGGGAAAATTAGGTTCTTACCTTGGTAATTTTCTTTCCTTTAGTCATAGCAGATGAAGCCATGAGCCCTCCCTGTATGATTGGTCTGTATGCGTGTGAATCTGTTTTTCAGGTTCTGTTCTAATTTCCTGAAGTTCCTTCCTTGGGAGAAAGTTGGAAAACAATCTTCAGGATTCATGTTCAGTTTAAATTTAGGAGGATGTGTTCATTCCCTCCAGCATGTTTTTTTTGGAGGATGTGTTGATTCTCTCCAGGAGGCGCGTGTGTTCCACTCCAGTTCTATAAATAGGAGGATGAGTTCATTCCCTCCAGTGTGTTGGGAGGATGTGTGATTCCCTCCAGGAGGCGCGGGTGTTCCCCTCCACTTATACAATAAGGAGGATGAGTTTATTCCCTCCAGGAGGATGTGCATTCCCTCCTTTATGAGTTCATGCCCTTGTGATGGGCCATCGTTCGCTGTGAGGAAAGCTCTTGTGATTCCCATTGCGGTTTGCCATACTGCTTTGGAAGCTTCAAATACTGAAGAGGCAGTGGAGCTAACTGGCCAAGAGGGCACTGTGAAAGTTTGAGTGCTCTCTATCTCCCCTGCTGGTTGATGGACATAACCCATACGTAATGGCTTCATCTGCTATGACTAAAGGAAAGAAAATTACCAAGGTAAGAACCTAATTTTCCCATTTTATAAAAATTGTATTGGCACCCATGCAGCTCCTAAAGTTGTGCATGTGCTGGAATGCTATTCTGCACATAAATAATATGGGTACTGCAAAAACAGTATGCACAGAATAGCATTCCAGCACCCATGCAGATGTATGTGCTTACAAATCTGGATGCCAATATAAATTTTTGTGCGCCATAATATAGCTGCTGCTTGTGCAGAGCTGTGCGTGCGTCTGGTATACTCATTCATGCAAGCATACATTTTTTGTGTACAGACTATTTGCATGCTATTTGTTTATTGCACTGGGAAGCAAACTAGGGGCCTTTGGTTGGGTATTGCCATTCTGGGAAAGATCAAAGGTCCATCAAGCCCAGCATCCTGTTTCCAACAGTGGCCAATCCAGGTCACAAATACCTGGCAAGATCCCCAAAAAGTACAAAACATTTTATACTGCTTATCCCAGAAATAGTGGATTTTCCCCAAGTCCATTTAATAATGGTCTATGGACTTTTCCTTTAGGAAGCCGTCCAAACCTTTTAAAACTCCGCTAAGCTAACCGCCTTTACCACATTCTCTGGCAACAAATTCCAGAGTTTAATTACACGTCAAGTGAAGAAACGTTTTCTCCGATTCGTTTTAAATTTACTACATTGTAGCTTCATCGCATGCCCCCTAGTCCTAGTATTTTTGGAAAGTGTAAACAGATGTTTCACATCTACCTGTTCAACTCCACTCGTTATTTTATAGACTTCTATCATATCTCCCCTCCAGCTGCTTTTCTCCAGGCTGAAGAGCCCTAGCCTCTTTAGCCTTTCCTCATAGGGAAGTTGTCCCATCCCCTTTATCATTTTCGTCGCCCTTCTCTGCACCTTTTCTAATTCCACTATATCTTTTTTGAGATGCGGCGACCAGAATTGAACACAATATTCGAGGTGCAGTCGCACCATGGAGCAATACAAAGGCATTATAACATCCTCATTTTTGTTTTCCATTCCTTTCGTAATAATACGTAACATTCTATTTGCTTTCTTATCCGCAGCAGCACACTGAGCAGAAGGTTTCAATGTATCATCAACGACGACACCTAGATCCCTTTCTTGGTCTGTGACTCCTAAAGTGGAACCTTGCATGACATAGCTATAATTTGGGTTCTTCTTTCCCACGTGCATCACTTTGCACTTGCTCACATTAATCGTCATCTGCCATTTAGACACACAGTCTCCCAGTCTCGTAAGGTCCTCTTGTAATTTTTCACAATCCTCCCGCGATTTAACGACTTTGAATAAGTTTGTGTCATCAGCAAATTTAATTACCTCACTAGTTACTCCCATCTCTAGGTCATTATAAATATATTAAAAAGCAACGGTGGGGGGACTTCCGGTGATGCGGTGAGCGGAGCAGCAGCAGCTGAACTCGGCTCCGAGGTTTCCCGCCCCTGAATGCGAAAATTTACCGCAATTATAAAGTCTTAAACCGACTAAAACACGAATGTGCGACAAATAATTTATGGAAAAGTTCTTACAAAAAACTCCACCTGGGATGGCACAGAAATCAACGCGGAAAGAGAAGAACAAGGCAGGAGGTGGTGAATCTAAAATGGCGGATAACACCACGATGCCGACTCCGATTTTCACTGACGCTCAGTTGGAGCAGTTAACCGCGGCAGTGATAAAAGCGCTGGACCCGCGCTGGAGTGCGCTTTCACAGCAAGTGGAGGAAATTAAAACCGGCCTCGATGGGCTGGGAATTCGGACAGGGGACCTGGAGACGAGAGTAACAGCACTCGAGGATGATATCCGCTCGCAGGCCCCTGATATAGTGAGCCTTAAAAAACAGTGGCAGCACAAGCTATGAATTGGAGGACCTGGGAGAATCGCTCCCGAAGGAGTAACATTCGAATAGTGGGTATCCAGAGAGAATTCCGGAACTAAACTTGGAAACATGGCTGGAGGCGTGGCTGGCAAAAGAACTGAGGCCGCTGACAGACTCCGGGAACCCTCTGGTAATCGAAAGAGCGCCACGCGCGTAGGTTGGAAAGAGGAAGCCAAAAATCGCCCGCAGAGTAATAGTGAGCAAAAAAATCCTCATTTTAGACATAAAAGTGGAAATTATGAGGGGCTTTCGGGTAAAAAGAGAAGAGCCAGATATGATGGACACAAAATCTTAATCTTCCAGGATTACTCACAATCTGTCCAGAACAGCGAAGAAGCTTTCACCCAGTGTGTACCTGGCTATCAAAAGAACATAAAATTTGCCCTAATGTTTCCCAGCCCGCTTGAAAATTCTGCACCAGGAGAAATGGCACCATTTCACAGCAGTGGCTGAGGTGAAATCCTTTTTAAAAGATAAGGGGTATGAAGTGTTGAAAGCTGAAGGTTATTTGTTTGTGGATTGTTTCACTGCCATGTTAAAGGTTTACCTGCTTAAAAAGTATTGTCGGTTAGACAAAATGTTATTGGAGGGACACGGGGGCGGGAGCCTCTTGCCTCTAAAGGGAGCGGTCATTTTGCGAGTAGCACCGCGAAATGAGAGGGGTGATAGAAGAGGGAATGAGGAAAGGGATAAGGGTTGTAGGGGGGGCGGTCTGGATTAGAAAAGGGAATAAAAGGAAAGGAAAGTTTAAGGATACAGATGGGGGAGGGCGGGGGCGGAGGGCAGTTAGGGGGGAGGGAAGAGGCAGGGAGGATTGTCGGAAAAGGAAAAACAAGGGGAGGATAGAGGGACAGAAGCAACCTTGCACCACTCAAAGCAATATGATGGAAGTTTAGAAACCATGGAGGCACCTGTGGATGGTGATACTTGGGGGGAGGCGGGACCCATGAGGGAAGGCTTAAAGGTTGGGGACTATTGTTAGAACATAAATACAGCTTCATATGACACAAATTAAAAAAATTCGTTTCACTTCATGGAATGTGGGAGGACTCACATCACCTATAAAGCGGGCAAAAGTTTTGTCGGCTTTACGACGCCAAGGGACTGATATAGCATGTATACAAGAGACCTGCCTTTCTGAGCTGGAGCACGAAAAACTAAAAAGGTCATGGGTGGGGGAGGTCTTTTCAGCATCAGCAAATGGGCGGAGAAGAGGAGTGGCGATATTGATAGGACGGGGGGTGGCCGCTAAGGCTGAGCTACTCTCCAAGGACCCACAGGGAAGATATGTGCTGGTGCAGCTGTGGCTACAGGGGAGGCAATTGGTGTTATTGGGCTTATACGGCCCTAATGTATATGATCCAGGTTTTTATCAGTCCCTTATACGGAAATGTGCAGTATTAAAACATCCACTAATAATAATGGGCGACTTTAACTTAGTGGCGGACCCAGCACAAGATTGCTCGAGACCGAACGGAGACCAGAGTGGCGGTCAAAGAGCACGGGCCTTACGTACGTTTATGCGTACCCTGGGAGTCCTGGATGCATGGCGTACACTACACCCAGGTGAGAGGGACTTTACTCATGTATCCAGGGCTCATGGGACCCTTTCGAGGATTGACTACATCATGGTTAGCAGAGAAGTATTTTCAGAAATAGTACGAGCAGAGAGAGGCCCAGAAGAGATATCCGACCACAGCCCGATATGGGTGGATGTGGAGGCCCCTAGTTATTATCAAGTGGGTAGGGGATGGAGGTTTCCGGGGTACCTATTATAGGGATAAAGATTTTTCACAATACCTAAATCAAAAATGGGAAACCTATGCAGTATCTAATGCACAGCATATAGCTAACCCTAGTCTATACTGGATGACTGCAAAGGCAGTTTTAAGAGGCGATGTGATAGCATATGTGGCAGCACAGAATAAAAAGATAGCCAGAGCCATTACACAATTAGAAAAACAATTCCAGAGAGCCAAACGGCAGTATGTGAGTAACCCAAACAAAAAGACCTGGGAACGGCTAAAAACGACACAAGTAGCTCTTAACTCCCACATACATGAGAGAGCTACTAGAGCGATGTTTTATCACAGATACAAGCTGCATAGGTATGGCAATAAAGTGGGTTCAATGTTAGCAAAGTTGGTATCGAATTGGAAACCTCATAGGGTGATTACAGCGGTGAAAGATAAACAAGGGAAAATAAGGACTAACAATGAAGAGATAAAGCAGATATTCGCTCAATACTACTCCCAACTATATAAAAAAACAGCAAGGGCCCAGAGGGACATCATTACACGCTTATCTGCGGGAGGTGGGCACCATGCATTTAACAGACCAGGAGATACAAAGGTTGAATGAACCCATCCAAGGGAAAGAGCTTCAGGGGGTGGTTCGAGGGCTGGCGCTGCATTCAGCGCTGGGCCCAGATGGGTTCTCCGGGGAGTTTTATAAGTTGTTGCCAGCGTCATTTATGGGAACTTTGGGAGCTTACTTTGACAGTGTAGTTCAAACTAAGAGTTTCCCTCGCTATGCAAATACAGCACTCATAACCCTATTGCCGAAGCCCGGAAAACCAGAGGACCAAGCGGAGGCATATTGGCCCATTTCTTTACTAAACGTAGACAATAAGATTCTAGCAAAAATCCTAGCAAACAGACTATCGAACATATTGCCTAGGCTGATAGGAGAAGAACAAACGGGGTTTGTGAGGCAGAGGCAGGCACGAGGGAATGTCCTTAAACTACTAATGGCAATGGCTTGGAGCAAAGCAGAAAATGTAACAACATTACTCCTCAGTCTCGATGCAGAAAAAGCTTTTGATAAAGTAGATTGGGAGTTCATGTTTGGCACACTGCAACATATGGGATTTCAAGGGTGGTTTTACAATGCCATAAGGGCCCTCTACACTGAGCCAACAGCTGAAATCCTTATCAATGGGGTGAGAAGTGAAAAGTTTGAGATTTGTAGAGGAACGCGCCAGGGATGCCCCCTCTCGCCTTTATTATTTATTTTGTCCTTAGAGCCCTTGCTTAGAGCAATAAAATTGGAGGAGGGGATACAAGGGGTTAGGTTGGGAACACACGATATAAGAGCGTTGGCATTTGCGGATGACCTGCTGATCTTCATCACGAACCCAGATAGCTCCCTACCGAGTCTACTAAAACTAATCGACAAGTACAGTAAGTTATCGGGTTTCACTTTAAACTTCACAAAATCAATAGCTATGATGGTGCAAGGGGAAGGGACCAAATGGCAAAGAACTCTCAAGATGACCTGGGCGGAGGAAGAATTCAAGTATCTTGGGGTCCGGGGTACCAAAGGATTATCGCAACTATACGCATTAAATGTCACTAGGTTACTGGGAGACACATGTGCTAGGTTACAGCTTTGGCAGGCATACCCACTTTCCTTAATAGGGCGTATTGCCATAATAAATATGATGATAGTACCAAGATGGCTCTACGCATTTCAGGTATTGCCATTATATCTTTCCATTAAGGATGAGAAAACATTAAATAAGGCCATTAGTAGATTTCTCTGGCGGGGGAAAAAGCCCCGAATACCTTTGTCGATTTTACATACACCAGTGGAGTATGGTGGCCTGGGGCTCCAGAATATAAGAGATCTGACGGTGGCAAGTGGCATGCGCCACATAAATGACTGGTTGAGGGGCACGAACTATTTCTCAGCCACCACATTGGAGCAGTCAGCACTACAAAACATGCACTTTGGATATTTGTTACATGCACCAAGGACAAAAGTTCAAAATGAGTTTGAGGACACAGGTATTTTTACAACAGCACGCGCAGTTTGGAGGTGGGTTTGTAGACTGCACCAATTCTCAGCAAGGACAACACCATACCTACCTATTTGTGGGAATCTAGACTTTCAGCCAGGACAGCTACATAAGGCCTACCGGAGATGGAAACAACAGGGCTTGGTGTATTTGGTACAGGTGCTGACAGAAGATGGGAAAATTAAACCTTTTCATCAACTACAATCAAAATATCACCTACTGTCGTCGGATCTGTTTTATTATTATCAGCTGAAACATTACATAGCTAGCTTACCCTGGGATTCCCTAACTGAAGATGTCCAGGAGGAACTGGCAGAGGCATTTACTATTAGATCACAACAGAAAGTACCACTCACATTCCATCATAGACATATAAAAGATACAATCCCTGAACTGGACTATAAGAAATTAGCAGAGGTATGGAGTGGAGAACTGGATGGGACTATAATGGCAGCAACTTTGAAAGACCACATCCTAGGGTTGAGGCGGACGACTGCAATGGCAGGGCATTGGGAGCTCCAATACCGGATGGTGATGCGAGCCCATATACCGCCGAGGAGGGCCTTTCATATGGGGCTTTCCCCGGACGGAGCATGCCCAAAGTGTGGAGCTGAGGGAGCTACACTTGGGCACATGTTCTGGACATGCCCAGCCACGCGAGCATTCTGGGAGAGACTGCTACGATGGATCTCAAGTATGTGGCAACTCGACTGGTGCCCTGAACCGGAGATGTTGTTTGGGAAACTACAAATGCAAGGCCAGGTGGCCCCGGGCATGCGGGAGTTTGCGGCTCGGGCCATCATTGTGGCCAAGAAAACTATACTCACAGCTTGGTTGTCCCCAAAATCACCTCAAAACCAACTCTGGAGAGGGGAGATGATACAGCTGATGAGATTTGAAAGATTAGAAATTAATCGTCGGCCCCCAGATGGAGAGCTGAGATTTCAACGCAGATGGGGCCCCTTTTTAGACTCTATGTCACCTGCGGCCAGAGGACATTTATTGAATATGTAAATAAATCAAACAAAAATGGATGTCTATAAAAGGACAATGGATCTGCCTCTAAAAAGGGGGGGGGGGGAGAAGGGAGGGGGGATGGGTAGTAGACCTAGGGGGGAGGGGGAGGGATGCTAAATTAAGGGAGTGGATGTTATGAAATCAAGTTGTTAAGAAAATCCAGACACTGATAACAATATAGAAGTGACTGTATTAGTGGAATACATTGTCTGGACGCATTATAAGTATGTTGTGTTAAGTGAAAAACTAATAAAAATCATTTAAACATAAAAAGCAGCGGTCCCAACACAGACCCATGAGGAACCCCACTAACTACCCTTCTCCATTGAGAATACTGACCATTTAACCCTACTCTCTGTTTTCTATCTTTTAACCAGTTTTTAATCCACAATAGACCGCTACCTCCTATCCCATGACTCTCCAGTTTCCTCTGGAGTCTTTCATGAGGTACTTTGTCAAACGCCTTCTGAAAATCTAGATACACAATATCAACTGGCTCCCCTTTATCCACATGTTTGTTCACCCCTTCAAAGAAATGTAGTAGATTGGTGAGGCAAGATTTCCCTTCACTAAATCCATGTTGACTTTGTCTCATTAATCCATGCTTTTGAATATGCTCTGTAATTTTGTTCTTAATAGTCTCTACCATTTTGCCCAGCACCAACGTCAGACTCGCCGGTCTATAATTTCCCAGATCTTCTCTGGAACCTTTTTTAAAAATCGGCGTTACATTGGCCACCCTCCAATCTTCTGGTACCACGCTCGATTTTAAGGATAAATTACATATTACTAACAATAAGCTCCTCAAGCTCATTTTTCAGTTCTATCAGTACTCTGGGATGAATGCCATCCTGTCCAGGAGATTTCATCCAGTACTGGTTGGACTTCATGCACAATTGAAGACTTCACAGTTGTTTGCTTTTTTTCTTTTGGCATATCATGTATTTTATGTGCTTCAGACCACTCCTCCTGTTACCATTGTTTTTGCATACACACTGGCTTGCAGTGACTTTTTTGGTTGACATACTGTGACCGTTCACTTTCTTAAGGTGGAGTTGAGCAGGGAAGTTTGTTGACTGTAAAAACCTGGGGGACTCCTTGTCCTTACCTTGGCTCTTAGATTTCAGAGCCCAAGGTATGTTCGAGGAAATAAACACACAATACAGGTTACGGTTGTAACTAAAGCCAACTTCAGGAGAGGTTATCACAACTGCAAAAATCCAGCAGCCTTGTAGATAATCTCCGCAGTCTCCTGTTTGCTGGACTACTTTTATTAGCAAATTTTAGGATACAGATTCATTCTTTGGCATGATAACATAATTGACAAACACACTTTTCCTTTCTCAGGCCCTGTCTGTTCCATCAGTAGGTACATCATATCTTTCTGGCCCACATACTTCCTTCTTTGGCTATGCTACTGACAATTTTCTTATTTTCTTTTATTCTAGGTTTCAAGGTCTACTGCTAGGACATTTGGTTCAGCTGCTAATTAGCCAAGCATTCATGTTTCATATCCTTCAAGGCCACTGTTAGCCTCAGAAAAACTGTTTTCATTATATAACTATCTTTACTTTCATTGGTCCCAGTACTTGTTCTCCCATCACAATATATTCTCACATCATGATTTTCACATGCAACTCGAGCAGTATTATTCTTGCCTCAGTAGTGCTAAATTGCCCAACAATGATTTTATGGCAATTAAAAACAGCACTAACTTCTTCATCGGCTTTTATTCATTTATATTAATATCTCAAGCACATTTATCTTAGGTGCGTTCGGACTGGGGACTCAAACTGTCCGACATGCATGTTTCGCCTCTCGGCTGTGTCAAGGACCTCCCCGGGTCACAGTCAGACGATTTCATTCACTCTCTCTTATCAGTTAATAGTTCAATTTAAGAGCCCTCCATCATCCATAACTGACAGGCTTTCCATTTCTCCCTTATCCCCTACTGGACCCGAAACTGCAACTCTTCCAGACTCTGTTCTTCCGAGTTCCCTTTAAGTCTCTCACCACAGTCCTCCCTTTGATTCTGTCCAGAATCACCTACACAAGGAGAGAAAGGCAACACTAAAGAAGTTGTATTGTACAAGAGACCAGGATAGGTTACGTTTGTATTTTACTTAGATGCATTTATAAAAGAAAACAATCAGCTGCATAACTATAATGTAACGAGATATGTAATGGCTGATCATCTGTGTAAATTTTATTTATTTATTTATTTGTTACTTATATCCCACATTTTCCCACTCATGCAGGCGCAATGTGGCTTACAGAGAATTAAATAAGAGTACAAAGTTAAAAGCTTAGGCAAGCATAAAAGAAGCAAATAGGAGGGGAGAAACTAACAGCGTGAACTAGGCAGGGTAAGGGACAAGGGATGCATCAATCAACATGGTAAGTTGGGGGGCATGTTAGCAGTCTCTAGATTAGATTACTCTAGAAAATGTGAAATCCTCACAATTAGATAGCCCAGTGTCATGCAGTGAGGAGGGTGATCCCTTGCGCCACAGCTGAGTTTACACTGCTGCGTACGCCTTGTAGCGCTATAGAAATGCTAAATAGTAGTAGTAGTAACTAACCCGGAGGCTATGTGGGGTCTGGATTGCGGCAGGTGGGTCACACCCAGGCTAGGATCAAGGCTGGCCAAGTCTTCAGATTCTCCAGAAGATCTATGGTGTAAGAATAACTAGGAGTAGACCAGAAGTGATGTAAGCTTCGCTGAATAAGGTCCAGGGATGAATCAGGTTGTAGTCAGCCAGGCTACCACGTTGTATGTTTACCAGCATAGGTAATAGACAGTACTGAACCGGAGGATAAAGCAGGCGAGCTGGACTGGATACCAACAGTGGTACTGAAGAGGCCCAAGAAAGTCCAAATTCCACTGCCAGGAAGAGGACCAAGAAAGTCGAAGCAATTCCTGCGAACAAGGCATGATCAGACAAGCTGAAAGTCCAGGAGGGTCAGAGAAGCCAAGCTGGGGTCAAAGCCAAGAAGTCAATCCAGGAAGGAAGCAGGAACCAAGGACAGGCTGACTGGAGACAAAGACAGGAATAAGGGCAAGGGCAGGAACAGCAGACAGGATCAGGACCAAGCGTAGCAACTCACACCAGGCAGAAGTTAGGAGACCCGTTGCAAAGGGAGCACAGAAGAGTCCCAAGATCCCTTATAAGGGTCCCAGCTCATGATGTCATCATCAGGCGTTCTGTCGATCTACTGCCACATATTGCCTAACATAGCATCATTCGCGTTTTGCTGACATCCATCCTATCCCTGCTATGTCAATTTGCTATTGTTATGCTGTTATCATGACTCCCACAATGGCAACTAACAAATTGCAATAAATCACATTTCTTGTTACCAATACAGTTTTCTCAAACCACTTTCTTTAACCGTAACCAAAATAAACTTTTCAGCAAAAGTTCCTATCTACTCAATTCCTTCAACACAGATTTTCCTCAAGGATGGAGGTTTTACTTCCATGTCCCCCAGCTCCTTTATATCTTCCTCCATACAATTCAAAGTATAACTTTAAACCTCTGACATTGTGGCTTTCTGATAAACAACTGTGCACAGGAAGTGCCACAAGAAAATCATATGGACACAACTTCATTTATGGAAGACAAATTAGACTTGTATGAAAGTTTAAAAGTACATAAGCATCCTAATTAGGGTGGTGGACTTTGGTCCTGGGGAACTGAGGAGCTGAGTTCAATTCCCACTTCAGACACAGGCAGCTCCTTGTGACTCTGGGCAAGTCACTTAACCCTCCATTGCCCCACGTAAGCCGCATTGAGCCTGCCATGAGTGGGAAAGCGCGGGGTACAAATGTAACAAAAATAAAAATAATAAAATAATTTAACAATGCAGAACATTTAAAATGTGGTGTTAATTATTAATGATCTACTATAATAAAAAAGCACCTCCAACGTTCTGAAGCTGACCGTTGGCACACATTAAGTGAAGCTTTCGTAAGGTTTTGTCAGTCTGTCACCATCTCTCTCTGTCCCGCCCTCACGTCAAAACGTGATGATGTCGAGGGCGGAACAGTGAGAGGGAAGGGCACGTCATACGCATGAGGGTGTCGTCGTCCCTCCCTCCCTTCCAGTTCCAGGCCCCTCCCTCCGATTTTTAAAAGTCATCTTCACTTACCACGGTGGCCGGCAGCAGCGGTAAAACACGTGCAGGCTTGGCCCTTCTCTCTCTCAGCTGTGGTCCCGCCCTCATTTCCTGTTTCCGCAAGGGCGGGACCACAGCTGAGAAAGAGAGAAGGGCCAAGCCTGCACACGTTTTACCGCTGCTGGCCACCGCCATAACCCTGACTTGGTAAGTGAAGAGACTTTAAAAATCGGAGGGAGGGGGCTGGAACTGGAAGGGAGGGACGATGACCCTGGAACTGGGAGGGAGGGGGGACCCTGAAACTCAGAGAGAGGGAAGGGGACGACCCTGGAACTCGGAGGAAGGGAGGGGATGACCCTAGAACTCGGAGGGAGGGGGGACGACGACCTTGGAACTCAGAGGGAGGGGGGGACGACCCCGGAACTCAGAGGGAGGGGGGACGACGACCCGGAACTCGGAGGGGGGGGACGACTCTAGAACTCGGAGGGAGGGGGGATGACCCTGAAACTCGGAGGAACGGAGGGAGGGGGGACGATGACCCAGAAACACGGAGGGAGGGGGGATACTGGAATTGGAGGAAGGGGGGGGCACTCTCAATCTCACACACACACACTCCCTCACAGTCACACTCGCACCGAGTCTCACTCTTTGTCACACACACGCACGTTCACTCTCTCATAGAGTCACTCACACACACTCTCTCAACATACACACTCCAAGGAAAACCTTGCTAGCGCCCGTTTCAGTTCTTTGAAAAACAGGCCTTTTTTTTACTAGTTCTTATATAATTTCTGAACTATTTTGACACCTTGCAAAATTCTCCTTCTCCTTCTCTAATTTGCTTTGTTAAAGTAAATATGTCAGGCCAACAATCTGGTTCATATTTACCTTTAGAGGGGCATTTTCAATATAACATCTAAATCTGACTTTGGATGTTTTGCAGAAAACGTCCCAAAAATCCAGTAGCGAACATGGCCATTTTCAAAGAGGAAAAACGCCTATCTTTTTTTTTTTTTGTTTGTTTCAAAAATGGCCATTTCCTAGATGTAGTTGTGCTCAGTGCGTCCCCTCCAAGTGAAAAATATATAAAATCAAGCCATTGGCCTGTAGGAGGATCCATTAGTAGACTGGCCACATAGACATCCCACAGAGCAGTGGGGCACCCTAGGGTAAAAGGTCCCAGGTACACATCTCACCTTTACCCCCTTTATATTGTATGGGTGGTCTTCCTAAACCCACAGATATCCTACTGTACCCAACTGTACACCACCACAATAGCCCTTATGCCTGTAAGTTGTCACTTTATATTTATTTATTTATTTATTCCAGACTTGCTATATCGCTTTTAAACTGTAGGTTTTTTGGTGGGTTTTGGAGGGCTCACCCTTTCCACCACAAGTGTACAAGTTAGAGTGGGATATGGGTCTGGGTCCCCTTCTCTACAGTGCACTGCACTGACCACTAGGCTACTCCAGGGACCTGCATGCTGCTCTAATAAGACTGGCCATAGTGAAAAAGACCACGGAGGTCACGTGACGCCATGGGTGCGGGGCTGACGCTGGAAAGCTAAGCTCCGCGCACATTCACCCGAAAAGTCTGCTAATTTAGCGTGCCCAAGGTGAGAAACGCAACAGCCTTGCTCACATAAGGTGGGAGAAACGTTAAGTGATTAAAGATCTGGTAGAGAGCAACAGAATGGCAGCAAAAACGGTGAGGAGAGAGCGAGATAAATCGAAACCGCCCGACAACAAGATGACCGACCAGCGCGATCCAGGGGAGCTAGCGGTGGGATCCGCATGGCTGACGGAGATCACAGCTGAGGTAACAGCGGCGGTCGAGGCGGCGCTGGACAGAAACTTCAGCAATTGTTCGATCGGATGGAGGAGGCTCATGAGCGTATTGATAGCATGACTCTGGAGCTAGATGAAGGCTTACAGCGATTTCAGAGGTGGAAGAATCTGTGGGGGCGCAGAAGGAGATTAACAAAAAATTAGAGCGATGAGTTCAGGATTTGGAGACAGATCGATGATTTGGAGAACAGGAGGCAGGCGAAATAACTTGCGTCTGGTTAGACTGCCAGAATCGCTGGTGCATAAAGAGCTGCCTACCTTCCTAGAGGAATGGCTGCCAAAGTCGTTACACATCGAGGATAAATTACAGAGATTTTGTGTGGAGCGAGCCCATAGAGTCGGACCTCTGCGACAGCAAACGACCAGACCGCGAGTGGTCATATTAAAAACGCTTAATTTTCGCCATAAACAACATATTCTGGATGCGATACGGGGAGGTGGCACCCTTACATATCAGGATAAGAAGGATCCTTTGTTTTCAGGATTACTCACAGCAGGTGCAAATGAAGAGGAAGTCTTTCGCGCCTTTATGTACAGATCTTTTCAACAAAAAAATAAAATTTGCGCTCCTATACCCAGCCAAGCTGCGCCTTACAATTAATGGAGTCACAAAATTTTTTGACACAGTTGAAACCGCTAAAGAATATATACAACAACATGGAGGCGAATAGGCTCTTAAGGAAGAAGGATATGATCACAGAAACATACAGTGACTAAATTCAGGACAGTGGATTAAGTTGGACTATATGAACATGGAGAGCTACTCAAGGGAAGTTGTCATGAGATTTCTTACACCGCTACAAATCTGTCTGGATAAAGTGGCAGATTGGCTCACAACATATCAATTAGTATTAAATCCAGATAAGACTATAACATCTTGGATAGTAGGACAGGGCACATGTCCAGCAGTGGTACCTATGCTATTTGGCCAGAACATCCCTACAGTTAAATCCTTTAGATACCTTGGGGTTATAATCGATTCTGCTCTGACTTTTGAGGATCAAATATCCGACGTAGTGAAAAAAATCTTTTTTCCATTTTAGGAGACTTTGGTCAGTTAGGAATTCAATTAGTAAGGATTCCCTTAAAACGTTGACATCTGCCTGTATTACCTCATGTCTAGATTATTGTAATATCATATATGCAGGGATCACTCAAGCTAGCTTGAAACAACTACAAAGAATACAGAATACTGCAGCACGTATGATTTGTAGGGCCCGGAGGGATGACAGAGCAACACCTTTACTACATCAACTGCATTGGCTTCCGGTTGAAGCAAGAGTTAAGTTTAAAGCCTTAGCTTTGACCCATAAGGCTTTTTATACACTAAATCCTGACTATCTGTCAAATCTAACTATTCCTTACACTGCCACATGAACCCTTAGATCCCTGACAGACAACAGGTTAGTGATTCTTCCTCTCACTAGGGCTAGATGGGAATCTACATGGAATTCGGCTTTTTTCTATTTGTCTCCCTCTCTTTGCAATGGCCTTCCAAAGGAGATCAGACTTGAGAAATTACTTTCATTTTCGGAAACTTTTGAAAACCTTCTACTTTATCAATTATGTAGAACAGAATCTAGAATAATGGAAGAAAGGTCATAAATGGGCATCTGTAACATATTAAATCAAAACTGTATTGTTTGTCTGTGTAGATTATATTATGTATTTAATTTTGTATTTGCGGTGTTCTCCTGTATACTAAATCATGAGTTATACTGTTTTTCATCTTATGTAGCTAGTTTGTGGATTTGCTGTGCTTTCCTGTAATGAGTGGAGTTCTAATGTTTGTCCAACCTGTACATATTGTATTGTTATAAATTGTAAACCGTTCTGTCTTGCAGTAGCAATAAGATACGGTATATAAATTGACATAAATAAAATAATAAATAAAAATAAATTTCCAAGTTTTGAATACTGCAGGATTGAGTCGTAGCATTTTGTATGGTATGAATAGAGCCTGAAGACAAAATGTCTTATGGACGAGACAACACATAATGTGACAACATAGGAAACAGATGGAGATGGAGGATAAACTGTATGTTGTTGTTGCTGGCTTTCGGGCATGGCATGGTGGTCTGCAGAATGCGGATAAAAGAGCTGAGATCCGGTTTGGAATTGAAATAGTTCTTGGCCGATGGACAAGAAGATGGACAAAGTCTGGTATATAAGAAGAGACCTATAAAGCTGGGAATGGACAAGATGCTGGGCCTGGAAAGGGATGGATGGGTTAAAGGGAACTGAAGGGTGAGTGCAGGTGTTAATAAGTGACTACCTCTGTGAACAGGAGGGAGGGAGGGAGGATTTCAAGGATGGGAGGTAGGAGGGAGGGAAGGGGGAAGTATAGGGCTAGGTTAACAGGATTTCGATTGGGTACTTGGGTCAGAAGAGATATGTGAGTGAGTGGAAAGATGAGTGGATGATGGGACAAATAGTAGGAGTGGTGCTGGAACACCATTCCTACATACCTATAGATGTGATAGGTATGATGATGCACAAGAGAGATACAGGAGATTGATGGGGCTTAAAGTATACTCCTGGAATGGGGGGTATTTCATCTCCCATTAAACGTAAGAAAATTCTTCATAGTCTTAAAAAGAAAAAGGCTGATATAGCACTCCTTCAGGAGACACATTTATCGTCTCAGGAGCATGGAAAGCTTAAAACATGGTGGGTGGGAACAGTGTTGGAGGCTCCAGCGGTGGGGAAGAAGGCTGGAGTGGTAATATTGTTCCACAAATCCCTCCAGGTTGAGGTGGGGCAGATGTGTGTTGATCCTGAAGGGAGATACATTTTGGCACAGGTCAAGGTGAATGGTGCCACTTGCCTTATTAGTAATATCTATGCCCCTAATGTGTACAGTAAGAAATTTTTCCATACTCTCATCAGCAAGATACAGCACTTTAATATTCCGCAGAAGATAATTGGGGGGGACTTCAATGTGGTAGCGGACTCCCTATGGATAGATCCCA
The DNA here is from genome assembly GCF_901765095.1 of Microcaecilia unicolor. Classification (NCBI taxonomy): domain Eukaryota; kingdom Metazoa; phylum Chordata; class Amphibia; order Gymnophiona; family Siphonopidae; genus Microcaecilia; species Microcaecilia unicolor. The sequence goes on along the minus strand of NC_044038.1, from coordinate 91,715,599 downwards.
TGCTGTAGCAGGTGGGCTAGGAGAGGTGGACAAAGGTATAAATTTGATGTGTGGAGCATTGGGAGTGATTGATGTGTGGAGGGTTCTAAACCCAAATACCAAAGATTATACACATTACTCTAGAGCCCACCACATGCAATCACGAATAGATTACCTATTGATAGATGAAGAAAGCTTTGCAGACATCTTAGGGCTGATATTGACCCTACGATTATTTCAGATCATGCAGCAGTATTTATTGAATTTAAAGATCAGAATTCACAGAGTAGACAGTTTAAATGGATATTTCCCATGGACCTGTACTATGATCAGGAATTTTGGATATATATTAGGGGGGAAGTGGGAAGAATATACATTACGTAATGCATCACATGTAGATACACCGATTTTGTTCTGGGAAGCTGGGAAGGCTGTATTGCGGGGTGAGATTATAGCGTATAGCGCCAGAAAGAAAAAACGGAGAGATCGTGAGATTCTTAGACTGGGGGAACAGTTGCTGCAATTGAGGAGATCATACGGACAAAGTCCGCAAATCATGCTCGAGAACAACTATTAGCCACCCAGGTGGCCCTAAATGAGCTGATACATCAGCGAGCAAGTAAATCTGCCGAATATTATAGATATCAATTATACAGGTTTGGGAACAAGCCAGGGAAGATGATGGCAGGTCTGGTGAGGAGGGTGAAGGGGCAGAGGAGAGTGCTGGCAGTTAAGACACAGACGGGAGGCTTGGTACATGGGGACGAGATACAAGATGTGTTTCGAGATTACTATGCTAGGTTATATGCTAAAAATGATGTTGATGATTTAGATCCTGATATATATCTAGAGAATGTCATTAAGCCAAGGATCTCAGAACAACAGAGGAGGGAGCTGAACAAACCAATTGAGATGGATGAGGTCCTTAGAGAAATTAAAGGCAGTGCTTTACAAAAGGCTGTGGGGCCAGATGGATTTAGGGCTGAATTGTATAAAATATTAATGCAGGACATAGGGGACCCATTAACTAAGGCCTTTAATAGATCAATTGAATTAGGGGAGCTTCCGCAGTCGTTGCAACTAGCGGATATAATGGTATTTCCGAAACCCGCGAGAGATCCGACCTTACCAGATTCTTATAGACCAATCTCTTTGATTAGCTATGAGGCCAAGTTATTGGCAAAAATGTTGGCCTCGAGATTGGCAAAAGTGTTACCGAGAATAGTGGCGGCCCCTCAGGTAGGCTTTGTACAGGGGAGACAGAGTGGGAAAAATATTAGGCTGATATTGGCATCAATGGAGAGAGTGCGTAGGGAAGGCGGGGATTCCCTCTTGATCAGTTTCGATGCCGAAAAGGCGTTTGATCGGGTTGAGTGGGAATTCCTGTTTGCATCATTAAGGGTGTACGGTTTTGAAGGCTACTTTATACAAGCGATCTCATATTATATAAGAATCCGATGGTGAGAGTGTTGGTAAACGGAACGTACTCTCGCAGCTTTGTAATTAATAGAGGAACCACAGGGATGCCCTCTTTCCCCTTTACTCTTCGCTATCACGTTAGACCCCTTGATCAGGGAAATTTTGGGTAACACCGAGATTGAAGGTAAAATTGGGAACCAGAGAATTTAAGATTGCGGCCTTTGCCGATGATATTCTGGTTCATTAGCCAAACCAGAGAGATCGCTGCCGGTGTTAATGGAGGTTTTGAAGAATATGGGGCTTTCTCGGGATTAAATTGAATTTTCAAAAATCTGAGGGAATGCCCACGACCAACACGGTAAGGCAATGGAAGGGAGAGTTTCCACTGCGATGGGCGAATACAGAGTTTAAATATCTAGCATAACGTTAACTGGAGACCTGAGTAGATTATATAGACAGAATGTGGATAAGTTACACAGTATACGAGACATTAAGTTAGCAGTATGGGAGGGGTTGCCTATAACATTAAGTGGGAGAGTTGGCTTATTTGCAATGATGCTCTTCCCGAAATGGCTCTATGTATTGAGACAGCTGCCCATATTATTACAGACTAAAGATATAAAGAAGCTTCGAGGAATGTTGTCTAGGTTCTGTTGGAGTGGAAAGAAGGCTAAAGTTAAATTGGACTATCTTTATGGAAAAGAATAGAGGGGGGCCTGGGGCTGCCCGATATTAAACAATATAATTGGGCCTGCTTGGCTAGACACCTAGCGGATTGGATATTGGAAACTGAAGAGCATACGGCATGGAGTATTGAGTGTGCATTATTTAGACCGTATCATCCCTATTATATGTTACATGTTCATGGTAAAATGCTACCTAAGGAATGGAGGCATCACATATTATTACATCCAATGCGACGTATATGGCATATATATTAAAGAGACTAAATAAGAACCCATGGTGTACGGACCTCCTCCCACTGGTTGGGAATAGAGCATTTGACCCAGGGAATGTTCATCCGAGATTTATAAAGTGGGCACAGGAAGGGGTGGTATTAGTGGCAGATGTCATGCAAGAAACGGGGAAGGTTATATCCAGGGAGGCCTTAGAGGATATGGTGGGAGTAGAGAATGTGACATGGTATGACTATTATCAGCTCCATAGTTATATTGAGCACTTACATAGAGAAAGATGTGATAGAGGGATATATGAGCTACTGGTGAATTTGTTTTTGCCTCAGGGAAGAGAGCAGACCTCGGTGTCAATACTAATAAACAGTTAAGTATGATTGCCCCATACCGAAGTTATGAGGCAGTGGCTCAGCGGTGGTCTAAGGATTTAAGGGTGGAGATTAGTGGTGGAGATATAGTCCAGTCACTGAAGGAGATTGTACATAAAGTGCTTAGTGCCAGACATAGACAGATACAATTTAGAATCATTCTGAGAGCATATTTGTCGCCCATACAGGCCTATCATGCAGGTAGACTGCGAGCACCACATTGTAATAAATGTAACTTTCAGAGAGCAACACTATACCATATGTTTTGGGGATGCCCAGCTATTAACAAGTTTTGGGGCCCAGTACTGGAATTTTGTGAGGCGCTGCTGCATAAGAAGATTGGGCTCACGCCTAAAAATGTAGTGCTGGGACTAGGGGGAAGTAGGTCAAGCATGCGGGGCAAGGAAAGCCTATTCATATAAGGCACTCATTATTGGGAAACAATGTATTTTACAATATTGGACTCAGGATATAGGACCATCCTTCTGGCAGTGGAGGAGCTTGCTTCATTCCCTGGTGCGGATGGAAGCACATGCTATGAACCGTAGCCCTAGAAGTCAACAACGGTTCTGGGAAGTCTGGGAGCCGTACGTGCAGGCTTATCAGGCAGAGCTCGGAGCCTATTGGTAAACTCACTCACGTGGTAGATGGAAGGAGAGGATGATCGACTTCCTGTTTTGGAGGGTGGGGGGTGGATTAAGGGAGGGGGTAGGGATTGCTGGGAGGGAGGGTTGAAGGGTAGGAGGTCCTGATGTTTAGAGTTAGGGGAATTGAGTTGGTAAAGGGCATCATGAGGAATTTGGGGGGGGGGGGGGGGAGGGACCTGTATGCCTGTGTTGATGTGACTGGGAGACAGTTGATAGCTGACATTGTTATATTGCAATATGTGATGGATGTACAGGGAATGAGTACACAATAACAAGGTGTAGGGGGATGGGGTGGGGAGAGGGAGGGGAACTTACAGTAAAAGTTTGACACTTCAGTCAAAGGTTTTGCTTAAGACAGAGATTTGTATTAAGTACACATTTATTGATCTTTACATGTATTAATCTGTGACATCAATAAAAAGTTAAAACATAAAGACTGGCCATAGCATATTATGCTGTCATAGATCCTGGAATGTACTGTGTCTTTCACATCTTTGTGGAGTGGGAGGGAGTCAGTGACCACTGGGGGAGTAAGGGGATCATGCCTTAATCCCTCCAGTGGTCATCTGGTCATTTAGGGCAGTGTTTCCCAAGTCCAGTCTTGGAGCACCCCTTGCCAGTCAGGTTTTCAGGATATCCACCATTAATATGCATGAACTTGATTTGCATACACTGCCTCCATTATATGCAAATCTCTTTCATGCATATTCATCGTGGATATCCTGAAAACCTGACTTTACAAGGGGTACTCCAGGGCTGGACTTGAGAAACACTGATTTAGGGCACCTTTTCATGACTTAGTCATGATAAAACAGGTCTACAGCAAAACCTCTAAATTGTAGCCCTGGACATTTTTGTTTTGTTCCATTATAGCAGAAAAATGTCCAAGTTTTAAGAACACCCAACCCCCCCACCACCACCGTGCTGCCTTGTGAATTGGATGCACTGCAGAAGACCTGCATAGAAAAATGTCTTTAAAATGTGTTTCAAAAATAGCTATTTGAACATTTTGGCAAATAAAACATCCAAATGTCGCTTTTTGGCCATTTTTCTGTTTCGAAAATGAGCCCCTTTGTGTGTGGAAAAGAAGAAACACAGAAATATAAACATAGTTATACAGGCCATTTAAAATTCAGAAAGGCATTTCCTTTTCAGTTCGACAAAAATAGAACAAGACACTGAAAACTAGAATCAGAATATAAAGGTCATAATATTACTTAGAATTTAACATCTATGCTAGAGCCATACAACACTTAAATCTTTAGATCATTTTTTCTCCCATATAGGCAGTCAGTGGTATAGTTTTCTATTATGTTTTCCTGTCACTAAAGCAGGAAAACTATAAGCTTAAATCTATACATGGCAACTATAAGCTTAAATCTATACATGGCACCTTAATTGTTTGCATTAATTTGGCTGCTTGGCCAAATTGTGCTCACAACTAAATTGATAAACAAGCCAATCAGTGCCATAATTGGTACTTAAACAATTAGCGACACTATTTGGCTTTAATTAGAATTAATGCACACAACTTTCTAGGCGTATGCTATAATGTGGTGTTAGGAAATTCTAATGCCTGCAGTCAAAAATGGGGCGTGGCCCTTTTCTTTTTCAGTCTGTGTTAGGAGTTTACTTCTGATCAGCTTGTGTTTTAAGTTTGGTGGCTGTCCGAAGGCCAGCACTGGTGGGGATGGGAATATTTCTTTCAGTAATTCATCTTCCTGGAGTAGGGGCTGTAGGTCTCTTATGATTTTCCTCAGTTTCTCCAGCTCTGGGTTGTATGTCACTACAAGGGGAATTCTGTCTGTGGCTTTTTTTTTCTTTGTACTGTAGCAGATTTTCCCTGATCAGAAGTAAACTCCCAACACAGACTGAAAAAGAAAAGGGCACATTTCCCTGTAATATCCAGCTGCAAGCTATGCCAAACACATTGTCACTGGGACCCCACAGTCATTCACAAGGGAAAAATATTCAACATAAAGGAATCTTTTACATGCTCATCTTCCAATGTGGTATATATCATTCAGTGTAAAAAATGTAACGAAGGATGCTATATTGGAGAAACAGGCCAGGATGCTTAAGACAAGATTCAATCTGCACAGACATCACATGAAAATAGCCGGTGCCAGTCAAGCCCCCACCCCTGTGGGCCAACACTTTACAAGACCAGAACACTGCACCAGTGATTTCACAGTAAGAATACTGAAGGTAATTTTAAAACAATACAGGAATGTAAGACCTTTGAAGTAAGAATGATTGAATATTTTGATACCCAACAGACAGGACTTAATAAGGATCTGGGTTTCTAGCCCATTATAAACCATAAAGTTGTATTTCTCTGTTTATCACCCTCCTGTCACCTACCAACACCCATCCTGTTAGAATATCAATGAAATGCTTTGATGTCCCCATGCATACCCACCCTCGCACTCTGTCAGACTGTCAAAGTAATGCTTTGATGTTTCTCTTATATATACTTTCTGCTACCACATTTGCTTATTTCCGATCTGACGAAGAAGGGCAACCTTCAAAAGCTAATCAAGAAATGTATTATGTCCCAATAAAAAGGTATCATCTTATTTTCTTTTCCATGTTTTATTTTGTTTGATTTCTATAGATAACCTTTAAGAGTGGACTAACACGGCTACCACACCTCTCTATATCGGTTGACAGAGAATGCAAGTTGGGTGGAAGTACATAAGTAATGCCACACTGGGAAAAGACCAAGGGTCCATTGAGCCCAGCATCCTGTCCACGACAGCGGCCAATCCAGGCCAAGGGCACCTGGCAAGCTTCCCAAACGTACAAACATTCTATACATGTTATTCCCGGAATTGTGGATTTTTCCCAAATCCATTTAGTAGCGGTTTATGGACTTGTCCTTAGGAAACCATCTACCCCCTTTTAAACTCTGCCAAGCTAACCGCCTTCACGTTCTACGGCAACGAATTCCAGAGTTTAATTACGCGTTGGGGTGAAGAAACATTTTCTCTGATTTGTTTTAAATTTACTACACTGTAGTTTCATCGCATGCCCCCTAGTCCTAGTATTTTTGGAAAGCGTGAACAGACGCTTCAAATCCACCTGTTCCACTCCACTCATTATTTTATATACCTCTATCATGTCTTCCCTCAGCCGTCTCTTCTCCTAGCTGCAAAAACCTAGCCTCCTTAGTCTTTCTTCATAGGGAAGTAGTCCCATCCCCGTTATCATTTTAGTCGCCCTTCGCTGCACCTTCTCCAATTCCACTATATCTTTCTGAGATGCGGCGACCAGAATTGAACACAATACTCAAGGTGCAGTCGCACCATGGAGCGATATAATGGCATTATAACATCCTCACACCTGTTTTCCATACCTTTCCTAATAATACCCAACATTCTATTCGCTTTCCGAGCCGCAGCAGCACACTGAGCAGAAAGTTTCAGTGTATTATCGTCGACGACACCCAGATCCCTTTCTTGGTCTGTAACTCCTAGCGTGGAACCTTGCATGACGTAGCTATAATTCGGGTTCTTTTTTCCCACATGCATCACCTTGCACTTGCTCACATTAACGTCATCTGCCAGTTAGCCGCCCAGTCTCTTAAGGTCCTTCTGTAATTTTTCACAATCCTGTTGTGAGTTAACGACTTTGAATAACTTTGGTGTCCTCAGCAAATTTAATTACCTCGCTAGTTACTCACATCTCTAATCATTTATAAATATATTAAAAAGCAGCGGTCTAGCACAGACCCCTGAGGAACCCCACTAACTACCCTTCTCCATTGTGAATACTGCCCATGTTAACCCAACTCTCTGTTTCCTATCCTTCACCAGTGTTTTAATCCCACAATAGGACTTTTCCTCCTATCCCATGACCCTCTATAATATAAGTTTGTATTTCATATATGTGTCTCCACATAAAGCCTACTGAGCCACTCTCCGAGAGGAGATAACTGTCCCAAGTGCTCTGGGTGGGGTGCCCACTTAGGGACAAGTTGGGACTCCACTCCAACGGCGCGTAGCAGTATCTTAAACTCTTGAAGGGGGGGATTGGGAGGATTTGGGGATAGGGGCTAGTTCATTCTTAAAATTCATTACATCATTGAACTACTATATCAGTTGTATCGGATTTAATTGTTGTTTTACCTGAAGTTTCACGCCTTATGTGTGTATATTTTCTTTTGGTGTCAAACAAGAGTGTAAAAAAAATAGGGACAATGTCATAAATTAGACAATACTATAACAAAACTGCATGAAATTAGTATTTTCACTCAGTAAATAAATGAAAAAAAAAACAATTACAGGTTGCATAATCCTAATTATTGAAGCTTAAATGACGAGAGAATGGAAGACCTTTATTATTTTTTTCTTTTCCAGCAATTCCTTGTTAAAGTAATCTCTGCAATTTTACAAATCTCTCTGGCTCTTTTTAGCCCTTGAACAAAATAAAGCCCCTATATGTATGGTAGCGCTATAAAAGTGATTAGTAGTAGTATTGGTCAGAGACGAGCAGATTCAATGAACAATACACAATATTTGCAACTCAAGTTACCATATACACTCACTCACACACAAATACAGTATTCCAAATTATGAGGTCCTCAGTGCGCAGCGGTGGCTAAGAGAGCAAATAGATTGTTAGGAATTATTAGGATGCCTTTATTTCACTCCATGGAACAACCACACTTTGAATACTGTATGCAGTTCTGGTCACCACATTCAAACAAAAGATATAGTGTGAATTGGAAAAGGTACAGAGAAGGACGACAAAATAAGGGATGGGATGACTTCCCTATGAGGAAAGGCTAAAGAGGCAAGGGCTCTTCAGCTTTGAGAAGAGACGGCTGAGGGGAGATATGATAGAGGTCTATAAAATACTGAGTGAAGTGGAACGGGTAGACATGAATCGCTTGTTTGCTCTTTCCAAAAATACAAGGACTAAGGGGCATGCAATGAAGTTACTAAGAGTAAATTTAAAACAAATCTGAGAAAATACTTCTTCACTCAATGTGTAATTAAACTCTGAAATTTGTTGCCAGAGAATGTGGTAAAAGCAGTTAGCTTACCAGGGTTTTAAAAAGGTTTGGACACTTTCCTAAAAGAAAAGCCATAAGCCATTATTAAGGTGGACCTTGGGGAAATCCACTGCTTTTTCTAGAATAAGCAGTATAAAATCTGTTTTATACACTTTTGGCATCTTGCCAGGTGCTTGTGATCTGGATTGGCCACTATTGGAAACAGGATACTGGGTTTGATGTCTGATCTTATCTGTGCCTAGATTCCCTCATCCTCCAACAATGTTTCATTAAGATACCAAAAGGGTGTGACCCCTTTACATAAAGCCCTGATCTGACCATGAAATATTTTCTAGACCAACTCTCACCACCCCTGGTACAATTCCTTATCAACCAGAAATAATCAATATGGGACTCTGATCCATGGGGGGGGGGGGGGGAGAGAAGAAATATAGTCCCTTCTCCTAGAAAGAAATTGTCCATATATCCACAACTCTAAGCGCTCAGTAAACCCTTTCAGCTTGGCTCTGTGCCCAGTCTTTCCCTGGCATCCATCTCAAACATCCAGACCCCTGATGGAGCCAGGTTATGGTCTCCTCCTCCTCCTCCTAAAATCCAGTTTCCCCTCTCCTTACCCTAACACCTTATTTCCCAACTCCCCGTAAAGAAATCTCCCTGGCCCTGGTTGGCAGCACAAATATAGGCCAGATTTTTTTTCTTCATGTGTAACCATTTACAGCCAGTAAATCTACTTCCTTTATCCCATATTACCTTATTACTTCCATCATCTGTCTTTTACCCTGCCCTCTGGAAAGGCTTTAGAGTGTATCAATTTTACATCTTTGGGCAGCAGGTGAGTTTCCTGAAGAAGGCAAATAGAAGCCTTCATTCAGACCATTTCTTTGCAGCATGCCAACTTTGCATTAGATGTGTGCAGCTCAGAGACAGGTCTGAGATCTTCAGGGATTTTTCCATGCCAGAGAAGCACATCAGTTGGGACAGCTATAGCTAAGATCAAGTTTCAAGTTCTGATGTTTGTATGTAATGTCTGCAAATGAAGTAAAATTGCTTAATTGCTGGTTTTGGAAACTTTAAAAGATACTAGGACTCTTATTTTTGGAGCACTTTGGAAGTAAAACAGTCTTCAAATTCAGTTGAATTGAATGACACTCTTACTGGGCCCCCAGGCAAAGAGCTTGCAGTCTGAACAAAAGAGATGGTTGTAGAACTGCCCCTGCACATTTATCATTAGGCCACCTGTTGATCACTGGGGCAGAAGAATTTGGATGTGGCAGTGGCACACTGAGAAGAGGTGAGGCACCTCACCTGTTGAAGTTAACTGCAGCAATAGTGCCACACTCCCCTCCCAGACTTGCTTTTTTTTTTTTTTTTTTTAATTACCTCATCCAGCCTGGCAACAGAAGCATGCTTTAACACATTATCTGTGAATGCTGTGGGGCCAGTCTTAGGATATGAGCTGCTTATCTTATGAATCTTATTGCAAGACTAGGCCTCACAGCAGCAGGTAACTTGCATGCTTTAAGCAGCGAGCCAGGTATGACTAGCTACTTTGTTGGACAGAATAGATGGACCATACTGGTCTTTATCTGATGTCTGTTACTTTGTTAACTATGTTACACCTAAACATTGCTTCTGTTGAGTGGTGTCTGTAGACAGAAATATTTGGGCTGGCAATTGAGGGGGGGGGGGGCAAGCTAAAGCAACATACGGTCTATGTCCCAGAAATGCCAAAGAATCATGATAAAGTATATAATATCAATTCATTATTGATTTAATCATGAATTGATAACGAGTGTGATTGTTGGCAGACTGGATGGACGTCTTTATCTGCCATCATTTACTACATTTCTGTACATTATGCTCACCACCACATCACATATCCCTCCCTCCATTCCTATTTTTAAATTACCAATATAAAATGTTAGGGTACTCTATGCATAAAGAAATCCTCCTCTCCAGCTAGTTTCAGCTACCAGGTAAACTTTTCAGCTACCAGGTAAACTGCCGTTATAACTAATAGCACTATTCAACAAATTCTTCTGGGTGGGAATGAAGTCTAGATTCTCTACAGGATTGGACAGAATCTCAATATAACCCCGCACCTCCAGTAACTCAATGGTTGCATTTTACTTATGCAGAGATGGTCTTAGAAAGATATAGAGCAGGGTGGGACCTATGTAATTGGGCTAAGTTTCCAAAAATCTGGGAGCAGAGTCTGTCTCTCATCGGCACGCTTTTGGGTCTTGAATATTAAGTAGCTGAATGGGGGAGGGAACCGGAAAGGAGAGGGGAATTTATCAGAGTCTGGTATAAAACACAGCCAGGCTCCATGGGGTCCGGATTCTTGATGCAAATGGCAGTGGAGGGCTTTGCGGTGGGGGGAGTTTAGAATGGGAGAGTATGGAGGGTTAAGTAAAGGGGGAGTTAAAATAGTTCATTGCCTGGGTTAATTATATTGTTATTTATTTTCTACAACCCCTTAGATTGTATAATATTTGAAAAGATCAATGTATCTGAACGTATAAGTACATAAGTGTTGCCATACTGGACAAACCGAAGGTCCATCATGCCCAGCATCCCATTTCCAACAGTGGCCAATCCAGGTTACAAGTACCTGGCAAGTTCCCAAAACAGTACAATACATTTTATGCTGCTTATTCTAGGAATACAAAAAAGCAGAAATGAATGGCTAAACTTTGACCCTAAATAGTTTGTGTAAACACAACAATAGTTGGGCTAAGAAATATGTTGCAATAAGAACCTTGTTGACTACGGAGGTTATCTCATAACTCATTCAATGTCCACATGTGCCAAATATTGGTATGACTCAGGGGACTAAATGTATCTATAATCATAGATTACCTCCAGCCAACCAGTAGTATCAGACAGCGCTCATATAAATACCTGAACTGGGGTGTCTCATAGATTTCTATTACTTAAATGCCCCAACAGGTCAACGAGCACTACAAACTTTAAATATACTACTGTTCAATTGGTTCAATAATTAAACATTATTGCAGTACATAAGCAAATAATGCACTAAGGTTACTTAACTTGCGGGCTCCAGACTGTGTCGTGTTAGTTTCTAAAGCTGGAGCTTCCCGGGTTTCACCATAACATTGTGAAACCTGCCTGATAACTTCGATACCGTTGAACGCCCGACAGGACCCTGTTTCGCGGTCTCTTGCTTTGTCAAGGGCATGTATCTCTGCAAAACGGAAACGAAATTGTGATTATTAAAAACAGCTTAGTTAACATTTACTTGCTGAGCATGCCCGGCGCCTGGACTCACAGTATCGGTGGCTGATATCTGTATATCGCCAATCTAAGATGGCGCTGGCGTTTTAATTATAGCTGTCTTGACTCCACCTACAAAGGCTACGTCATCAACAGCTGATCTGCGATGATGTCAAAGAATCACCAATCAGAGAAGGCAATGATGTTATAGGATTGGCCATCTAAACTCCACCTCTGCAAACTGTGGCAAGGATTCCCAATATCCGTGGAGGCAACATCAACAGATTATTATTACAGAGAGAAACACAATGGATTTTTCGTTTGAATACAGTTGAACCGTATGGCCTGAATGCTTATTTGCAATGGAACTGTTTCTTTTAATTTGAATTTTAATGTTAGATCAGCAATCCTTGCCACAGTTTGCAGAGGTGGAGTTTAGATGGCCAATCCTATAACATCATTGCCTTCTCTGATTGGTGATTCTTTGACATCATCGCAGATCAGCTGTTGATGACGTAGCCTTTGTAGGTGGAGTCAAGACAGCTATAATTAAAACGCCAGCGCCATCTTAGATTGGCGATATACAGATATCAGCCACCGATACTGTGAGTCCAGGCGCCGGGCATGCTCAGCAAGTAAATGTTAACTAAGCTGTTTTTAATAATCACAATTTCGTTTCCGTTTTGCAGAGATACATGCCCTTGACAAAGCAAGAGACCGCGAAACAGGGTCCTGTCGGGCGTTCAACGGTATCGAAGTTATCAGGCAGGTTTCACAATGTTATGGTGAAACCCGGAAGCTCCAGCTTTAGAAACTAACACGACACAGTCTGGAGCCCGCAAGTTAAGTAACCTTAGTGCATTATTTGCTTATGTACTGCAATAATGTTTAATTATTGAACCAATTGAACAGTAGTATATTTAAAGTTTGTAGTGCTCGTTGACCTGTTGGGGCATTTAAGTAATAGAAATCTATGAGACACCCCAGTTCAGGTATTTATATGAGCGCTGTCTGATACTACTGGTTGGCTGGAGGTAATCTATGATTATAGATACATTTAGTCCCCTGAGTCATACCAATATTTGGCACATGTGGACATTGAATGAGTTATGAGATAACCTCCGTAGTCAACAGGTTCTTATTGCAACATATTTTCTTATTCTAGGAATAAGCAGTGGATTTTCCCCATGTCCATTTTAATAATGGTCTATGGACTTTTCCTTTAGGAAGCCATCCAAACCTTTTTAAACCCCACTAAGCTAACTGCTTTTACTACATTCTCTGGCAATGAATTCCAGAGTTTAATTACACTGTGTTATTTTTCTATTGGCAACTTAATAAAGATTATATTTAATAAAACTCTGCACCTCCAGTGCTGCATCACAAATTCCATTTTCCTCAACAATGGAGCTATCTTTCTTACAACTCACCACACAAAAAATATTCAAATTGTGCTTATTACCTCAGGAACAGCACTTTGTTTAAAACAGATGGATTTTTGTTTGTGTGGTTACTCTACAGGATGTGGAGACTTCTAGTCCTGAGCAGGGCCGCCGAGAGACAAAGCCGGGCCTAGGGCAGAGCCCCCCCCCCCCCCCCCCCCCCCCGAGTCTACAATTGACATATCAAAATCAGAATTCCTGGCTCTTTCCTGTTCCTGTGTGCCGGAACCCAGGTTATCGTGTTAATACAACTCTCCTGCCACAGGTCCTTCCTACCACCGCGTCCCCTCCCACCTAATTAGAAACAGGAAATACTTTACACAGGAGTATGTGGGATGAGGCAGAAAGAAGGACCTGTGGCAGCAGAGCTGCGTTAACACAATAACCCTGGTCCCAGCACACTGGATGAGGAGAAAGACATACCAAGGGAGAGAGTAGACACAGTAAGTGATGGTCAAACTGCAGTCCAACTTTCTGCCTGTGTGCCTGCCTGCCACTGACAACACAGGGCCCCCCTTGGAGGCCCCCCCCCCCCGGTGGCCCTAGTGCTTAGTATTTTTATTTTGGGTGCCAAGGACCTGCTTTCAAACAGGCTAGACCCTTTGCAAAATAACACAAAACCCTGCAAAAAGACACTGTCTATACAGGAAAACCCCCCACCCCATACCTATCAACTTCCAGGTCCTCACTATTCCCTTGAAATTCCCTCTCCATCTCTCCTATTCATAAATCCCTGCTCTACCCTTTAAAACTTTCTTACTCAATCACAAAGTCCCAATCATCTTCTGTCTGTTCCCCTCCCCCACCAAGTCCCAATCATCTAATGCTTTGTTCTTCTCTCCCCTCCCAGTCCTATCTATGTTCTGCTCTCCTGTCCATTATACATTTCTTCCCTCACCATGTTCACCATCATTCCCTCTGTATCCTTATCTGTCCTGTCCAGCATCTCCCCGCTGTGTCCTTTGTCTTTTCCCCATGTTCAGCATCTGCCCTCCGGTCCCTATCCTTCCCTCTATGATCAGCATTGCCTCTTTTTGTCCCTGTTGCTATGCTCCCTCCATGCCCAGCATCTCTTCTCTGTGTCCCTGTCCCTCCCATATCTAGCTCCTCTTCCCTTTCTTCTGCATCTCCCACTCCAGGCCAGCATCTCTCCCTTGTCCCTTCCCTGCAGTCCAGTATCGCTCTCACCCTTTCTCCTTCTATGGATCCAGTGTTTCTTTCACTCCTCCCGTAGTCCAGTCTCTCTCTTTTTTTTCTGCTTCCTGCTGTTTTAGTGGAGTCTGTTCTTACATGGCCCCCTCTGACAACCTAGTATCAGTGAGGGCTGTAATTATGTAGGAATTATTTCTCTGATATATCTACTTACCCTAAGAAAATATACAATTAGGAACTATGGGGCTAATAGGGTCTCTACCTCCTTACACCCACCCCAGATACAATGGGCCAGCCACCTCCGAGATATGGGGTGACAGCAAAGACAGAGGCTATTTTCCTTCCAAAGGGATAGTCTTTAGTCCAGCATAGATGATAACAAAGCAATTAGACGATAAGGCAATTAAGCAATAGAACATTTAGACAAGTAATTGGACAGGGTGGTCAGACAAGTAATCAGGCAAGGTAATCAGAAAAAGGTAATCAGGCAAGGTAGACAGGCAAGGTAATTAGGAATTAGTAAAGTAATTAGGGAATTAGGTAAGGAATTAAGGCATAACAAATGGCAGCATTTGTTAGCCAGAGGGAGAGAGAGACCACTGTGGTAAAGAGTCACTCGGCCATCTCACCCCTCCTAACTGATACAACACAACCGTGCCTTATATACAGTGGATTTGAGCATCACTCCCCCTCCCATCCAGTCTACACCTTGCAATGTCAGCTACTTTCTGTCCTCACCCCATGATTTACATAGAATGAAACACAGTATCTGATGTTCTGAAACACAGAACACAATATCTGAATGTTTATAAAAAACACAGCAGTCTTAAAATAAGTCTAAGGCTCTTTTACCAAAGACTTCAGTCGGCCATCTTGTACAGGAATTTGCCTAGGACCCGGGTCTTATCATAGTGTTATCTTAGTCTCAACACTTCTTCCCTCCCAAACTGTAAGCATATTATTGAGTGTCCTTGTTAGTGTAGAATCAGCGGCACCATTTCTGTCAGGGGAGGGGGAAGAGCACTCTGCTGGTACAGTGTGACCTTGCATTTCCAGCTCTCAGCAATAATACAGAGAGAACACAGAAAAAAATGCAGCTTTCAGGCAGTTTTAGATTTAAGCCTTTAGCTTTGTAGGTCATAGGTCATGGCCTGTCAGTGGTCAGGAAAGTTGCAAATCAATTCACTGCCTGCCCAGCATCTTTTCCCCCCATCTGATCTCGTCCATTCCACCCCCCCCCCCCCCCCCCAATCCAGCATCTCTTTCCTTGGCCACTCCTGTGGTTAAACATCTCTCTTCCTTCACTCCTGCCCTCTTTCCACACAATTCAGTATCTCTTGTTCGTCACCCTCCTCTTCCCCCCCCCCCCCCACCCCACCCCCATGTAGTCCAGTATCCTGTCTCCCTTCCCTCAACCCTTGGAGGTCCTTCAACCTTCCCGCAGGTCAGCCAGCAGCATCAGCAATCAATGCAGTCTTCCTTGAACTGGTCCTGAAGCCTTCTCTCTTCCACATCTTAGCTATGCGGAGACAGGAAATTACATCAGAAGAGGCAGGACATGGCAGAGGGAGGGCTTCTGAGACCAGCTGGAGACAGGCTGCCTTGATTACTGATGCTGTTGGCTGACCTATGAAAAGGTTGGAGGACCGCTGGGCTGGGGTAAGGGGAAGGAAGAGTGGAGATGCCAGACTGTGCAGGGGTGGGGTTTGGAAGAGGGAGATGCTGGACCTTGTACAGGTGGAAGATGCCAGACAGGGAGCAAGGTAGCCTGTTCTGCTGCATTCCACACCCCCCCCCCCCCCCAAAAAAAAAAAACCTTAGTGACAAGGGTGGCAAGTTATTTTATGGGGGTGTAGGCAACACCTGAGCTTCTGCTCCCAGACTGGATGAGGTAATTATAAACAAGATAAGGAGGTTGCACAGTGCTCACCCCATGTCAACAACCCTTGACACACATATATGCACACACAACCACACATGGCTCCTGCTTCTCTCTAAGGTGGTTTCCCCCACCACAATATATTCCCCCCATATATTCCCATACTTCACCCATCATACCCCTCACCTCCTTCCTGTTCCTGACACCTCTCAATTCCCATACACTCCCTGACTGGAGTGCCGGTGCCTGGGGGATGGGGGTAATACATCTCATTAGTCGCAGTCAGTAGATTACCTTGAACCACTACAAAAGCAGTGGGATTACATAGTAAATGATGAAAGATAAACCAGCATGACCTATCCAGTCTGCCCAAAAGGTGGCTAGGGTTGTATTGCTACTTCATGAAGGTTATCCCCTCCCCTTTTGTTTTTGGGTTGTAAATGCTGCTCTGTACAGGTTACCCTCGCACCCACCAATGCCTTTAACCCTTTTTTCTATGAACTTGTACACCCAACTTTACAGTTCGTACGAAAAGTTAGACACACAAATTATCTAATAAGGTCAGTTGCATGCATAAATTAATTTAATTACAAGGCTGATAATTGGTGTTATTGAACAATCATAGGCTATAATTGGGCCTTAATTGATGCTAATTGGCACCAATTAGCAGTTATGCATGCAAATACCCTTCGTCAATATTCTAGCATGCACCTAGTAAGGGGTGTGGCAATGGGAGAGCACAGGTGGGTCAGAGACATGCTAGCAGTTACACTCATATGTTATAGAATGCTAGCATTTATGTGCCTAACTGCCTACAGTTAAGTGTGAGCACTTCACCAGCCTTTGACATGATGTAAAGTGCTCGCGCCTAAGGTTGTGCTAGTATTCTATAATAGCAATTGTGTGTTCAATTGCCATTATAGTATCTTTCTTAGCGTGTTTCATCCTGGTGCCTTACTTTAGGTGTCCTTTCTTGATTCTGCTGCTTAGCCTGCAGAGCTTTTAAGTTTTGCTTTGAGTGAATGGAAATGCTCTATACTTTTATTCCATCCTCTTGCTATGTAGGCATCCTCTGTGTTTATTTCATATATTTTTAATTCCATCATGCTTTTGTCCCCACCACCTTCCATGAAAGAGCATTCCAGGCATCTGCCACCTTTCTGTGATGCTGCTTTTAAGTTTCCTTGGCTTAAAGAGTTTGGTGCTTTTGTTAATGATGCAATTAATAAGAAACACACTGAGACCAGTTTTAAGTATTTCATTTTATTATTTATAGAGTCACAGTGTTCCTTACATTATTACTTTATAGTCTGCTACGGGCTTTCAACAGCAACTTCTCCATTACAGTATAAATCTTTCAATGGCGTGGGATCGGCTACATATCAAAGCAAACATTCAACAAAGAAATGAGTAAACAGCGAAACAGTGAGCCAGTTCCAGGGAGAACCATAATCGGAACCAGTCCATTATGTGGTTCTGCTCTGCAGTGCTGTAAGCTGATGTAGTACATAAAAGCCATTACTTTTATTCTACAGTCACTGTATAATACTACTGATATTATGTAACTAAATAATGCAGCAAGTTTTCCATCCATTTATATCTCATAATGCTCCATCTTCCATCACAGGGTGCACATAAACAGTTCCTTTTCACGTTACTAGGTGAGTCATATTTTTGAAAGCCCCCAGGATTACTGGGCTGTGCTTAGCCTATGCATAGGGTACTTTCAAACTGATTAGACTTACCTCTTCATTATCTATTTCTTATTCACATTCAAAACATATGCCATAATGTATGTAATTTTAAATGTTCAGGTAGAATACATTCACTGTGGAGTGATATATACAATTTTCAAGGGAGTAAGTAGGTCCTTTAGGAGTCACTTTTATTGCAGTATTCCTTCTATGGGTCACTTCTTGTCAACATTCTGTGGGTTTTCTCTGTAAAGTCAGCCCATGATCCTTAAAGTCTTAGGTAGTAATTCTATAAATTGGTACCAAGATTTAGGCACACCAGTGCCATAATCATAGCACCAATTCTATAATGGTGTCTTCGCACCAAGATGCCATTATAAAATACATTGGCATGCCTAAAGTTAGGCGCCAACACTTATGCCAAGTCAGTGTGTCCTAATTGTGTCCTGGAGTGAGCGTAATTTGTAGTATTCTATAAAGTACGTATGTATCTCACAGACACACCCATGACTTACCCATGTTTATGCCACCTCGCACTTATGTACTAAGTGATGTTGGCATGTATGATACAGAATAGCACTTAGCACTTACGTGCATAATTGCCAGTTAGTGGTGTCAATCACTTATGTAAGCACTATTATTCTGTAACTTATACACACAATTGTTGCCTGTATTTAGATGCCAATTTTTAGAATTGCCCTTTTAGCTTTTAATTATTAATTAGGATGATTCTCACTCCAAAGGCGCAATAAGTAAATACAAAAAATTTGGGGGGGGGGGGGGACACTACACATCCCTTGTCAACTTGGGGGAGAAAGAGCAATCTTTCTAGCAGCTGAAAAGTCTAATTTAGCGGGAAGTGAAGACTTTCTCCAGATAGAGCAGCATAAAAGGAAGAGGAGAGGAAATTGGCATGGGAAGTGTCATGTGATGGATGGTAGCAAGAGACGTTTTTGGCCAAGGTAAGGTATTGGGGACATTTGAAAAGGAGGGCAAGCAGAAGGAGATGTCAGTACAGGACAAGTAGCAGGGAGGTGCTGCAGACAGTGTTAGCTGGAGTAGGTGTATAGATACGTCTTCTCGATGCTCCAGTTGGCAGGGATCTCCTCCATCCTGTGGCTCTTCATGTGTTTCTGCATTGCAGAGAGGCTGGGGCAGAACTCGAGGCAGACAGTGCAGCGGTAAGGTGCTGCTCCATTGTGGGTCCGCAGGTGTTTGATCATGGCAGAGTAGTCCCGTGATCGCTGGTGGCAAAGGTTGCATTCGAATGGCTTCTCCCCTGCCCAGAAACATAATGTGATAGGATAAATTAGTATCATTCAGTGCAAGAGGTGGTAGGAAAAGGGCAGAGGTAATTCATAGGAGGCATCACACGCAGCAAAACGGTGGGATTTTAAATGCATTAACCATATCCTTTTCTTATAAAGATGGCGCAGAACGTAGGCGCTGTGGCTGTATATACATGAGCTTGTGTATCTTTGCAAAGGCTGGTGTAGACACAGTAGTTTATTTATTTAAAAAGCTTATTACGGAGGTTCAAAGCGGCTTACAACAAAACGTACATAAATTAAAAATGGAACACATACATAAAATGAAGATGGCATAAGCTACAAAATAAAATAAGGAATAATAAAAGCAGTAAAAATAATATATATAAGAACACTACTACTACTTGACATTTCTAGAGCGCTACTAGGGTTACGCAGCGCTGTACAGATGAACATAAATTGACATAAAGGACAGTCCCTGCTCCAAGGAGCTTACAATCTAAAGGGCGAAATGTCAAGTAGGGCAGTCCAGGTTTCCTGAATAGAGGTATGATGGTTAGGTGCCGAAGGCGACATTGAAGAGGTGGGTTTTGAGCAAGGCTTTGAAGATGGGCAGGGAGGGGGCCTGGCGTATGGGCTCAGGGAGATTATTCCAGGCTTGGGGTGAGGCAAGGCAGAAAGGGCAGAGCCTGGAGTTGGCGGTGGTGGAGAAGGGTACTGACAGGAGGGATTTGTCTTGAGAACGGAGGTTACGGGTAGGAATGTAAGGAGATGAGGGTAGAGAGGTAGGGAGGGGCTGTAGATCGAGTGCATTTGTAGGTTAAAAAGGAGAAGCTTAAACTGTATGCGGTACCTGATCGGAAGCCAGTGAAGTGACTAGAGGAGAGGGGTAATATGAGTGTACCGGTTCAGGCGGAAGATAAGACGTGCAGCAGAGTTTTGAATGGACTGAAGGGGGGATAGGTGGCAAATTGGGAGGCCAGTGAGGAGTAGGTTGCAGTAGTCAAGGCGAGAGATAATGAGAGAATGGATGAGAGTTCGGGTGGTGTGCTCAGACAGGAAGGGGCGAATTTTGCTGATGTTATAGAGGAAGAAGCGACAGGTCTTGGCTATCTGCTGGATATGCGCAGAGGAGAGGGAGGAGTCAAAGATGACCCCCCGAGGTTGCGGGCAGATGAGACGGGGACGATGAGGGTGTTATCAACAGAGATAGAGAGTGGAGGGAGAGGAGAAGTAGGTTTGGGAGGGAAGACAATAAGCTCGGTCTTGGCCATGTTCAGTTTTAAGTGGCGGTTGGACATCCAGGTCGCAATGTCGGCTAAGCAGGCCGATACTTTAGCCTGGGTTTCTGCAGTGATGTCTGGTGTGGAGAGATAAAGCTGGGTGTCATCGGCATAAAGATGATATTGGAACCCATGGGAGGAGATTAGGGAACCCAGGGAGGAGGTGTAGATTGAGAAAAAGAAGGGGTCCAAGGACAGATCCCTGAGGAACTCCAACAGACAGCGGGATGGGGGTGGAGGAAGAGCCCTGAGAATGTACTCTGAAGGTACAGTGGGAGAGATAAGAGGAGAACCAGGAGAGGACAGAGCCCTG
Source organism: Microcaecilia unicolor (assembly GCF_901765095.1). Classification (NCBI taxonomy): domain Eukaryota; kingdom Metazoa; phylum Chordata; class Amphibia; order Gymnophiona; family Siphonopidae; genus Microcaecilia; species Microcaecilia unicolor. The sequence goes on along the minus strand of NC_044038.1, from coordinate 91,694,984 downwards.
GAACCCAAGTGAGGACAGTGTGGCGAGAAGTAAGTTATGATTGACAGTGTCAAAAGCGGCGGATAGGTCAAGGAGGATAAGGATGGAGTAGTGACCTTTGGATTTGGCAAGGAACAGGTCGTTGCAGACTTTAGATAGTGCCGTTTCCATTGAGTGTAGGGGGCGAAAGCCGGATTGAAGTGGATCGAGGATGGCGTGAGAGGATAGAAAATCGAGACAGCGGCTGTGAACAGCGCCGTTCAAGTATCTTGGAGAGGAAGGGTAGGAGGGAAATGGGGCGGTAGTTGGAGGGGACAGGTAGGGTCAAGTGATCGTTTTTTGAGGAGTGGTGTGACTACAGCATGCTTGAAGGTGTCAGGGACAGTTGCAGTGGAGAGAGAGAGGTTGAGGATATGACAGATTGGGGGGGGGGGTGACAGTAGGAGTGATGGTGTTAAGTAAGTTGGTGGGGATGGGGTCTGAGGAACAGGTGGTGCATTTGAAGAGGAGAGAGAAGATAGGGCGGTTTCCTCTTCGTTGATATCGGGAAAGAGGAGAAGGAGGCCCGGGTTGGTTGGTTGAGGGAGTGTGTTATAGGGTGAGGAGGAGGAGAAGATGGTTTGGAGGTGAATTCGAGGTTGATTTTCTGCACCTTGTCGCAAAAGTAGTCCGCCAGTGCTTGAGGAGAGAGTGGGGGGGGTGGGGGGTGGGAGCAGAGGGCACTTTGAGGAGGGAGTTACGGGTGGCGAAGAGACGACGGGGGTTAGAACTGAGTTTTCAGATGGAGAAAAGGTCTGTTGAAAAAAGTGTGCTTTGAGATGTTTCTAAATTCATAATTCAGCAGGCAGTGCATTCCATAATGTGGGAGAACCCTATATGTATCTCTGCCCTAGAACTATCATATAGTTTCATATATGTAGCCTGTGTTTGGGGAAAATAGCTGAACCAGACCTGGTTTCTGCCTACTGCATGCCATGGACTTCTCCCTTGTATATGTATATATGGTTTATGGCCTGATCCCATTACCCATTTATATCCAGTTACCTTGGTAACTCTATTCAAGTAGGGTGGGGGAGAGCATTCCCTGGTACCTGTGTGAATATGGGGGATCAGGTTTCCCTGTTTTCTGTGGTAGCTGTGGGTGGGAGAAGGTATACTTGTATCCCTGGTACCTTTGTATATATGGAAGTAGGGGGAAGGTATACCTAGTTTCTAGTACCCATGATCCACCATTACTTTCCTGTCTACCATCAAGCCCTTTAAAAAGAAAGACAAATATCAAGCACTGCACATAAAGGGTTAAAGCAGTAGAGGGAAACTACACAAACAAAGCAGGAACAGCTTACAAGAGGCAAATCAACACTGTGGCCAGGCAGGGAGAAACAAGGCAGATGAGAGATAACAGACCCAGCTGCACTGCAGTGAAACAATCAAGGAAACGCTGGTTACAACCAGCACACAGAGACCAGAAACAAAGAGAAGAGGAAGCAAACTGCAAAGAATATACACTGTGCCACGAGCACAGACTAAGCAAGAGAACCAGAGCTCAGCTGAGAGGAAATAACGCTAGAGCGTCCACTGTAGGGAGAGGCAAGTTTAATAAGGTCTGACTTCTGACGTCTGCTGCTTCAGACGTCAGCTCAATCCTGACAGGCCAATCAGAAGCGAGTCCCAGTCATTCCCCTGCCTGTCTCAGTAGAATCATACCATTGCCTTCTTCAAAATGGTGCCACTAAAGGGTTTAAAGCTGCCATATAAAGAAAAAGCCCTTATATGACAGCTTGAACCCCCCCCCCCCCCCCCCCGTCACTGGGTAAAGCTCTCTTATCTGCATCCTTCTAGTTGTAGTAGTAGTAACTCACCAATAATAAAATGCAAGCAGCACCCCAGCAGTGAGATGAGGGCTATCCAATTTTTTGCACTGTAACATGTTTGATTATTTTCCAGTTTGCAAGAAGTCATATGTGTGTACTCGGTGCAAAGAGTTCCTACCACTCAGGAAATAGGTCCAATCTCTGGAGGCTAGAATAGCAGACTTGGAGGAGCTGAGGCAGAAAGGTTTATACTGGAGGCCTACAGGGACATAGTAGAGAAGTCCCACCTTCAGTCTGGCAATCTCTGTGCTTACATGGAAAAGAAAGAGAACCTGAAGGAAGAGCATCACCATGGAGAGGCAGGAAGTGGTCCTGTAGCCAGGACCTGCCCTCCATGGATGCAATACCCTCTTGCACTGAAGATGTGTCTCTATGGGCTTCTGCCCAGGGGGAAAGGGTTAGGGTTGCCATTTTAGTTAGAAATTTGATCAATAGATATGTGGGGTGGCTGGTGGGTATGAGGATCACACTGAGGGGGCATAATCGAAAGTGGGTGCCCATCTCCATGCGAAGGGGCGGGACAAACCGTATTTTCGAAAAAAGATGGGCGCCCATCTTTTTTTCGATAATGCGGGTTGTACGGGGCAAATGCCTAGGATTTGGGCGTTTTTGAGCTGGGCGCTATCGGTTTTCAGCGATAATGGAAACCGAAGGCGCCTGGCTCAAAAATGAACAAATCTAAGGCTTTGGGTCATGGGAGGGGCCAGGATTCATAGTGCACTGGTCCCCCTCACATGCCAGGACACCAACTGGGCACCCTAGGGGGGCACTTTCACAAATTAAAAAAAAAAATTAAAATAGCTCCAGGTGCATAGCACCCTTCCCTTGTGTGCTGAGACCCCCCAAATCCCCCCCCCCCCAAAACCCACTGCCCAACAGTCCTACACCATTACCATAGCCCTAAGGGGTGCAGGGGGGCACCTACATGTGGGTACAGTGGGTTTTGGGGGGGGGTTTGGAGGGATCAACATTAACCAGCACAAGTGGAACAGGTAGGGGGGGATGGGCCTGAGTCCGCCTGCCTGACGTCCACTGCAACCCACTAACAACTGCTCCAGGGACCTGCATACTGCTGTCAGGGAGCTGGTATGACATTTGAGGCTCACATACAGGCTGTCAAAAATAATTTTTTAAAGTTCTTTTTTGTGTTGGGAGGGGGTTAGTGACCACTGGGGGAGTCAGGGGAGGGTCATCCCTGATTCCCTCCGGTGGTCATCTGGCCAGTTGGGGCACTTTTATGGGACTTGGGTCGTGAAAAAAGCGACCCCAAATCCTCGCTTCTGCCGCCTTTTATTTCGATTATCGGCCGATGGCGCCCATCTCGCCTCGGCCGATAAACACACCCCAGTCCCGCCTTCACCACGCCTCTGACACGCCCCCGTCAACTTTGTTCGTTCCCGAGATGGAGTGGCAGTTGAAGACGCCCAAAATCGGCTTTTGATTATACCGATTTGGGCGCCTTTGCGAGATGGGCGCCCATCTCCCGATTTGGGTCGAAATATGGGTGCCCATCACTTTAGAAAATAAGGCCGATAGTCACTTGCCTGCCTGGTGCAAAGGTGGCAGACCTCACACATTACCTAGAAAAGATTTTAGAGAGTGCTGGGGAGGAGCCTGCTGTTTTGATACATGTGGGTATCAGTGACGTGGGGGACATATCGAAAAGGGGGCTCAAGTTATCCTGAGGACGTCCTCCCAGGACGTCCCGACAAAGGGGCGGGGAAACCCGTATTATCGAAACAAGATGGGCGTCCATCTTTCATTTCGATAATACGGTGGGGACGCCCAAATCTTGACATTTAGGTCGTCCCTAGAGATGGTCGTCCTTAGACTTGGTCTTTTCTGATTTTCGACGATAATGGAAACTAAGGATGCCTATCTCAGAAACAACCAAATGCAAGCCCTTTGGTCATGGGAGGAACCAACATTCATAGTGCACTGGACCCCCTGACACGCCAGGACACCAACCGGGCACCTAGGGGGCACTGCAGTAGACTTCAGAAATTGCTCCCAGGTACATAGCTCCCTTACCTTGTGTGCTGAAGCCCCCCCCCCAAAAAAAAAAAAAAACCCACTACCCACCCACTGTACACCACTACCATAGCCCTTACAGGCGAAGGGGGGGCACCTAGATGTGGGTACAGTGGGTTTGTGGTGGGTTTTGGAGGGCTCACATTTACCACCACACGTGTAACGTGGGGGGGGGGGGGGGACAGGCCTGGGTCCGCCTGCCTGAAGTGCACTGCACCACTAAAACTGCTCCAGGGACCTGCATACTGCTGTCATGGAGCTGGGTATGATATTTGAGGCTGGCATAGAGGCTGGCAAAAAATATATTTTTTTTTTAATTTTTTGAGGGTGGGAGGGGGTTGGTGACCACTGGGGGGAGTAGGGGAGGTAATCCCAATTCCCTCCATTGGTCATCCTGGTCAGTTTGGCCACCTTTTTGTGGCTTGGTCGTAAGAAAAAAAAGGATCAAGTAAAGTCATCCAAGTGCTTGTCAGGGACGCCCTTTTTTTGCCATTATGGGTCGAGGACACCACCAGGTGTTAGTACGCCCAAGACCCGCCTTCACTACGCTTCCGACATCCCCCCCCCCCCCCCCCCGGGAACTTTGTTCATGCCCCGCGAACAGAAAAGCAGTTGGGGACACCCAAAATTGGCTTTCCATTATGCTGATTTGGGCAACCCTGGGAGAAGGACACCTATCTCCCGATTTGTGTTGAAAGATGGGCATCCTTCTCTTTTCGAAAATAAGCCTGATAGGGAACTAAGGGATGGAGATGCTGGAAGCCAAATTTAGGCTATTACATAGAAAGCATTTTCCAGTGCTGCTTTTCAGAAGTGCTCCCCGTTCCACGCACAGAACCCAAGAGCCAGGCAGAGCTCCAGAGTCTCATGCGTGGATGAGACAGTCTTGCAGGGAGGAAGGTTTTAGATTTATTAGGAACTGGGCAACATTCCTAGGGAAGGGGAGCCTATTCTGGAAAGATGGGCTCCACCTTAACCAGGGTGAACCAGGCTGCTGGCATCAAGGCCTCTCCGTACTGTGTAAGCCACATTGAGCCTACAAATAGGTGGGGAAATGTGGATACAAATGTAACAATAAAAAAGGAGATAGAGCAGCTTTTAAACTAGACACTGGGAGAAGGCCTACAGTTGCTCAAAAGCGCATGGTCAGAGCAAGGTATCTTTAAACGAAATCATCAAAACAAGGAAGATAGGACATCCCGATAGTAAGGTTGCAGTAAGGACCATAGTAGACCAGGTTAAATAAAGACAGATTTTAAAGATTGCAAATTATCACTGTCAACTTCTGAGCAAGTTGTAAATAGGAATAGCAAACATTGTTGAAATGTCTGTATACAAATGCCAGAAAGCCTAAAAAATAAGATGGGATAGTTAGAACATATTGTACTAAATGAAAACATAGTTATAATAGGCATCTGAGACTGGTGGAAGGAAGATAACCAATGGTACAGTGTCATACCAAGGTATAAATTATGTTGCAGTGATAGGGTGAGCCAATTGGTGGAGTGGTAGCATTATATGTTAGAGGGCCTCAAATTAAATACACTAAAAATTCTGCAGGACACAAAGACACACCTCAGAATCCCAATGGATAGAAATTCCATGTATGAAGGGAAAAAGATAGTGATAGGAGTATACTACTGTCAACCTGGCCAGGATGAACAGACATGCAGAAATGTTAGCAAAAATTAGGAAGGCTAACAAACTGGGTAACACAGTAATAATGAGTGATTTAATTACCCCTATATTGACTGGATAAATGTAACATCAGGGCAGGCTAGGGAGGTAAAGTTCCTAGATGAAATGAAGGACTGCTTTATGGAGCAGCTGGTTCAGGAACCAACAAGAGGGAGACCAATTCTAGAACTACAGCCAGATGCACAAAGGTCTTGGTAAAGCATAGCTCTGTATTTCCACCTCGGTAAAAATTACTGATTTGGAATAGAGGATTCACAAAGTGAATCGCATACAAATGAGCTGGTTGCTGCTTTTGCGATCAGCTCATTGCATGCGATAGGGGGTGAACCCAGTCAGCAAGCTGAGCATGCACAGAAACAGCCAATCACTAAGCGTGGCTGCACTGCGCATGCTACAGACGGCTTTCATACAAGCTGCATGTATGAAAGCCGGCGTAGCTTTTTGCTGATGCCGGTAGAATGCACTCTCCTGCTTGCAGAAAATTGGGGTGGGGTTGCAGATCCCGAATGCTGGAGCAGCTTAATCATTGCCTAAAAGTCCAACTCTCTGAACAAAAAGAAAACTTGCTTCTCTCTAGACTGGAGTGTGGAAAGCAATCTGCTCAGAAATGTGCTCTCTTTAATACAAGAGGTAGGAGGAAGGAGAAACACCTGGAGCCCTCAGGAAGAGCAGCCCCCCACCCCCAGGTTCTCACTTGTGCTCCAGGGTTCTCTTCTACCTCTCCTCTGCCGCCCCCACTTCTTTGCCAGCAATGAATCCCGCCACGGGCAGGACAGGCAGCACAAGAACTCCTTGCAGAGACCTGCATCTCTCCCTCATCTCAGCCGCCTCCTGGAATTCATATTACTGACATTTCCTCCATGCTTCGAGGTCACCAGAGCTTCTCAAATCAAAGATATTTCTCATGCGAGTGACCTCCACTAAAGTAAAAAAGATGAGGCAGCAAGGGGGGCCTCAGCCCAGCTGCTGGAGGCATTGCCCAGGCAGGAGCTCTGCCTTTGGGTCCTTCTCTTGCAGGAGTCGCAGAGGAGGCGGCTGTGCAGTACTTGCTATGAAGAACTGCCAGGACCGACAGTTCCAGACCTCCTGTTAAATTTTCCAAGGTAAAGGTAGGAGCTGCTTGTGTGCATCATTCAGAAAATGGCTGTGCATCCGCTTTGCATGCACATTTGTATAGCAAATTAGCTTATTATAATACCTTACGATTTTTGGTTAGCTGCTTCCATGATAGGAAAAGAGCTCGCATAACCCCTTTGTGCATGTCTAGCTGTACTCCGTGCTCACTAAACCGGCTAGAAACAGTGTAAAAACCACATTGCTGGCTCTTTAGGTTTTGTGCATCTGGGCCCTACTCTTTAGTGGAGCATGTGATCTGGAGCCAGGGGTGTGCTGGTAAAATTTTAACAACAGGCTCTCCGGGCTTAACCGGCCCCTGAAATTTGGGGGGGGGGGGGAGATACATGCCTCTCTTTCCCTCCCTTGTGCAGCACGCTAGGCATACCTTTGCTGAGCCCTACCAGCCAATAAATGGACTGCCACCATTCTCTGCTGCTTGTTTCTGGCTCTGAGCAGCATGATGGAACCTTCTTGCGCTTGCATGAAAAGTCCCAGCCTGATGCTTAGAGTCAGAAACAAGGAGCAGGGAGCAGCAGCAGTCTATTACTTGGCTGGTGGGGCCAGCATCACTGCCAGCAAAGTAAAAGAGAATTCAGGAGTGGGCCCAAGCCCACATTTTGGGAGTCAGTTGTTAAAGTAGCCATGGGGAGGCCTACTTTAACAACCGGCTCCCAAAATTCTTAAAAACTTAAACGGCTCTCGCGAGCCTGTGAGAGCCTGGCTCCAGCACACCACGTCTGGAGCAGAAGGTAATGTTGTTGGGGCCACTTGATAATAGTGATCATAACATAATGAGTGGAGGAGTGGCCTAGTGGTTAGGGTGGTGGACTTTGGTCCTGGGGAACTGAAGAACTGAGTTCGCTTCCCGGCCCAGGCAGCTCCTTGTGACTCTGGGCAAGTCACTTAACCCTCCATTGCCTGCCGCATTGAGCCTGCCATGAGTGGGAAAAAGTGTGGGGTACAAATAAAAATAAATAAATAATCAGATTTGATATAATACCTGGAGTAAATACACACAGGAAATACAATACATGAATATTTAACTTTAAAAAGGAGACTATTTTAAAATGAGGATAATGGTTAAAAAAAAAAAAAACAGCTGCAAAGGTCAAAAATTTACATCAGGTGTGGATGTTGTTCAAAAACACCATCCTGGAAGCCCAGATCAGATATATTCTACATATCAAAAAGGTGGAAGGAAGGTCAAACAGCAGCCAGCATGGTTAAAAAGAAAGGTGAAGGAAGCTATTAGAGTTAAAAGAAGAACCTTCAGGAAATGGAAGGATCCAACTGAAGATAATAGAAAACAGCATAAAGAATGGCAAGTCAAATGCAAAGCACTGATAGGGAAGGCAAAGAGAGACTTTGAAAAGAAGATTGCTTTAGAGGCAAAAACACATAATAAAAACTTTTAGGCCCCCTCCGAAGGGACACCACCTTGTAAGTGGTGGAGGGGCTTCCGTGTTTCAATGACTCAGAGGGCTATGCTGAAGGGTTACGCATATCAGACAGGCCTCTGAGGAGAAACCAGACAAAGAGTGTCCCAAACTGGAGGATCCAAGATGGCATTGAGGGAGGATGTACGTTAGTTGAGTTCCCGTTTTACACCAGAATACCTGAAGAAGTAGGCGCGCTCCCCAGAGAATGGGGAAGAAGAAAGGCAAAGCCGTGGTGTTGCCCTCCTCGAACACGGCTGGGGTTCCCACCACTTCTCAGTCTACTTTGGAGAGATTCGGGGTCATAACGTCGGGGATATCAGTTCCTGCTTCGGGGAACAGCAAGGCTTTATTGCCGAATCTCAGTGGAGAGGGAGTGACTTTGAGTCCCCCTGTTGGCATGACCTCTCCAAGACCCGGAAACAGTAACGCTTCGCTATGGAGGTTGACAGTGGAAATGCCCGAAGTGGGTTAGGATTTTCACGCGATCCGAGGAGGTCCTGGGCGCAGCATTGACTCGGATAATAAACCAACTGGGGGATCGGAGAGTGAGCTCTGCCTCTGAAGATACCTGGAGCAGTTTCTGTGGAGAAATTGGACCTGGTGAAGCCAAAAATGTCACAATGGACGCACTATGGGAAGTGCTGCAGAGTGTGAATAACTCTCTTCTTCAGATGTCAAAATTTTTTAGGAATAAATATGTGATTATATCAATACTTATCTAACAAAGTGGAAGTCCAAGATAAAAAAATAAAGACTTTGATTTCAGAAATGATTTCTCTATGAAAATCAGTTAATCTGGTAATGAAGGACAATTTATGTTTCTTGTAAAAAATTGGAACTTCTGGAGAACCAATTAAGGAAAAATAACTTGAGAAAGATAAATTTTCCTAAAATACCCTGTATATAGAGTTATATTATTAGTGACTTTTGCCTTTGATTTAGATAGGAACAATGTTTTGAAATTGTATTTCCGACACATGGCTGATAGTTTTTTTGGGTTCAAAGATAAATATATTTCCTGACATATCAAGGGAATTGCAGACTAGGAGGTGTGAACTCTTGGCTTTTAAGCCAAGAATCATTGCCCTAGGTGGGACCTTCCTAGAGCGATTCCCTTGTAAGTGTTTTATTTCCTGATTACTTATTTGTTGAACCCAGGAAATTACAAGAGTTTGTGGAGTTAAAAGAACAGATGAAGAACCCTCTGCAGCAACTTCCTTTAAGTTACCATTGTACCGGCTGCAATTACCGATTAACCTTCCTCCCTCAGAAAATATGAATTGTAAGATTAACCACTTGGTGTTTTTCTTATTTTCTTTGAGATTGTTTTCCTGATCTTGGATCCCCCAATTGTGGACAATAATGTGGACTAACAAAGATGATATTTTTCCTTAATGTTTGTTTTAATTGATATTTTCTCTTTTCTTTCCATTTATGTATTCAACATAAATGTAATATAAAATGAATAAATAAAATAATTCAAAAACTTTTTAGGCATATTAGAAGCAACAAGCCAGTAAAAGAATCAGTTGGACCACTTGATGATCGAGACTTAAAAGGAGCACTCAGAGAAGACAAGACCTTAGCAGAGAGACTTTGATCTTCACTGAGGAAGATGTGGGGGAGATATCAGTGCCAGAAATAGTATTCAGTGCTGATGAATCAAAGAAACTGAAACAAATCTCTGAAAAACCTGGAAGATGTAATGGAGCAGTTTGATAAATTAAAACAGCAAGAAATCACCTTGATCACTACTACAACTTATCATTTCTAAAGCGCTACTAGACGTACGCAGCGCTGTACACTTGAACATGAAGAGACAGTCCCTGCTCAACAGAGCTTACAATCTAATTAGAACAGACAAACAGGACAAACAAGAGATAAGGGAATATTAAAGTGAGGATGATAAAATAAGGGTTCTGAATAAGTGAATAAGGGTTAGAAGTTAAAAGCAGCATCAAAGAAAATGTTTTAGTCGATGTGGAAACTTAAATGTATAAAACCTTTCTTTCCTTGAGATGTCTTCCGCAACTTAATACAATCAATGGTATTAAGTCATTTAGATTACTGCAACGGAAATTTATGCAGGATGCAAAGAACAACTGATCAAGAAACTTCAGACCACCCAGAACACAGCAGCGAGATTGATCTTTGGTAAATCAAAATTTGAATCTGCCAAGCCCCTTCTTGAAAAATTACACTGGCTTCCCATTAAGGAACGTATTGCCTTTAAGGTTTGCACCTTGATTCATAGGATTATTTAAGGAGACGTTCCTGGACACGTTAAATCTAATAGATCTACCACCCAGAAACAGTTCCTGCTTTTCCCGATCCTTCCTAAATTTACATTATCCAGATTGCAATGGCCTTAAATACAAATCTACCTACGCATCCAGCTTCTCCTTCATAGGCACACAGCTATGGAATGCACTACCCAAAATCTTAAGATCAATTCAGAACCATCTAAATTTCAGGAAATTACTGAAGACCACCCTGTTCAAGAAGGCTTACCTTCCAGACTCAACCTAACTTACTTACTTCTTTGTTACAGCAAAATTAATGGACTCTATTATCTTTAATTATCTTTTATTATCTCTGTTGTTTTATATGTTGCATATTCGATTACCATCTTATTATTACATTGTTTAATTGTATTGAGCCTACAACCAGTGGGAAAATGGGATATAAATGTGATAAATAAATCAAAAAGGTGGGCTTTTAGCTTAGATTTGAAGACGGCCAGAGATGGAGCTTGACGTACCGGCTCAGGAAGTCTATTCCAGGCATATGGTGCAGCAAGATAAAAGGAATGGAATCTGAAGTTAGCAGTGGAGGAGAAGGGTGCAGATAAGAGAGATTTACCCAGTGAACAGAGTTCCCGGGGAGGAATGTAGGGTGAGATGAGAGTAGAGAGGTACTGAGGAGCTGCAGAGTGAATGCACTTATAGGTCAATAAGAGGAGTTTGAACTGTATGAGGAAACGGATAGGAAGCCAGTGAAGTGACTTGAGGAGAGGGCTAATATGAGCATAACGACACTGGCGGAATATTAGTCGTGCAGCAGAATTTTGAACAGATTGAAGAGGAGATGGCTAAGTGGGAGACCTGTGAGAAGCAAGTTGCAATAGTCTAAGCGAGAGGTGATAAAAGTGTGGATGAGGGTTCTGGTAGTGTGCTCAGAAAGGAAAGGGCGAATTTTGGTGATATTATAGAGAAAGAAATGACAGGTTTTAGCAGTTGGCTGAATATGTGCGGAGAGGGAGGAGTCGAAGATGACCCCAAAGTTACGCGCTGATGAGACAGGAAGGATGAGAGTGTTATCCACAGAAATAGAGAATGGGGGAGGAGGAGAGGTTGGTTTAGGGGGAAAGATAAGAAGCATCTGTCTTGGTCATGTTTAGTTTCAGATGGCGCTGAGACATCCAGGCAGCAATGTCAGACAGGCAGGCTGATACTTTGGCCTGGATTTTGGCTGAGATTTCTGGTGTGGAGAGGTAGATCTGGGAGTCATCAGCGTAAAGATGATACTGAAAACCATGGGATGAGATCAGGGTACCAAGGGAAGAAGTATAGATGGAGAAAAGAAGAGGTCCCAGGACAGACCCTTCAGGTACACCAACTGACAGTGGGATAGAAGTAGAGGAGGATCCACTAGAGTATACACTAAAGGTACGCTGGGAGAGATAGAAGAAAACCAGGAAAGAACAGAGCCCTGAAATCCAAGTGAGGACAGCATATCAAGGAGTAGGCTGTGATCAACAGTGTCAAAAGCAGCAGATAGATCGAGAAGGATGAGGATAGAATAGAGACCTTTGGCTCTGGCCAGGAACAGATCATTGATACTTTAGCAGCGCTGTTCAGTTGAATGACGGGACGAAGCTAGATGAAGTGGATCAAGAATAGCTGAGATGAAAGAAAGTCAAGGCAACGGCGGTGAACAGCACATTCAAGTATCTTGGATAGGAAAGGGAGGACGGGAGATGGAGCGAGAGTTGAAGGGACAGGTAGGGTCCAATGAAGGTTTTTTTTAAGGAGTGGTGTGACTAACGGCATGTTTGAAGGCATCAAGAACAGTCGCAGTGGAAAGTGAAAGATTGAGGATATGACAGATAAAAGGGATGACAGTAGAGAGATAGTGTTAAGTAGATGGGTGGGAATAGGATCAGAGGAACAGGTAGTTAGTTTCGAGAGGTATACATCCCAGAGTAAATGATAGAACCGAAAAATGAACTTACAGAGCTATTGTTAGTAATATGTAATTTATCTTTAAAATCAAGCATGGTAATGGAAGATTGGGGGGGTGGCCAATGTAACATCAGTTTTTAAAAATGTTGCAGAGTGATCAGAGAAATTATAGACCAATGACCTGACATCTGTAGGGCAAAATGGTACAGACTATTATAAAAAAAACAATTACTGAGCATATACAAAGTCATGGATTAATAAGAAAATACTACATGGATTTAGCCAATAGAAATCTTGCCTCACCTTCTACATTTCTTGAAGGGGTGAATAAACATGGTTAAAGTGAACCAGTCGTACTGTGTATCTGGATTCGCAAAAGCTATTTGACAAAGGGGCTCATTTTCAAAGCACTTATTAACCTACGGGGCTCATTTTCAAAAGAGAAAAACGTGTCCTAAAGCATAATTTGGACGAATTTATTCTCAAACATCCAAATCGGTATTTTGGTAAAACCTATTTTGCAGACATTTATCTATGCAATTCATCTGCAGTGCATCCAAATCACAAAGGGGGCATGTTGGGGGCATTTTGAAGCAGGATTAGGGGCGTGCGTGCCTAACACTTGGATGTTTACAACCATAGTGGAACAAAACCAAAACGTCTAGGACGAAAACTTCAACATTTTGTACAGACCTGTTTTTCTAACTAAGTAAGCACAAAAAGTTCTCTAAATGACCAGATACCACTGGAGGATTAAGGGATGACTCCCTCCCCCTCTCCCCCCCCCAAAAAAAGGTGATAAAAATAGTACTCACCAGCTTCTACGACAGCCTCAGATGTTAATAGCCATTAGAACAGCTGTCCATTAGAACAGCATGCAGGGCCCTGGAGTAGTCTAGTGGTGGTGCAGTGCACTATAGACAGGGTGGACCCAGGCCCATACCTCCCCCTCCCCTGTTACACTCTTGCTAGAAACTGTGAGCCCTCCAAAACTCACTAAAAAACCCACCCAACCACATATAGGTGCTCCCTTCACCCATAGGGCTATTATAGTGGTGTACAGTGGGGGTAGTGGGTTTTGAAGGGCTCAGCAAACAAGATAAGGGAGCAATGGTGAAATGGTGTACCTGGCAGCATTATATGAAGTCCACAGCAGTGCCCCCTATGCCCCATTGCTCTCCTGGAATGTCTGGGGGACCAGTCCTGCTAAAATGCTGGCACTCTCCTACATCCCAATGGCTTGATTTTGTGCGTTTTTATCTAGTTTTGGGGGGGTTGGTTTTTTTTTCCCGAAAATGGCCTAAAAAAGATAAATGTGGCAAAGCACTAACCTTGTCAAATAGTATTTTTTTTTTTTTTTTTTAAGATATGGATTTTTCTTTTTTTTTTTTTTTTCAAAAATGGTTACATGTCCTATTGGATTTGGAACGTTTAGCGTAAAACGTCCAATGTTTCGACTTAGACATCATATAAAAATGCCCCTTCACATAATTTTGTAAGGCTCAGTGCTTTGAAAATACCCCTCAAAGTATCTCATGAATGACTCCTGAGGAAATTAAGAAGTCATGGAATAGGAGGTAGTGTTCTACTGTGGATTAAGAACTGGTTAAAACAGCGAGTTGGATTAAATGGTCAGTATTCTCAATGGAGAAGGGTAGATAGTGGGGTTCCCCAGGGATCTGGGCTGGGACCGCTGCTTTTTAACATATTTATAAATGATCTAGAGATAGGAATAACTAGTGAAGTAATTACATTTGCCAATGACACAAAGTTATTCTAAGTTTTTAAATTGCAAGAGGACCTTACGAGACTGGGCATCCAAATGGCAGATGACATTTAATGTGAATAGTGCAAAGTGATGCATGTAAGAAAGAGGAACCCAAACTATAGCTACATGGTTTCCAAACTAGGAGTCACCGTGCAGGAAAATGACCTAGGTGTCATCATTGAAACCACCCAGTAAAAAGACCTAGGTGTCATCATACGTTGAAACCCTCTGCTCAGTGTGCAGCAGCAGCTAAGAAAGCAAATAGAATGTTCGGAATTATTAGGAATGGAAAATAAAACTGAGAATACTTTAATGCCTTTGTATTGCTCCTTGGCGCAACCGTACCTCGAATACTGTGTGCAATTCTGGTCACTGCAACTCAAAAAAGATGTGGAGGGGCATAATCGAACGCGAACGCCCATCTCCATGGGCGTCTATGTCCGAAAACTGGTAAGTTGAAGAGGAGGGACAGAACGTATTTTCAAAACAAAAATGGACCGTCTTTTTTTTTTTTTTTTTTTTTCGAAAATACGGTTTGTACGGACCAAATGCCATGGATTTGTTCGTTTCTGAGCTGGGCGTTTTTTTTTTTTTTACCGATAATGGAAGCTAAAACCGGCCAGCTCAAAAACGTCCTAATCCGAGTCATTTGGTCGTGGGAGGGGCCAGGATTGGTAGTACACTGGCCCCCCTGACATGCCAGGACACCAACTGGGCACCCATAGAGGTCAGTGCGGTGGACTTCAGAAACAGCTCCCACATGCTAACTCCCTTACCACGGGTGCTGAATCCCCAACCCCCTCCCCCAAAACCCACTACCCACAAATGTACACACTACCATAAGCTCTTAGGGGGTGAAGGGGGCACCTACATGTGGGTACAGTGGGTTTTGGAGGCCTCCAATTTACCAGCACAAGTGTTACAGGTAGGGGGATGGGCCTGGGTCCGCCTGCCTGAAGTGCACTGGCAGTACTCACTAAACGTGCTCCAGGGACCTGCATACACGCAGGCCTCTAGGACTTGTTGGTGCTGTAGAACCTCGGCACACCAGTTGACACCTGAGACTAATGTCTCCGAAAACGTCCTTTATTTGAATAAGCACATTTACTCACAGTTAACTGTAGATCAGAGTTGTGCCCCACTAGGCAAAGAGTCTCTCTGGTACTGAGATTAGCAGTAGGTCAGAGCTGGCAGAATGCTGTACAATGCCCACTTTCAGTAACGTGGGTAACACATGAAAGGGTGCTAAAACTGGCTTACAAAAATGGCCACTACCTCAGGACTACCGGAAACAAAACAGGCACACTCTGACCCAGTAAGCGGGAAAAGCACCATGGGAATAGAGCCTACCAACTACCAACATTGTGAGCATTTAAACACAAGCTAGTGAAATCACCGGAGCCCAATACCCTACACCCACCATATGCACTGCTGAGGGACTCTGCAGTGCGCATAACAGAAAAGGTGTCACACTCACCTGAGAGCCACATCAGAACCAGGGAAAGGCTGTCAGAGATGAGAACACATTCGGACTGTCATGGAGGTGGGTATGGCATTTGAGGCTGGCATACAGGCTGGGAAAAAAGTTTGTAAAGTGGGGTTTTTTTTTGTGGGAGGGGGTTAGTGACACTGGGGGAGTCAGGGGGAGGTGATCCCCGATTCCCTCCGGAGGGCATCTGGCCAGTTGGGGCACTTTTTTGGGACTTGGACCTGAAAAAAAAGGGTCCAAATAAAGCTGACCAAATTCCGTCCAAAACTCCCTTCTTGTTTCGATTTTCACCTGAAGACGCCCATCTCTCCTCAGCGATAAACCACACCCCAGTCCCGCCTTCACCACGCCTCCGACACGCCCCATTCACTTTGTTCATTCCTGCGATGGAGTGCAGTTGAAGACAACCAAAATCGGCTTTCGATTATACTGATTTGTTCGCCCAAGGGGGGAGAAAACGCCTATCTCCCGATTTGGGTCAAAATATGGGCGTCTTTCCTCTTTCGAAAATAATCTGGATAGCGGAATTAGAAAAGGTACAGAGAAGGGCGACAAACATGATAAAGGGGATGGGACGACTGTCCTACGAGGAAAGGCTAAGGAGGCTAGGGCTCTTCAGCTTGGAGAAGATGCGGCTGAGGGGAGATATGATAGAGGTCTATAAAATCACTGAGTAGAGTGAATGGGTAGTTTTTTTTACTTTTTTCCAAAAATACAAGGACTTGGAGGCACGCAATGAATCTACTAAGTAGTAAATTTAAAGCAAATCGGAGAAAATATTTGTTTACTCAATGTGTAATTAAATTATAGAATTTGTTGCTAGAGAATGTGATAAAAGCTGTTACGTTTTTTAAAAGGTTTGGTTAATTTCATAGAACATAGGAATAGCCATCTAGCCCAGTATCTTGTTTCCAACAGTGGCCAATCCAGGTCACAAGTACCTGGCAAAACACCCAATTAGTAGCAACATTCCATGCTACCAATCCCGGTGCAAACAGTGGCTTCCTCCATATCCATCTCAATAACAGAATATGGACTTTTCCTCCAGGAACTTGTCCAAACCTTTTTTTAACCTAATACAGTAACCGCTATTACGACATCCTCCAGTAGCAAGTTCCAGAGCTTAACTAATATTTCCCTCTATTTGTGTGATAAGTATAGATAGACATGGGAAAATTCACTGCTTATTTCTAGGCTAAGCAGCATAAAATCTGTTTTACCTCTTTTGGGATCTTGCAGGTACTTGTGATCTGGACTGGGCACTGTTGGAAACAGGATACTGGCTTGATGGACCTTCGGTCTGTCCAGTATGGCAACGCTTATCCTATATATAATTCGCACCTCCAACAGGAAGTGCTTGGGACCGTGCCTGCCGGAAGTGGTCTGCTAGGCAGGCAGGCACTGACCTCAGTGACAGACAATTTGGCAAAGCAAAACAATCTGTCAGAGGATAGAACACATTCGGCTGTCATAGGAGGTGGGTACGGCATTTGAGGCTGGCATACAGGCTGGGAAAAAAAGTTTGTAAGTGGGGGGGGGTTTGGTGGGAGGGGGTTAGTGACCACTGGGGGAGTCAGGGGAGGTGATCCCCGATTCCCTCTGGTGGTCATCTGGTCAGTTGGGGCACTTTTTTGGGACTTGGACCTGAAAAAAAAAGGGTCCAAATAAGCGGACCAAATTCTCGTCCAAAACTCCCTTCTTGTTTCGATTTTCACCCTAAAGACGCCCATCTCTCCTCAGCCGATAAAACAATCTGAGTGCTGGCCATTAGGACACAGGGTTGATAGGAGAGTTTTAAAAGACTGAAAGAACCGAAAGTGTTAAATGGGGGGAGGGGGAAGTTCTGAACGACTGAAAGACATGAACATTTGGCAAGGAAGAACATCTGAATGCTGGCCATTAGGACACAGGGTAGATAGGAGAGTTTTAAAAGACTGAAGGAAACGAAAGTGTTAAACTGGAGAAGTGGGGGGGAGTTGTGAATGACTGAAAGACATGCAAATTTGGGACAGGAAACATCTCAATGCGGGCCATTAGCACACAGGGTACATAGGAGAGTTTAAAGACTGAAGGAACCAAAAATTTCGGGGGGGGGGGGGGGGGGGGGGGGGCGAGGGGGGGGGAGTTCTGAATGAATGAAAGAAATGAAAATTTACGAGAGGAACACAATCTGAATGCCGGGCATTTGTACACAGGGTAGATAGGACACTTTTTTTAAAAATGAAGGACGTGAAAGTATTACATCTGGGGGTGGGGTATCCGGATACTGGGCATTAGGGCCACGGGGGTACATAGACTTTTCAAAGCCTTAAGGAACCCAAAGTGTGGGAAGGAGGAGGAAAAGGAGGGGAGGAACGGGGTGAGGGGCATTAGGAACAGGGGAGGGGGCCCTGTCACACACACTCATTCTCACACACCCTCATTCTCACACACCCGCACATTCCCTCTGGCTCTCTCAAACATACACACTCCCAGGAAAACCTTGCTAGCGCCCGTTTCATTCGTTCCAGAAATGGGCCTTTTTTACTAGTATTCTTATATTGTTACCTACCTACAGCTTGTTCATGTCTTTTACCTCATCCTAGCCATCTTCCTAATTTCTCTCTATTTGCTTAGTCTTCCTCACTCTCCTACCTTAAGGGGGGGGGGAGGGTAAGTTATCAATGTGAGCTATCATTAAGACAGGTTATTTTATCACAAGTCATGCTATTTTAACACTGGGGTCTCATTTTATTCAATGAGACCCAGTGTTAAAATAGCATGACAGTAGCCCACGTTGGTAACTGTCCCCTTTAGCGTCTTCTCTCTTTTGCTCTCTCTCCCTTTCCTCCTGTGCCCAGCATTCTGTCCCTTCCCTGTGTCCAGCATCTGCCCTCTTCTTTGTCTCTTCCTGTATCCAACATCTTCTCTATCTCTCAGTTTTTATGTGTCCTTACATTCCCCTGTCTCCATATGCTCCCCATGTCCTACATCTCCCCTCCATCTATCAATATGCCCCATCTCCTCTTTTTAATATCTCCGTATGCCCTTCTTATGTCCAGCATCAACCCTCCATCTTCATATGCACCCACAGTGTCCCGTATCTTCCTTCCATCTCCTTATGTCACCCTACATTCAGAAGAACCTTCATCTCCCAATTCTCATCTCCCATGTGTCCACTATCTGCACTGTCTCTCCTAAATACAAAATATAATAAATATATAGGAAATACAGGTGTCAAAAAGTATCGATTTTCCAAAAATAGGGAGGAAAAGACCTCATAAAGACCTTATCAACAATATTGGGGCTCAAAACCACTTTTTAATGTGATCGTGTCAAAAAAAAAGTCATCATAGGTCTAGCAAACCCTCCCAACAAATGGTTGTCTGGTAGACCAAATTTTCCAGAATTAATTCAAAATCAAACTATTACCAATAAAATTGATACTTAGCTTGAGCTTGCACACAAAAACTTCACTGTCCACAATTTCAAGTAAATCATGTGATTGTCCAGAGTCTAAAATTGTAGAATATTGTCTGCATAGGCATTCACTTCACAATTTATGATATAGCACCAAAAACATCTTGTGCAGTAGGCAAAGATCCCGACGGGGACCCGTTTCGCAAAGGCTTCTTCCGGAGACTTTGAGGGGCATTTTTCGAAAGAAACGTCCAAGTGCAATTTTTTTTATTTTTATTTTTTATTTAAATTTTCCAATACATCACCACTTAAAGTGAATATGCAATCCGGCAATTATTTAACATTAGGAAACAAAAATAATAAGTATATATCTTTACAGCCCATTTGTCCACAAGTTAAAGAAATTTGATTCCAAGATTAAGGAAATTCAAAAAAAAAGAAAGAAAAAAAAATAATAAAATTAACAATCAATAGATGCTTCCTCTGGTTCAGACCCCAGCCTGCTGATTAGGGAAGGTTTACTATATTCACATCAACTCTTGCATCAATAAACTCTTTCAACTGTTTTGGGTCTACAAACTGAAAATGTTTACCCTCAAGCATCACATTACAAAAACAAGGAAATTGCAAGACAAAATTTGTTCCCAATGCCACCACCCTGGGGCGAAGTTCCAAAAAGGCCCTTCGTCTCATCTGTGTAGGCCGTGAGGAGATCTGGAAAGATACGGACCTTTGAGCCCAAAAACAGGTTTTCTAAATGTCTCAATGAAAGCTGTAGTACGGCATTCCTATAAGGCTCCAACGCAAAAGTGACAAGCAGAGTTAACCTCTGAGTAACTATTTCTAATGAGCTTTCTAGGAATGAGGTAAGATTCATTCCTTCTCCTATTACGGGGGGATTTCCTACCACCACTCCAGTACTCCCGATGTAATAAGCCCGTGTAGGGAGGGAGTGGTCCTTGTCCATTCCTAGGATGTCCACGAAATATTTTTTAACCATCTCCAAGGGAGAAATTAACGGCAATTTGGGGAAATTAAGAAACCTAAGGTTAAGTCTTTTAGTCTGGTTTCCAAGGTATTCAAGTCGTTATGTAGGAAATTATTGTCTTTAACCAGAGCTGTTTCTATAGATCCCATTTCTTGAATTTTGATATCCACATGTTCCAATTTCTGGGTTTGCTGTGCAGTCACTTGTGCTTGAAGCCGGGCAGCCTCAGAAAGAACTTCAATATCAAAAAGAATTCTGCTTTAAAGTGGTTTGCATAGAGGTTTGGATATTGTAAACCATATCCCATAGTGACTCCAGCGTCACAATTGCTGGTCTAATCACTCCACTAGCCACAGGAGGAGATTGAGATAGACTATCAGCACGAGCTAACTTGGAAACAATAGCTTGAAGCAATACCTTTGAAGCTATTGTAGTAATATTTCCCGAAGTTGAGAATCCATCTCCGTTGCTGCAGTCACACCCTCAGACAGGACCAGCTGAGCCACTTCGGCGTCTGTCTCTGTTTGAACAGCCAGCAACTCTCCTCCAGGCTGGGGAGGTGCAATTCGTTCCACAGGGCTCAGGGAAGCCCCGTTTCCACTCTTGATCGACTCCGAAGGGCCGAGAGCTGCAGAGGGGGTTCGAAGTTCCCTGAGGACCCGGTTGCTGCCTGGGAAAGTGCAGGGTTGTTTGTTTCATCATCGAGGAGGTCACAGGAACCGAGGGATATTCCTTTACCTTCCCCCTCCGCTTTCCCATCGTTGACCAAGGCTACAGATGCACCGAGGAAAACTCACAAACACAGCAGCCTCCAGGAGCAAACGCAGGTGCATCCATTCCAGCGCCAACTTGGAATCGGAGTTATTGTCTCCAAGTGCGATTTGGACGTCTTTGCAAAACGTCCAAATCCGGGGGGGCGGGGAAAACCGTATTTTTGAAACAAGATGACGTCCATCTTTCGTTTCGAAAATACCATCAAAGACGTCCAAATCCAAGGGCGTCCTTAAATTTGGACACCCCTAGATTTGGACTGCCGTGGATTTGGACATCTTTGACTTCGATGATTTTGAAACCAAAGACGTCCAAGTCAAAAACGTCCAAATGCAAGCCATTTGGAGGGTGGGAGGAGCCAGCACTTCTAATGCACTGTCCCCCTGACATGCCAGGACACCAACCAGGCACCCTAGGGGGCACTGCAGGGACTTCATAAAATGCTCCCAGGAACATAGCTCCCTTATCTTATGTGCTGAGCCCCCCCAACCCCCCCCCCCCAAACCCACTACCCACAACTGTACACCACTACCATAGGGGGGGCACCTATATATGGTTTACAGTGGGTTTGTGGTGGGTTTTGGAGAGCTCGCTGTTTCCTCCACAAATGTAACAGGTAAGGGGGGGTATGAGCCTGGGTCCGACTGTCCCTGAGGTGCACTGCAGTACCCACTAAAACTGCTCCTGGACCTTCATGCGCTTCATGGACCTGAGTGTGACATCTGAGGCTGGCATAGAAGCTGACAAGAAATATTTTAAAGATTTTTTTGAGGGTGGGAGGGTGTTAGTGACCACTAGGGGAGTAACGGGAGGTCATCCCCGATTGCCTTCGGTGGTCATCTGGTCATTTCGGGCACCTTTTTGTGCCTTATTTCGTAAAAAAAAAAACACATCCAGGTGAAAATGTCCACGTGTTCGTCAGGGACATCCTTGTTTTTTTCGACTATGGGTTAAAGACGTCCAAGTATTAGGCACGCCCAAGTCCCGCCTTCACTACACCTCCAACACACCCCCTTGAAATTTGGAGTCCTTGCAGACGGACTTCAATTGGAGACATCCAAATCGGATTTCAATTATGCCTATTCTAGAAACAGCAGAAGTCGTCTTGACAATTGGCAAGCAGGCTCATTTCAAAAGAGAAGGACGTCCATCTTTCAACATAAATCGGAACATGGATGTCCTCTCTTTTGAAAAATGAAGCTGCTTGCCAATTGTCAAGACGACTTCTGCTGTTTCTAGAATAGGTATTACTCATGGTGCACATTTGTTTGCTCCCTCTGTCCCTCCCTATGTTTTTACTCCACTGTGTTTTCTGATTTTTCTGGGTCTCTAGCAGTGCACTAGTTTTTTCCTGTTTTTCCAGTCTCTCACTTGTCACCTTTTCCACAGCACACCCTTCACTCTCTACATGCTTTGTGTGTATTTTTTGTGTAGTCCCTTATAGCCCATTTCTAATTGCCAGAATTTGCTTATATTTTAGCTGACTTTTTTATCCCATTTTCTTTTCCGCTGTTTCTTTCGTCTAGGTTTGGTGTTGTGATTCCCTTTCTACCCCAGTGCCTATTTCAATTTACATGACTTTGTCACGTTCCTGCTGTACTTTTTTTCATTATTTTCACTACTTCTTCATCCTGTTATGTTTCGTCAGTCCTCGGTGCTGACAAATCTATTGGCAAGCCCTAATTGCTATCTTTTACATGCTTCATGGTAGTTCCTCCGGCTTGTTACACCTTTATGCACTGTTACCACTCCAGCTCACCCTTCTGCTCCTCTCTAAGAGTTTGCATTTAGTGCTATATAACTACACAGTATCTTTTTGGACTTACCATCACATTTTTCTCTTAACTTGCTTCCTCTTTTTGCACTGATGATTACACCTGCACTCTCTTACATAAGTATTGCCATACTGGGAAAGACCAAAGGTCCATCAAGCCCAGCATCCTGTTTCCAACAGTGGCAATCCAGATCACAAATACCTGGCAACATCCCAAAAAAAAGTACAAAACATTTTATACTGCTTATCCCAGAAATAGTAGATTTTCCCCAAGTCCATTTAATAATGGCATATGGACTTTTCCTTTAGGAAGCCGTCCAAACCTTTTTTAAACTCTGCTAAGCTAACCGCCTTTACCACATTCTCTGGCAACGAATGAACGTTGAATGAAGAAAAATTTTCTCCGATTCGTTTTAAATTACTACATGTAGCTTCATCACATGGCCCCTAGTCCTAGTATTTTTGGAAAGTGTAAACAAATGCTTTACATTCTATTATTTATTTATTTATTGCATTTGTATTCCACATTTTCCCACCTTTTTGCGGGCTCAGGTGGCTTACAATATGATATGAATGAGGAAGTACAATTTGTTACAACTTGGTTATGGATTACATTGTGAAGAGTTATGCGAGACAATCAAAGTATTGTTGCAGAATATAACAATGGATCAAAGCTTTACATCTACCCATTCAACTCCACTCATTATTTTATAGACCTCTATCATATCTCCCCTCAGATGCCTTTTCTCCAAGCTGAAGAGCCCTAGCCACTTTAGCCTTTCCTCGTAGGGAAGTCGTCCCATCCCCTTTATCATTTTCGTCGCCCTTCTCTGCACCTTTTCTAATTCCACTATATCTTTTTTGAGATGCGGCAACCAGAATTGAACACAATATTCGAGATGCGGTCGCACCATGGAGCGATACAAAGGCATTATAACATCCTCATTTTGTTTTCCATTCCTTTCCTAATAATACCTATCATTCTTTTGCTTTCTTAGACATATCAGCACAGTGAGCAGAAGGTTTCAACGTATCATCAACGACGACACCTAGATCCCTTTCTTGGTCCGTGACTCTTAACGTGGAACCTTGCATGACGTAGCTATAATTCAGGTTCCTCGTTCCCACATGCATCACTTTGCACTTGCTCACATTAAACGTCATCTGCTATTTAGACGCCCAGTCTCCCAGTCTCATAAGGTCCTCTTGTAATTTTCACAATCCTCCCGCGTTTTACAGACTTTGAATAACTTTGTGTCATCAACAAATTTAATTACCTCACTAGTTACTCCCATCTCTAGGTCATTTATAAATTTGTTAAAAAGCAGCGGTCCCACCACACACCCCTGGAGAACCCACTAACTACCCTTCTCCATTGAGAATACTGACTATTTAACCTATTCTCTGTTTTCTTTTAACCAGTTTTAATCCACAATAGACCACTACCTTCTATCCCATGACTCCTCCAATTTCCTCTGGAGTCTTTCATGAAGTACTTTGTCAAACGCCTTCTGAAAATCCAGATACACAATATCAACCGGCTCCCCTTTATCCACATGTTTGTTCACCCCTTCAAAGAAATGTAGTAGATTGGTGAGACAAGAATTTCCTTTCACTAAATCCATGTTGACTTGTCTCATTAATCCATGCATTTGAATATGCTCTGTAATTTTGTTCGTAATAATAGTCGCTACCATTTTGCTCAGCACCAACGCAGGGCCGTGCTAACCCGGTAAGCGGGGTAAGCACGGCAGGGGGGCGCCTCACCTTCAGGGCGCCACCGCCACCGACGCCGCGTTTAATAAAATTAAAAAATACTAACCTCTCGATTTGCGTTGGCGCCTACATGCGCATGCGCTGCTGGCTCTGGCTGCTACTGCCTTCCTGTGCGCTGCAGCCTGCGCTCATTCGTCTGTTTAGTTTAGGCTAAGCACCGCCCCAGCGTGACGCACGGCGTGACGTCATCGCGCCTGGAGCCTCGCAGGCAGTCCGATTCCAAACAAAGGACGGGTGTTTGCCGCCGCCGCCACGTTGGAGACTGAGTAGTGCTGGGACGGAGACGGAGAGAGGAGAGCCGGCGCCCTTGGATCATTGGATCTGATCAGCTGCTGCTCCCCGCTCCCGCAGCTCGTTGTTATCATCGGTAAGGAGGTAAGGACGCCTTGTTTAACTTAGTTTTCATTATTGTAATGGCTGGCAGACTGGCCTACACTGCCGAGGTTGTTTTGCTCCACAATATTTTTGAAAGTGTAGGTGTGCCTTGGGTTTGAAAAGGTTGGGAAACAGTGTACTAAGGATGGCCAGGGAGCTGCTGGAATTAGCCATGAGATAGGAAAGGCCGGGTGTGGGAGAAAACATGGATACTGTTGGTGGCTATGTATGAAAGGAACAAAGAAGGAAAAAGGTCATGAGTGATAGCTCCCTAATGAGAACCTGAGCAGGAGGGAGAAAAAAACTAGTTGAGTGATAGGAGAAGAGAATTCAAGCACAGGTCTTCTGCTGCGTTACAGCACAGCACCATCTTCAGATAAGGCAAGGAGGAAATTTCTGGGAGGGGGGGAGAGAACAAGCTATAATCAGGGAGGAACGAAGGAGGAGGAGAGAGTAAAGGGCAGGAAAGGAAAATAAGAGCTGATGGAACACAAAGGCAAAGAGGACGATAGGAAAAAGAAGGCAAAGGAAATTTCTGTGTGTTGGGGGGGGGGGGGGAGACTAAGAACAAGCTAGAATCAGGGAGGAAGGAGGGGAGACTAAGGCATGAGGAAAGGAAGATAAGCTGATGAGTAATAAAATGGATTGTGACATAAGTATAACAGTCATATAATACTAGTAAAAATGGCCCGTTTCTGGCGCCAATGAAACGGGCGCTAGCGGGCACGGGACTCCCTTCCCCTCCCCTTCCGGTACCTGTTCCGTCGGCCCAGGAAAGAAGAGCCCCCTCTTTCCTCCCGTAGCGGTGGCTTCCTTGCTGCATGTGTGGGAGTCCGGCTCTCGGCATTTCAAAATGGCCGCCAAGAGTTGAAGTCTCACGAGGCAGCTTGAACTCTCGGCGGCCATTTTGAAATGCCGAGAGCCGGACTCCCACACCATGCAGCAGGAAGCCACCGCTACGGGAGGAAAGAGGGGGCTCTTTCTTTCCTTGGCCGACGGAACAGGTACCTCTAGACCACCAGTGAGACACGCGTAAGGGGAGGGGAGGTGACAGGGAGGGAGGGAGGTTGGTGAGGTTAAGCGTGTGCTACCGTGGGGCGGGGCTATGTGGCGAAAGGGGCGGGGTTCATGTGCACGTTAGTGGCGGCTGGGATTTGTTGGAAGGGGAGGAGTTGGGGAAACATGCTCCACGTATTCCCTACTGCTCCCGTGCGTAAATTTGTTTTAGTGTTCCGCCCTCGACGTCATCACGTGTGACGCGAGGGCGGGGCATGAAGATGTTGTGGCTTCACCACCATGAAACCACGAATCGGTATGTGAGTGACTTCAGTGACGTCAGTGTCCTCAGAACGTTGAGGCTAGCGTTTTATTATAGCAGATTTCCAGTTCTAGTAGTACTTAGGATCCAGCAACTATGTTGTAAAAAAAAACAAAGTAATTGACTTTAAAATGATGGCTCAGAGTAAATGTAATGACAAGGATGCCACTTCTTTACCACTGCTTTTGACTCCTAACTTACTTGCCCTGTCCTTTATCCTCACCTCTCTATTCCCTTACCCTTAATTGTTCTGTGTACTGTCTTATATCTAGATTGCAAGCTCTTTGAGCAGGGACTGTCTTTGTGTATGGTGTGCAGCACTGCGTATGCCTTGTAGCTCTATATAAATGATAAGTAGTAGTAAATGATAAGTAGTAGTCATCTGCTATAGACATTCTATTCAACATGAGGTTTGAAGTGGTAGTGCTTAAATATAGGTAGCGAGGGTAATCAATCATGTGATAGGCTTTCAGTTTTGTATAGTACTACTACTACTATTTAACATTTCTAAAGCGCTACTAGGGTTACGCAGCGCTGTACAAGTTAACAAAGAAGGACAGTCCCTGCTCAAAGGAGCTTACAATCTAAAGGACAAGAATGCAGTCAATCAAATTGGGGCAATCTGGGTTTCCTGGTTACTCCAATGGTTAGGTGCCGAAAGCGACATTGAAGAGGTGGGCTTTAAGCAAGGATTTGAAGATGGGGAAGGATAGATCCTGTGTAGTGTTATTATTTAGTGTTTAAGATGGATGATTATGGTATGCCTTCTTGAAAAGATCTGTTTTCAGTAGCTGTGTGCAGATGTATAAGAAACTGGCTTTTAGAAAATTGAAATAAAATATGAGCCTTTTTTTTTTTTTTTTTAACTTTCCACATAGGCACCCTGTTATAATCAGGCTCTTTATTTTATTTATTTATTTATTTTGTAGCATTTGTATCCCACGTTTTCCCACCTATTTGCAGGCTCAATGTGGCTTACATTTGCCGTAATGGCGATTGCCATTCCGGACTACAAATATGCACATGGTTTTGCAATCAAGTGCGTACAAACATGGTGAAAGAATACATTGTGATCTTGCGTACATATTAGTACATGGTTTTACAATCAAGTGCGTTCATACATGATAGAGGAATACATTGTGATCTTGTGTAGGTGTCCGTATTATGTAATTGCTCAGGTGAGGACATTAGGGTGAGAGTATTAATGTATGGCGATGAGGTTAGTCGTCCTTTTGTGGTTGAATAGTAGACGATATTAGATTAGAAGTGGTACTATTTGTTCATTAAGGTCATTGAGTTTGCTCGGTCGCATGATTGGGTCGGGCCAATCTTAATCTTCATTTTTATTGTTTGGTAATTAGGATGGTTGTTTGTTGTATGCCTTCTTGAATAAGTCAGTTTTCAGTAGTTTTCGAAAGATGGTTACCTCTTGCGTTATCTTTATGGTCTTCGGAAGCGCGTTCCATAGTTGCGTGCAAATGTAGGAGAAGCTGGTTGCGTAAGTAGACTTGTATTTTAATCCTTTGCATGTGGGGTAGTGGAGGTTGAGGTATGTGCGTGCTGATCTTTTTGCGTTCCTAGCAGGCAGGTCTATAAGGTCTGTCATATAGGCTGGAGCATCCCCGTGTATATTTATTATATTTATTATATGTAGATTGAATGTAGGTACTTTTACACCTTAATACTAACTTGACTGGCACCAACTAAAGTTCATTTAAATGTCATGTTGAAATTCTAAAGCTGTGTTATTCTAGATCTGTAAAGGGACCGGTGCTATATTGTACTGATCTGCAAATGGGAATGATGAGTGTGGAAATTAAATTTGCAGATGACACAAAACAATTTAAATATGTTAAAATGCATGCGGATTGTAAAAAATTGCAGGAAGACCTTAGGAAGTTGGAAGACTGGGAATCCTAATAGCAGATGAGATTTAATGTTGGCAAGTGCAAAGTGATACACATTGGGAAGACTGCTAATCCTGCCAGCCTGCCCTGCGCTCTGAACATCCATCAGAACAGCCAAGAGGTAAGAGGAAACCTGACCGACGCCCACACCATCCGCTACAACACAACAACCAGGTGTCAAAAACAACCCCAATACCCTTACTTTCACACACACACACACACACACACACACACTCTCCCGCACCCTCACAATTACACCCCCCTTTGTCACTTTCACACACACACACGATCTCTGTCTGTGAGACACACACACTCTGTGTTATACAGACACATTCATGCTGCAAACTGACCATGTTTTTTGTTCTTGTTGATTTGCTTTTAGTATAAAAGTCAAAGAGCTTTTGAGTGTTCACACAAATTGGTCGTGGTTGTGATGGCAACTAAAAAGAAACTGTCAGGTTGGCAAAACAGAAAAAGAAAAGCAGCAAAAGAAGAAGCCATCCAGAAGCAAGCAGGAGCAATATATAGCTTTGTCAAACGATTAAAAGTGACTGGTGAGTACTCTCAGGAGGAGGAGGAGGAAGACCCCCAACCAGGTGCAAGTACCTCTGGATCAAGCCCATCCAAGAAAGTCATTGCCAGCCAACAATCAGAAGATTCCTGTTCATTTACTCTCACTGATGATGATGATGAGGAGGAGGAGGAGGAGGAGGAGGAAGACCCCCAACCAGGTGCAAGTACCTCTGGATCAAGCCCTTCAGATTCATTGGCACCTGAGCTATCTGATCCAGCAAAATGGCCAAAACTCACTGACAAAATAAGAATTATTCTCACAGAATCAGGACCTGTTCAAAAGAAAGGCATTTTGTATCCCGCAAACTCTAGTGGACGCAAGTTCAGCGATATATACTACAACCGAAAAATGGAAAATGGTGAACTTCTGCCAAGACCATGGTTACTGTACTCGGTTTCTGCTGCAAACTGTTTTCACCAACAGATCCAAGTGAATCATCGAGTAGTTTTATATCGACTGGCTACAACAACTGGAGGAGTTTATCCAAAGCACTGCTTACACATGAAACAAGTCTAGCTCATATGAAACATTCAAAAATGTGGATCGACTTCAGAAAGAATCTGAAAAACAAAACTACACTTGATTCACAGCATCAAAGGCTGTATGAGCTAGAAAAAAAACATTGGTCAGATGTAATTGAAAGGCTCATCGAAATAATTAAATTTCTTGGATCTCAATGTCTGGCTCTACGAGGCACATCTGGAAAGCTGTTTGAAAGAAATAACGGCAACTTTCTTAAAATTGTTGAACTGTTTGGAAAGTTTGATTCTGTCATGGCAGCACATATAAGGAGGGCTATAAAAGAGGAATCCAAAATCCATTATTTGAGCAATCGCATACAAAATCAAATTATCACGCTTTTGGGCAATGCCATCACTGAGAAGATCTTATCTGAAATCAAAACAGCAAAGTACTATTCTATAATATTGGACTGTACACCAGATGTCAGTCACACTGAGCAGATGACTGTTATTATTCGCTATGTTAACTGCAAAGAAGGAAATGTAGACATTGAAGAACATTTCCTAGGCTTCCTAGAAGTTCATGACTCAACTGGAGAGGGTCTGTGTGACACTGTTATCAATCAACTGCGCACCTGGAATCTTAATATTGGTGATATAAGGGGTCAAGGCTACGACAACGGAGCCAATATGAGAGGGAAAAGAAATGGGCTGCAGAGGCTGATTTTAAACATGAACCCTCGTGCTTCCTACATTCCATGTGGAGCTCACAGCCTGAACTTAGTTGTAAATGATGCTGCCAAAGTGAATCATGAGACCATTGGCTTCTTTGGAACAGTTCAAGAGTTATATAAGTTTTTCTCATCATCAACGAAGCGCTGGGCAGTTCTCAGGAAGCACGTTCCCTCTCTGACATTGAAACCTCTTTCAGAAACTCGTTGGGAAAGTCGCATAGATGCTCTGCAGCCACTCAGGCACAAAATTGGAGAAATCTATGATGCTCTGTATGAGATTCTAGTGATGAGAAATATGACAACGAATCAAAATATGAAGCGCATATTTTGAGCACCAAGTTGAAGGATTTCCAGTTCTTGTGTTCCCTCATCCTGTGGCATGACCTGTTGAATCATATCAATCCAGTCAGTAAGATTCTTCAGAGTAAAAGTGAAAATGTTGCAACTGCTTTGACAGCCATTAACAACTTAAAAACGTTTATTTCTAACTACCGTACTGATTCCAGTTATGAGTCATTGCTTCAAACTGCTCGGCAAATTTGTCATGACGTTGAGGGGGAACCGGAGTTCAAAGCCACTGCTCAAATCCATCGGAGGAAGAAGACTAAATAGTTCCAGTATGAACAAGAAGATGAATCGCCTCAATCACCTGAAAATAAATTTCGTGTAAATTTTTTTCTTTACAATTTTGGATGTTGCAATGACTTCTCTCAGTGAAAGATTTGATCAGTTACAACAACACTACAATCAATTCAAATTGCTGTACAACATAAATAAACTTGCTGAAACAGATCATGAACAGCTCCAACAGTATTGCAATGATTTGCAACTTCATTTATCAGATGGTGATAATAAGGACATCAATGGAACTGAACTGTATGATGAACTATGTGCCTTTAAAGATCTGTTTAAGACCGAATTGTGCCATTTTCATACTCCTTTTGAAACTCTAAAATTTGTTCTATCAAATAGCTTCCCATTCCCAAATGTGAGCATCATTCTAAGAATCTTGCTGACAATTCCTGTCAGTGTGGCAAGTGGTGAGCGATCATTTTCACGGTTAAAAATCATAAAAAATTATTTGCGATCAAGTATTTCGCAAGAAAGGCTTGTAAGCCTTGCCATGATTGCTATTGAGAATGATGTATGTGCCCAGTTAGATATCAAAGATTTAATTACTAATTTTGTGAACATGAAAGCACGAAAAGCTAAGTGGTTATAAGCCCCAAAAAGAAAAAAAACAGTTCATGTCAATATGAGGCCGATATATACAAGGACTTAGTCCACGGGGGCGAAGTTTGCTCCTTAACCTACTGTGAGTTGGTCTGAAGTTTAAACACACTAGCCCCAATATTGGTTGGCACACACAGCGGAGAGTATAAAAATTTGATGATGGTCTGTTCAATACTTATATGTGATGTTCCATTGTACTGTTGAAGTTTTATATTTTATGGTATCTGTTATACCATGTTTATTTCCTCATCAATAAAAATGTTGAAACATAAAACTAAGTGGTTGTAAACCCTTTATTTGTTCAGCAATCCCACAAAGATGCACTCCATCTTTCAGCTCCTATTTCCTTTGCATCTTGTGCCAAACGGGGGGGGGGGGGGGGGGGGGGGGGGGGGGGGGCGCCAACTGATAGTCTGCAGGGGGGCACCAGAGACCCTTGGCATGGCCCTGGCACCAACGTCAGACTCACCGGTCTATAATTTCTCAGATCTCCTCTGGAACCTTTTTTAAAAATCGGCTGTTCGGCCCTGGGTGGATTTTGATCGGGCAGAAGAAGATGTTCCTTTCCTCCCAGGGATGACAGCTACTGCTCAGTGACATAGAAGTAGTTCTGTTGGCAATACA
Organism: Microcaecilia unicolor; assembly: GCF_901765095.1. Lineage (NCBI taxonomy): Eukaryota > Metazoa > Chordata > Amphibia > Gymnophiona > Siphonopidae > Microcaecilia > Microcaecilia unicolor. The sequence goes on along the minus strand of NC_044038.1, from coordinate 91,663,472 downwards.
GTTTTTCTTTATGTGGGACTGGTTTTTTTTTTTTGGGGGGGGGGGGGGGGTTATGTGCTCCCCAATGGAGTAAGTGCATGCATTTAACACTGTTGTCCTGTATTAATAAAGGGGGTACTTGGGTGATATGGGGGTCACTGTATGCATGGTATTTATTTTGTGTGTGTGGGTGCGGGGGAGGGAGCTCATGAGATCTTATTCTACAGACGATATGTGGAGATTTCCAAGGGGGTGGTGTAGAAGGGTGGAGGTTGGGGAAGGGGTTGGTTGGTGGCAGTTATGGGGTGTGTGTGTGTGAGGTACCTGTGGATTTGTTGTGTGACAGAGAGTCGACTGGGTGGGTAGAGGGAGGGTGGCTGGGGGGGCGACCCTTCTAATTTTTGGAACAGGAATGTTTCCTTTTGACAATGTGTGATTTTTGGGTCTTCGGGATCACTTAGGATAATTTCTTGGAATGTAGGGGGGGTTTCCTCCCCTATAAAATGAACTAAGGTGTTACAGACTTTGCAGAGACATAAAGCAGATATAGCTTTCCTACAGGAAACACATTTATCTTCAGGGGAACATGCTAAATTTAAGAGAGGATGGGTTGGGTTTTTGGTAGAAGCCCCTGCAGTTGGTCGGAAAGCGGGAGTGATGATCCTCTTCTGGAAGGGGTTACAGGTCCTGACTAAGTCTATGGTGGTAGGCCCTGAGGGTAGATATATCTTAACCTCGGTGGAAGTAGCGAGTCGCCACCTAGTGCTCTGCAATGTATATGCCCCAAATGTTTTTGACGAAGCTTTCTTTCAAGGGTTGATTGCTCAGTTGACCCCTTTTCATGGGTGGGAATATAGTCCTTGGAGGAGATTTCAATTTGGTGTTCAACCCTTCGCTGGATTGGTCGGGCCCGGGTGTGGGGAGCTCCGGGGGAGATCGTGGTGCCCTGTCGTTGCTCTGCAGTGCTTTGGAGCTGGTGGATGTGTGGCGTGTTTTGCACTCTTCGGAAAGAGACTTTACTCATGTCTCTAGAGCTCATGATTCTCAATCTCATATAGATTATCTGTCTCGGGTCCCCTTTTTTCTCAGGTCTCTCAGGTAGAATTTGGCCCTTATGAGGTGTCGGATCATGCCTTGATTTGGTTGTTGCTTGATCATCCCTCAGATAGAGGAGGAGATCGTTTCTGGAAATATCCCTTAGACCTGGTAGGAGATCAGAAGTTCCAGGCTTACATGTCTGAATGGTGAGAGGATTACGAATTTCATAATGGTATTCACAAAGAACAGCCTGCTCTTTTTTGGGACACGGCGAAAGCTCTGTTGCGGGAGGACATTATTTCCTACCGTGCGAGAGCTCGGAAGCTTAGGGATAAAGAAATCCTTCATTTGGAGAAACTGGTTAGGAGACATAGAATTAAGTATGGGAATTCTCCCTTGGATGCACAACAAGAGGCTTTGTTGGTGGCTCAGAAGGAGTTGAATCAATTGCTACATCAGAGGGTGGCCAAGTCCCAGTAAGCCTCACTTCAATTATTGGAAAGGTAATGGAAACAATGCTGAAGGAAACGATAGTGAATTTCCTGGAAGCCAATAAGTTGCAAGATCCGAGACAACATGGTTTTACCAAAGGTAAATCGTGCCAAATGAATCTCATTGAATTCTTTGACTGGGTGACTAGAGAATTAAATCAAGGATGTGCTATAGACGTAATCTACCTAGATTTCAGCAAAGCTTTTGACACGGTTCCCCACAGGAGGCTCTTGAACAAACTGGACGGGCAGAAGATAGGACCCGAAGTGGTGAACTGGATTAGGAACTGGTTGACGGACAGACGCCAGAGGGTGGTGGTAAATGGAAATCGCTCAGAGGAGGGAAAAGTGAGTAGTGGAGTGCCTCAGGGATCGGTGCTGGGACCGATTCTGTTCAATATATTTGTGAGTGACATTGCTGAAGGGTTAGAAGGTAAAGTTTGCCTTTTTGCGGATGATACTAAGATTTGTAACAGAGTGGACACCCGGGAGGGAGTGGAAAACATGAAAAAGGATCTGCGGAAGCTAGAAGAATGGTCTAAGGTTTGGCAATTAAAATTCAATGCGAAGAAATGCAAAGTGATGCACTCAGGAAGTAGAAATCCATGGGAGACGTATGTGTTAGGCGGTGAGAGTCTGATAGGTACCGACGGGGAGAGGGATCTTGGGGTGATAGTATCTGAGGATCTGAAGATGACGAAACAGTGTAACAAGGCGGTGGCCGTAAGTAGAAGGTTGCTAGGCTGTATAGAGAGGGGAGTGACCAGCAGAAGAAAAGAGGTTTTAATTCCCCTGTATAAGTCATTGGTGAGGCCCATCTGGAGTATTGTGTTCAGTTCTGGAGGCCGTATCTTGCTAAGGATGTAAAAAGAATTGAAGCGGTGCTAAGAAAAGCTACGAGAATGGTATGGGATTTGCGTTACAAGACATATGAGGAGAGACTTGCTGACCTGAACATGTATACCCTGGAGGAAAGGAGAAACAGGGGTGATATGATACAGACATTCAAATATCTGAAAGGTATTAATCCGCAAACGAACCTTTTCCGGAGATGGGAAGGCGGTAGAACAAGAGGGCATGATATGAGATTGAAGGGGGGCAGACTCAAGAAAAATGTCAGGAAGTATTTTTTCACGGAGAGAGTGGTGGATGCTTGGAATTCTCTCCCACGGGAGGTGGTGGAGAGGAAAACGGTAACGGAATTCAAACATGCATGGGATAAACATAAAGGAATTCTGTTCCGAGGGAATGGATCCTCAGAAGCTTAGCCGAGATTGGGTGGCAGAGCCGGTGGTAGGAGGCGGGAATAGTGCTGGGCAGACTTATACGGTCTGTGCCAGAGCCGGTGGTTGGGAGGCAGGGATAGTGCTGGGCAGACTTATACGGTCTGTGCCCTGAACGCGACAGAAAATGACAGATACAAATCAAGGTAAGGTATACACAAAAAGTAGCACATATGAGTTTATCTTGTTGGGCAGACTGGATGGACCGTGCAGGTCTTTTTCTGCCATCATCTACTATGTTATGTTACTATGTTATAAATATCAATTGTTTCGTTATGGTAATAAGGCTGGGCAGTTGCTGGCCCATATGGTTTGGAAGAAGTGGGGATTTTCTCGAATTCTTCAGGTGAAGGCTTTAGATAGTAAGATGCTGCGTTTGGATAGAGAGATAGCAGATCGTTTTGGCCAGTTCTATGAATCCTTATATGCAACTCCAGAGGAGGATGGGTTGGATAGTGATTTGTATTTAGATAATTTGGTATTGCCGAGGCTTTCTCCCCGACAGCTGAGCTAGTTAAATAAGCCATTTACGGAGGGGGATCTTATGTTAGCTCTGCAACAGACTGCCTCTCATAAAACGCTGGGTCCGGATGGGATATCGCATAGAATTTTATAAACAGTTTTTTTTAACAAGTTAAAGCGCCGTTGTTGGATTTGTTTAATTCGATGGTGACGGGTCAGACTACGTATCCCAGAGACCTTCAAGTTAGCCCAGATAGTTGTGATACCTATGGAGGGGAAAAATATAGAGGACCCAGCAGGGCCGTGCCAACATGGTAAGCGGGGTAAGCACCGCAGGGGGGTGCCGACCTCTGGAGGGCGCTGCTGGGGTGCTTACCCTCACCGCTTACCTCAGCTCCGCGCCGCCCTGGGGGCTTTAAATCTTTTACCTTCGATGGTCGCAGCAGCTGAGCAGCGTCAGTGAAAGCGCTGCCAACATCTTCAGCCTTCCCTTCACGTTCGCTCGTTCGTTCCCTCAGTGTCCCGCCCTCGCAAGGAAATTACATCAGAAGAAGGCGGGACACTGAGGGAACGAACGAGCGAGCACGAAGGGAAGGCTGGAGACGTCAGCAGCGCTTTCACTGATGCTGCTCAGCTGCTGCGACCGTCGGAGGTAAAAGATTTAAAGCCCCCAGGAGAGGAGAAATTGCTGGAAATTGAGGGGAGGGGAGAGAGGAGAATTGCTGGATATGGATGGAGGAGGGAAGGGCAGAGAGGGACAAGGATGGACATGGATGGGAGGGCAGGGCCCAGGGAGAGAGGAGAAATTGCTGGAAATGGAGGGGAGAGGAGAGATGAGAATTGCTGGATATGGATGAAGGAGGGAAGGGCAGAGAGGGACAAGGATGGACATGGATGGGAGGGCAGGGCCCAGGGAGAGAGGAGAAATTGCTGGAAATGGAGAGGAGGGAAGAGAGGAGAATTGCTGGATATAGATGGAGGAGGGAATGGCAGAGAGGGACATGGATGGGAGGGCAGGGCCCAGGGAGAGGAGAAATTGCTGGAAATGGAGGGGAGGGGAGAGAGGAGAATTGCTGGATATGGATGGAGGAGGGAAGGGCAGAGAGGGACAAGTATGGACATGGATGGGAAGGCAGGGCCCAGGGAGAGAGGAGAAATTGCTGGAAATGGAGGGGAGGGGAGAGAGGAGAATTGCTGGATATGGATGGAGGAGGAAAGGGCAGAGAGGGACAAGGATGGACATGGATGGGAAGGCAGGGCCCAGGGAGAGAGGAGAAATTGCTGGAAATGGAGGGGAGGGGAGAGAGGAGAATTGCTGGATATGGATGGAGGAGGGAACGGCAGAGAGGGACAAGGTTGGACATGAATGGGAGATCAGGGCCCAGGGAGAGAGGAGAAATTGCTGGAAATGGAGGGGAGAGGAGAGAGGAGAATTCCTGGATATGGATGGAGGAGGAAAGGGCAGAGAGGGACATGGATGGGAGGGCAGGGCCCAGGGAGAGGAGAAATTGCTGGAAATGGAGGGGAGGGGAGAGAGGAGAATTGCTGGATATGGATGGAGGAGGGAAGGGCAGAGAGGGACAAGGATGGACATGGATGGGAGGGCAGGGCCCAGGGAGAGAGGAGAAATTGCTGGAAATGGAGGGGAGAGGAGAGATGAGAATTGCTGGATATGGATGAAGGAGGGAAGGGCAGAGAGGGACAAGGATGGACATGGATGGGAGGGCAGGGCCCAGGGAGAGAGGAGAAATTGCTGGAAATGGAGAGGAGGGAAGAGAGGAGAATTGCTGGATATAGATGGAGGAGGGAATGGCAGAGAGGGACATGGATGGGAGGGCAGGGCCCAGGGAGAGGAGAAATTGCTGGAAATGGAGGGGAGGGGAGAGAGGAGAATTGCTGGATATGGATGGAGGAGGGAAGGGCAGAGAGGGACAAGTATGGACATGGATGGGAAGGCAGGGCCCAGGGAGAGAGGAGAAATTGCTGGAAATGGAGGGGAGGGGAGAGAGGAGAATTGCTGGATATGGATGGAGGAGGAAAGGGCAGAGAGGGACAAGGATGGACATGGATGGGAAGGCAGGGCCCAGGGAGAGAGGAGAATATGCTGGAAATGGAGGGGAGGGGAGAGAGGAGAATTGCTGGATATGGATGGAGGAGGGAACGGCAGAGAGGGACAAGGTTGGACATGAATGGGAGATCAGGGCCCAGGGAGAGAGGAGAAATTGCTGGAAATGGAGGGGAGAGGAGAGAGGAGAATTCCTGGATATGGATGGAGGAGGAAAGGGCAGAGAGGGACATGGATGGGAGGGCAGGGCCCAGGGAGAGGAGAAATTGCTGGAAATGGAGGGGAGGGGAGAGAGGAGAATTGCTGGATATGGATGGAGGAGGGAAGGGCAGAGAGGGACAAGGATGGACATGGATGGGAAGGCAGGGCCCAGGGAGAGAGGAGAAATTGCTGGAAATGGAGGGGAGGGGAGAGAGGAGAATTGCTGGATATGGATGGAGGAGGAAAGGGCAGAGAGGGACAAGGATGGACATGGATGGGAAGGCAGGGCCCAGGGAGAGAGGAGAAATTGCTGGAAATGGAGGGGAGGGGAGAGAGGAGAATTGCTGGATATGGATGGAGGAGGGAACGGCAGAGAGGGACAAGGTTGGACATGAATGGGAGATCAGGGCCCAGGGAGAGAGGAGAAATTGCTGGAAATGGAGGGGAGAGGAGAGAGGAGAATTCCTGGATATGGATGGAGGAGGAAAGGGCAGAGAGGGACATGGATGGGAGGGCAGGGCCCAGGGAGAGGAGAAATTGCTGGAAATGGAGGGGAGGGGAGAGAGGAGAATTGCTGGATATGGATGGAGGGGAGGGAAGGAAAAACAGAGGAAGGAGATGCACATGGATGGAGGGGAAGGGAGAGAGAAGAAATGCTGGGCATGGATGGAGGGGAGGGAGGAGAGAGGAAGGAGATGAGATAAGGGAAAAGGAAGAGAGGAGAAAACTGCACATGGATGGAGAAAATAAGCAGAAGCTGGATCCACTGGACAGTCAATTCTGCGGAGGACCCAGCTTTTACTTATGGATATAGAGCAAGAAATGAAGAAGAAAGGAGGAAAGTAAAGAAATAAATGGAAAGGAAGCCGTGGAAACAGAGTTAAGAGGACAGATAGCAGCAGAATCAGATACTGGGCCAGCATGATCAGAAAAAGAAAGTCACCAGACAACAAAGGTAGAAAAAAAATCATTTTATTTTCATTTTAGTGTTTGGAATAGGTCCACTTTGAGAATTTACATCTGCTACCTTATTTTGCAATGTATAGCAATTTGTTTCTAAGAATATTGCTGACAATTCCTGTCAGTGTGGCAAGTGGTCAGCGATCATTTTCACGGTTAAAAATCATTAAAAAATGTTTGCGATCAAGTATTTTGCAAGAAAGGCTTGTAAGCCTTGCCATGATTGCTATTGAGAATGATATATGTGCCCAGTTAGGTATCAAAGATTTAATTACTAATTTCGTGAACATGAAAGCACAAAAAGCTAAGTGGTTGTAAACCCTCTATTTGTTGAGCAATCCCACAAAGATGCACTCCATCTTTCAGCTCCTATTTCCTTTGCATCTTGTGCCACACCGGGGGGGGGGGGGGGGGGGGGGGGGGTCGCCAACTGATAGTCTGCAGGGGGGCACCAGAGACCCTAGGCACGGCCCTGGGACCCGGGATCCTATAGGCCTATACCTCTTTTTAATGTTGATGTTAAATTGTACGCAAAGATCTTAGCAAATAGGTTGGCTATGGTACTTTCTGATTTGATTGACAGGGCCCAGGTGGCGTTTGTGAAAGGATGGACAGAAGTTAAGAATGTTCGCTGTATTTTGGCATCATTGGAACTGGTGCCTCAGAAAGGGAAGACAATTTTGGTTAGTTTTGACGCAGAAAAAGCGTTTGCTCGGGTAAGATGGCCATATTTATTTGCTGCTTTGCGACATTACGGTTTTGAGGGGGTTTCTTGGATGCAGTTCGCGTTCTGTACTTAGAGCTGCAGGCATGTGTGGGGGTTAATGAGGTACAATCACATCAGTTTCGGATCTTTAGGGGTACGAGGCAGGGTTGCCCATTGTCTCCTCTTTTGTTTGTGCTATCGTTGGATCCTCTGGTTAGAGAGAGAGCTCTTCATCCTGACATTAAAGGAGTGCCGGTAGGCTCCTCGAGGTTTCTTCTGTCGGCTTTTGCGGATGGCCTCCTGGTCCATCTCACAGACCCCCTTAGATCACTGCCTGCTTTGTTGGAACTTTTCCAAGAATTTGGGGGTTTTGCTGGCTTTAAGCTTAATTATGCTAAATCCCTGGCATTGGTGTCTGGGGATGACCTGCGACAGGAATGGGGGTCGAGCTTTCCTCTTTGATGTGCAAAGGGTTCCTTCGATTCCCACTGCAGCTCCTTGTGACTCTGGGCAAGTCACCTAACCCTCCATTGCCCCTGGTACAAAATAAGTATCTGAATATATGTAAACCGCTTTGAATGTAGCTGCAAAAACCTCAGAAAGGCGGTATGTCAAGTCCCATTTCCCTTTCCCCCTTTCCCTTTATTTGAGCCTTTGCTTATCTTTGAAATTGTCGGACTTGTATTACCTATATCTCATACGCCTACTACGGACCACGGAGGCGCGGCTGCGAACATGGGTGTCCTTGCCTCTTACGCTATATGGGTGAATTCAGTTGTTCCGTATGGTGGAGTTTCCTAGATGGTTGTACCTATTACAGCTAATGCCTTTTTGCATTCATCAACGAGATCTTAAGTCCCTCTATAGTCTGATTTGGCGTTACTATTGGGGAGGGAAGAAGGCTTAGCTCTCGTTGTCTTTGCTAATGGGGTCCTGGGGGGAAGGGGGGTTGTTGTTTAAACCTGGGATTGATAATTTCACATTCCGACGTTGGGTGCAGATGGGTATAACTCGATTAGAGCATGTTTTGAGTTTGCATGGTTCATTGTTGAATCTGGGGGCTTTGGGCATTGGATATGACATTAATAACATTTTCGCTTATAATCAGCTGGCACACTATGTTAATTCTTTAGACGCTGCCGCCTTGCGTTCTCAACATAGCCACCAAGTGCGGCAGTTTTTCCAATCGATGCGAGGGGACCGGCTTTCGGTTTCCGGTCTTTATAAGACTTTAGGAACGTTGCCACTTTGTAAGGATTGGGAGCTGATTGAGCAGCGTTGGGCCCGGGATTTGTTGAGATCCAACTTCTCCTTAGATTTTAATGTTTTGACTTCCAGGATTCCTGGGTTGACGGGTAATACTGGCTTGCGGGAATGTCAATACTATATATTACACAGAGCATATCTCACGAAGGCTCAGATTTTCAAGATGGGGAGGGTGGACACTTTTTTTGTGTGGGAAGTGTGGGAGGGTGCCGGGTTCCTTTTTCCACTGCTTATGGGAATGTTTTCAGGTGCAGAATTTTTGGGCCACCATTCTTCACTATCTGATGTTTCTACTGGGCTCCAGAGTTTTGAGCTCTCCTGCTGGAATTCTATTAGACAAATATGAGATCTTTGCTTTGCAGAGCAGGCCGGCTAAACAACTGATTCGTAAGGCTTGCCAGATTGGCAAGAGGCTCATTTTGAGTCAATGGGTTGGCAACTCTCCCCCGGCCTTCTGGCATTGGAGGAATAAATTACATGAGTTCATGCTTTTTGAACATCGGGGGGTGCAGGGATCTCCCAGGAGATGGAAGCAATTTCTTGATATTTGAGGACTATATATACAATCTTTACATACTCGTGGCAGAAGTCTGGTAGTTAATTCTCTTTGATCCCTGGGAATTGGAACTTTCGTTTCTTCTAGATATGGGGAAGATATAGAAGGTACCTTTTATGTAGGATTTATGGGGTTTGGGGAAAGGGAGGGGGGATTTATTGAGGAGTCTGCTTGCAATCATTGTAGGTGCTTACTCGCTGCGTGCACCACAGTTTTGTTCTGGGGTTGGGATGGGGTGGAGGGTGGGGGAGGAGAGAGAGGGAGTTGCTAATTGTTGGCAGGGAATTGGATCTCTTATATGGGGTGTGCTCCTTGGGGCGTGGTTTTGTACAAGTTTCTGGTTGAGGATCATGTGTAGATAATAGCACTACCCCTCTTCCGAGAACTGGTATATACCAATAATATGGGGGGTGGGGAGAGGGAAAAAGGGGGGGGTTAACAAAGGTAACAATCTGACGACAGATGTATTCTATATGTTTCTTGTCTTTGCACAAATGTTTATTTTGCCTTGTCGTCAATAAAAAAGTGTTGAAACCTAAAAATCGGCTGTTACATTGGCCACCCTCCAATCTTCCGGTACCACGCTTGATTTTAAGGATAAATTACATATTACTAACAATAGCTCTGCAAGCTCATTTTTCAGTTCTATCAGTACTCTGGGATGAATACCATCCGGTCCAGGAGATTTGCTACTCTTCAGTTTGTAGAACTGCCCCATTACATCCTCCAGGTTTACAGAGAATTCATTAAGTTTCTCTGACTCATCAGCTTCAAATACCATTTTCAGCACTGATATCCCACCCAAATCTTCCTCGGTGAAGACCGAAGCAAAGAATTCATTTAATCTCTCTGCTACGGCTTTGTCTTCCCTGATCGCCTCTTTTACTCCTCGGTCATCTAGTGGTCCAACCGATTCTTTTGCTGGGTTCCTGCTTTTAATATACCTAAAAAAAATGTTACTATGTATTTTTACCTACTACTACTACTTAGCATTTCTATAGCGCTTCCAGGGTTACGCAGCGCTGTACAAGTTTAAACACGGGGAGGGACAGTCCCTGCTCAAGAGAGCTTACAATCTAACGGTAACAGACTACATAGTCAGTGTAGGTAACAGGAATGGGGAAGGTGGTTAGGCGCCAAAAGCAAGGGAGAAGAGATGGGCCTTGAGTAAGGACTTGAAGATGGGCAGGGAGGGCGCATGGCGTATGGGCTCAGGAAGTCTGTTCCAGGCATAAGGTGCTGTGAGGCAGAAGGGGCGGAGTCTGGAGTTAGCGGTGGTGGAGAAGGGTACAGATAGGAGTGATTTGTCCTGAGAGCGGAGGTTACGGGTGGGAACATACGGGGAGAGGAGGGTAGAGAGGTAATGGGGGGCAGCAGATTGAGTGCACTTGAAGGTCAATAGAAGAAGCTTGAACTGTATATGGTAGTAGATTGGGAGCCAGTGAAGCGACTTGAGGAGGGGGGTGATATGAGAGTATCGGTTCACGTGGTAGATAAGACGTGCGGCGGAATTTTGGACAGATTGAAGGGGGGATAGGTGGCTAAGCGGGAGGCCAGCGAGGAGAAGGTTGCAATAGTCAAGACGAGAGGTAACGAGCAATCTTTTTTTCAAAGTCCCTCTTAGCCTTCCTTATCAGTGCTTTGTATTTGACTTGACATTCCTTATGCTGTTTCTTATTATTTTCAGTCGGTTCCTTCTTCCATTTTCTGAAGAATTTTCTTTTAGCTCTAATAGCTTCCTTCACCTCACTTTTTAACCATGCCAGCTGTCGTTTGGTCTTCCATCCTCCTTTTTTAATACGCGGAATATATTTGGCCTGGGCTTCCAGGATGGTGTTTTTGAACAGCATCCATGCCTGATGTAAATTTTTGACCCTCGCAGTCGCTCCTCTAAGTTTTTTTTTCACCGTTCTTCTCATTTTATCATAGTCTCCTTTTTTAAAGTTAAACGCTAACGTATTTGATTTCCTATGTATACTTACTTCAAAGCTAATATCAAATCTGATCATATTATGATCACTGTTATGAAGCGGCCCCAGCACCATTACCTCCCGCACCAGATCATGCACTCCACTAAGGACTAGGTCTAGAATTTTTCCTTCTCTCGTCAGCTCCTGTACCAGCTGCTCCATAAAGCTGTCCTTGATTTCATCAAGGAATTTTACCTCCCTAGCATGCCCTGATGTTACATTTGCCCAGTCAATATCGGGGTAATTGAAATCACCCATTATTATCGTGTTGGCCAGTTTGTTTGTGTCCCTAATTTCCTTTAATATTTCTGCATCCGTCTGTTCATTCTGGCCAGGTGGACGGTAGTACACTCCTATCACTATCCTTTTCTCCTTTACACAAGGAATTTCAATCCACAGTGATTCCAATAAGTGTTTTGTTTCCTGCAGAATTTTCAATCTATTTGATTCAAGGCTCTCGTTAATACACAATGCTACCCCTCCACCAATTTGATCCACCCTTTCACTACGATATCATTTGTACCCTGGTATGACAGTGTAATCTGTTGGATTGGTCGTGAGCCCTTGAGCCCAGGCCGAGGCCCGCTGATAGCAGAGGCCAAGGCCTAGGGGAGACTGACCCGCCCCTACACACCCCAGCTATCCCACACCCCTAGCCTACCCACACGCAGCACTTCAGGAAGAAAGGGAAATAGGCATTCAAGCGGGCCTCACGGCCGAACTGGATCCAATACACTCAGACCCACTCGTATGGGCCTCACGGCCGAACTGGAACCGATACACACCCAGGGAGGGGAAAAAGAAACACAGGAGTCCCCACGGGACCCAAGGTGCCAGCCACGCACTGAACACCAGCCACAGGGCGCAGGAAAAAACAACCACGGAGGCTCCACAGACCCAGGATAGAACCCCTCCCCCAGACTACAAGGAAGGACACCAAAGGAACCAGCATGGGGTGCCACCCCCCCCCCCCCCCCCCAGGGGACTAGCGCAGGAAATGAAAACTAATACAGGAAGCACCCTGTAACCACAGGGGGATACAGAGAAAACAGCTAGAAGAACACCGCAGCCAGGAACCCCCCCCCCCCCCCCCCAGGACAGAAGGGAGAAGGAGCCAACTAACAGCCACAGAAGCCAGAGACAGGTACAGGAAACAAAAGGTAAACTAGCCCTCAAACCAGAGGCCAGAGGCAGAGATACAAAAGGGATGAAGAAAATCCCCTGTCTAAAACACACAGAAGACAAAGGCAGAGACACAGTACACAAGGAGTTAAACTTACTGAACCAGAAGTCAGAGGCAGGAACACTGAGGAGGAAGATAACTGTATAAACAACCTGAGGGAAGGCCCGCAGATCAGCAGCCTGCAGAGTTGGCAGAACGGGGCAACGCCCCCACTGAGTAAACAAAGTAGCTGGCCTCCCACAGAGAACTGCAAGCAGCGAGGGAAAGCCCCAGCTGGAGGCCAGTGAATTAATTACTCACACACACACGCTGACAGAAATGAACCCAGACAAAGGAAACTAAACAGCAAGCTGAATACACACACACACACACACACACACACACACACACACACACGCTGCCACGAGATATCCCAAACAAAGGGAAAGTAACAGAAACCCTGAACAGGGAGCACAGATACAAAACTAGAGCACAGAACAACATTCTGACAGAGAACTGCAAAGGATTTATAGGCAGATGCAGCAACCAAACGAAAAAAAATCAAAATCGTTAAAGTCCCTAACGATTTTTAAAAAACGAAGAATGCACCAAAAAAAAAAAGTCACACATGCTCAGATCGGTATTCAAACGTACAATGTATCAAAGAATCACAATACACATTGGTAATCGGCCCCTAAATCATGCGCAGAGCAGCCAAGCGTTTTGCTGGCTGTTCTGCGCATGCTGCAAACGTAAAAACAAACAAAAAAAAAAGCCACAACACATACACGTGGCTACCCGGTCAGCAAAATCCAAAAACAAAGGATCAGGAGGGGGCAAGGGCGCTCATCAGGAGCGTCCTGTATGGACGGCCTTGCCCCCCCCCCGTTGCTCCCCACTTTCCGCCGCTCCCCCCCCCCCCCCCCCGAAAAAGCAAAATGCTAGCTGCCCCGGTCCCCCTCCCTTCCCTTCCTGTTCCTGTGTTCTGCAGAGCTAACTCCGCCTCCCGTCATTCATTCGCCCCGTGCCCCGCCCCCGCTGCCCCCCCTGAGGTCGACTACGCCGCTCCCCCCCTCCACCGAGACCCCCCTCCCTATTAACGACCCGAGCAGCGCCTCTCACCTCTTTCAGAAGCGCTGCACGGGCAGGAAGATCTATTGTGTTGGTTGTAGAGTCTCCATGACGTCTCTTCTTCCCTGGCCCAGGCCCCGCCTCCTTCTGACGTAGGTTACTTATGTCAGAAGGAGGCGGGGCCTAGGCCAGGGAAGAAGAGACGTCATGGAGACTCTACAACCAACACAATAGATCTTCCTGCCCGTGCAGCGCTTCAGAAAGAGGTGAGAGGCGCTGCTCGGGTCGTTAATAGGGAGGGGGGTCTCGGTGGAGGGGGGGAGCGGCGTAGTCGACCTCAGGGGGGGGCAGCGGGGGCGGGGCACGGGGCAGAAGAACGACGGGAGGCGGAGTTAGCTCTGTAGAACACAGGAACAGGAAGGGAGGGGGACCGGGGCAGCTAGCATTTTGCTTTTTCGGGGGGGGGGGAGCGGCGGAAAGTGGGGAGCAGCGGGGGGGGGGGGGGCAAGGCCGTCCATACAGGACGCTCCTGATGAGCGCCCTTGCCCCCTCCCGATCCTTTGTTTTTGGATTTTTTATTTGATGTGTTTGCTGACGTCCTTTGGACCAATCACAGCGCTTTTAGCTCTGCTAATGCGCTGGGATTGGCTCAAAGTTTGTTTATTTTTTCACTTAATGATTTTTCCTGGCACAGAGCTGTCCTAACGAGAGGTCCAGACCTCTCGTTAGTTTTCCTGCCTTTTTCCTGCGTAAAGGCAATCGGAAAAGGTTAGTGCATGTCGTTTCAATGGGGTTTTCACACTAATTGCTCATCTCTATTCCGTTTTCGTTAGCTGCTGGCTTCCTCGGTAAAAGCCCTTTGATGCATGCAACGGATCAAATTTTCCTCGTTGGAAGGTCATTAAAGGCTCATTTAGCTTTAGTGCATCTGCCTCTAAATTAGATCCTGCAGTGCCTGCTAGATTCTATCTGTTAATACTGTGGTACAAAGTTTTTTAAAACTAAGGGGAAAAGACTATGGAAATTAGTTGATAACATTTGTTTTTTATATTTTTATTTTGCCTAACACTAACCTACAATTCCTCCTTTAAACCCCAATCTTTAAGTTCCCAAAGCACAAAGCAAAATAGCATGCACTTACCAGAGAAATGCCCTCTCGGAACTTCTCTGAACTTTTTTTTACTTACATACAAGTTTACACTTGTGCTCCACCTTTTCAGCTTCCCTTTGTTCAACAATGCCATTTTGTATTTTATTCACAGACTGTTATCCTGACACCTCATTATTCATCAGTGAATCTGTGTACAGGTTTCTGTTTTTTATGTTACCCTATGCCTTTTTAAAGAATGTTTTATAATTATTAATTATTTGCTGGAATGTTTCAGTTACATACATCCTAGTTTTATCACCATTTTTTGATTATTATCATTCTTTGGAATTGTGCTTTTTATGTCAATCTGTTACCTACTACAACTTTGTTGATCATCATATGGAGTTTATCACGTTTTTTTCTGTCCATCTGATGCATTATATTTTATTATATCACTGGATTGTTATTTATTTATTTTCTAAATCCCATGGAGGGGCATAATCGAAAGGGACGCCCAAGTTTTCCTGAGGACGTCCTCACAGGACGTCCCCGTGAAGGGGTGGGGAAACCCGTATTATCGAAACAAGATGGACGTCCATCTTGCGTTTTGATAATATGGTCGGGGACGCCCAAATCTTGAAATTTAGGTTGTCCTTAGTGTAGAATTATGAGTACAGTCATGCACTATGGAATGGGTCAAAAGGCCAGAGATTGATAAGTCTGTGTAACTCTGGAATCTATCAGAGATTGATGAACCTGCAGGACTCTGGAATTTATGATCTCTGGAATTTATGGTCTATTATGATATGATACCCTTACGGGCAAGCAGGCTTGGGAAAGAAACTAGTGTAAACAAAAAGGGAAAATGTGGTTTAAACAGGTTTAGGAAAGCAGATGGTGAGAACCAGATAATAATCTATGAGAAGGATGATTTGCAGAAAAAGCCATGTAATGATTGTCTGAAACAAACGATATAAGCTGCTGAATCAGAACAGTATTTCAGAGATGCAGACAGTGAACATCTTTTTATGTAACTGTACTGATCTCTCATGAGAAACTATAATTGTATCTGTACTTGGTAAGTAAATAAAATTGACTCTCTCATATGCACGTAGCCTTGGTTTCTTTTATCCTTCCAAATTGTGGATGGCTGGTACATGCTAATATTTGGGAAGGGGTACAAGGAGCCCCAAAACATTAGAGATGGTCGTCCCTAGACTTGGTCGTTTCTGATTTTCGGCGATAATGGAAACCAAGGACGCCCATCTCAGAAATGACCAAATGCAAGCCCTTTGGTCATGGGACGAGCCAGCCAGCATTCATAATGCACTGGTCCCCCTGACATGCTAGGACACCAACCGGGCACCCTGGTGGGGGGGGGGGGGGCACTGCAGTGGAATTCAGAAATTGCTCCCAGGTACATAGCTCCCTTATCATGTGTGCTAAGCCCCCCAAAACCCACTACCCACAACTGTACACCACTACCATAGCCCTTACGGGTGAAGGGGGGCACCTAGATGTGGGTACAGTGGATTTCTGGTGGGTTTTGGAGGGCTCACATTTACCGCCACAAGTGTAACAGGTAGGGGGGGGATGGGCCTGGGTCAGCCTGCCTGAAGTGCACTGCACCCATTAAAACTGTTCCAGGGACCTGCATACTGCTGTGATGGACCTGAGTATGACATTTGAGGCTGGCATAGAGGCTGGCACAAAATATTTATAAAGATGTTTTTTGAGGGTGGGAGGGGGCTAGTGACCACTGGGGGAGTAAGGGGAGGTAATCCCCGATTCTCTCCGGTGGTCATCTGGTCAGTTCTGGCACCATTTTGTGGCTTGGTCGTAAGAAAAACAGGACCAGGTAAAGTCGTCAAAGTGCTTGTCAGGGACGCCCTTGTTTTTCCATTATGGGTCGAGGACTCCAATGTGTTAGGCACGCCCAAGTCCCGCCTTCGCTACGCCTCTGACATGCCCCCGTGAACTTTGGTTGTCTCTGCGATGGAAAGCAGTTGGGGACACCCAAAATCGGTTTTCGATTATGCCGATTTGGGCGACCATGTGAGAAGGACGCCCATCTTCTGATTTGTGTTGAAAGATGGGTGTCCTTCTCTTTCGAAAATGAGCCTGATGGTCTTATACATTTATATACTATAAACTGCTACTATAAACTTCAAGCTTTGAAAATGGCCGCTGACTAACGGACTCCGGACCCATCAGCTCCCGCATGCGGCGATATTAATTGTTAATATTTAAAGAGATCCGGCTCAACCCAAATCAGGTTCGCCTTTTTTTTTGGCCCTAGCACTGCCCTGCTTAGCCCAGCCCTGCGTCCGATATAATCTGTCCTCATAGCAGGAGCTGCTCACTATCCTCCTTGGGACTGTGACCGATTCAACCACCCGGCTGCGTCGAGAAGCAACCACTCACCAAATCCTCCGCCAACAACAAGTTCTAGCCCAGCGGTGTCTACCTTTCTGAGGTCGTCTGTTGACCCTCCGGCGTTTTGCTGCCAGTGGGTGGTTCCGGTGCTGCTTCTCTGATCTCTGTTCTTGTGCTGCGGAGGAGGAGCCCCATCTCGACGCCGATCAGCTGTTACTGTTAAGCAGTGGAGGAGCCCCGTCCCGATGCTGACCAACTGACACTCGCTGGTACCCTCCCACTGTCAGACGATCGCTGCTGCACTGATCCGGGTCCTGTCTATGCTGAGGGTGTTAGGACGTCCATGCTCGCTTCTGCCCTCCTTCTCCTTACTCTCAGTACAGCTGTTTAAATGCTTGTGCTCTGCCCAGGTTATTCCAACTTCATCGGATGCATACTGGTGTGTCATGGATTACAAATTGTCAGCTGAATCATCAGCAACAGAGGGCATTCTTTTCTTCTGCCACGCTGGATTTCTCCCTGCCACTCTCCCTGCATGCCACCTCTGCACGCCTCTGGCTAACTGAAGCCTCCTCCCTCCTGCTAATTTTTCACCGCTGCTCAACAACTGGATATTCGCCATAACCCCTCCCTCACCTCTATCACAGCCACCTTACTGAAACAATCATGATCTCGTCATACTCAATACTAATTCTCTACCTGCTTGCCCTAATTCACTCTGCCCTTACTGCCACTGAACCATCTTATGCTCACATTCCTCTCATCTCTGGTCATAGGAGGCCTTCATCTCGTATGCTGCCCCACTCCGCAGCCCCTTTTGACCAGCTGTCTGCTTCATTCTACTACTACTACTATTAAACATTTCTATAGCGCTACTAGACTTACACAGCGCTGTACAAATGAACGTGAAAAGACAGTCCCTGCTCAACAGAGCTTACAATCTAAATTGGACAGACGAACAGACAGCTAGGGGTGGGGAAATTGCAGTGGTAGGGGTGATAAGTGAGGGTGTTGAGTAAGAGAGTCATGGTTAGGAGTCGAAAGCAGTAGCAAAGAGGTGGGCTTTAAGCCTAGACTTGAAGACAGCCAGAGACTGAGCCTAACGTACTGGCTCAGGGAGTCTATTCCAGGCATAGGGAGCAGCGAGATTCGCACCTAAGTCCTATCTCAGCAAGCAATATCTCAGCACAGTTACCCCGCTCAAACGAGTGAAATTAGTGCCTTTCCGTTAATTCCGAGTGGGGTATATAAATACGAGATCCGTCGTGAACAAACCTGAACTGATCTCTGATTGGATTACCTCTGAGGATCTTGATATGCTGTTCATTACTGAAACCTGGATTAGAACACCCAAGGACCCCATTGTTCTTGATCTCTGCCCGAAAGGTTACAAGATCATCCACTGGGATAGGACAGGTAGAAGAGGTGGTGGGCTAGCACTTATATACCGCTCCTACCTTACGGTAGAATCAAGATCAGAACTTATGTCTTCCTCGCTGGAAATCGCAGCAGTCAAGCTACATCACTCCACCCTTCATGGTTACCTAATCTGTGTGCTGTTCTACAGACCTCCGGTGACTTGGTCTAGCAGTCAATCTGAACTACTGGATTTTATCTCACACATCTGCCTGGATAATTCAAATATGCTCCTATTGGGCGACCTCAATCTCCACTTAGATAAATCTGCTGCACCCGATACCACTCAGTTCTTAGACTTTCTTCGACTTTGGGACCTCGACTGCCCTATTACTGGCCTATCTCATTGTAAAGGGCATTCTTTGGATCTCCTCTCCTTCAAATTTTTAGACGACAAAACTTTTTCCCTGCAAGATACTAGTTGGTTTGAGACGGCCTGGTCTGACCATTATAAATTACAGTTTACCTTGCATTAGCAAGCTTCAGGTTTCCCCCAACCTCATAAGATTCACCAGTACTACACCAGAGGCGTCATCGAGCCCAGTCTTTTCTGGAAGTCCTTCTACAGTTATGGCGGGGAGTTGCTGCCAGCCTCGCCCAACTACCTCTCTGACTGGGAGAATAAATGCAAGGCGCTGCTGGATTCCATTGCACCTCTACGTCTCAAAACTTCTTATATTCGTAACTCTACGCCCTGGTTCTCCGCTGATCTTCGGGCCTTAAAAATAGAGACAAGAAGACTTGAAAGAGCTTGGCGAAAACAGATCTTGCCCTTGGGGCTTGGAAAGGTTGTCACCGCAAGTATAAGTACGCCATCCGGCAAGCAAAGCATTCTTACTTCTCATCTAAGTTACAATCTGATGGCCGGGACATAAAAAAAGTGTATCAGCTATTAAACTCTTTTCTCAATACCCGAAAGCTAGAAGTTGCCAGTGTCGACCTTCCTTCTTTCACCCAACTTGCAACCTATTTTAAAGAGAAAATCTTAACCCTGCGGTCCTCAACTGTTAGTTGTTTTTCCGACGTGGACGACTTCTTGGAATCCCTGTCCTTGCCCGTGGATTCCTGCCCGGCCGATCACACCTGGACCAACTTCAACCACCTATCACATGAAAACGTATCCACTGCTTTACTAAAGTTCTCCAATAAGTATTGTAGATTGGACGTCTGTCCTACCCATCTTCTAAAAGCTGCCCCAAGGTGTTTTGTTGATGATCTGACCTGCTATCTAAACGTCATGCTAAGCTCTGAGTCTTTCCCGCCAGACCATGGCAACATTCTTCTCACCCCTATTCCGAAGAACCCTAATATAAAACCAATTGTCGTCTCTAACTATTGCCCAGTGGCTTCGATACCCCTGATAACCAAGTTAATGGAAAGTATGGTCAACGTTCAGCTCAATGAATTTCTGGCTGCCCATCACACACAATCAGGTTTTCGTGCTCAATTTAGCACAGAGACTGTCCTAGTCACCCTCCTCTCAAACTTTAAATGAGAGCTCTCCACTGGACAAAAGGTTCTCTTGCTTCAATTTGATATGTCGAGTGCTTTCGATATGGTGGACCATGGCCTCTTGCTGCATCTATTAGACTCTTTTGGCATAAGTGGGCCTGTTTTACACTGATAAGGGCTTCTTGACCACTAGAACTTACCAGGTCTCAGTGAACTCCGTCACTTCTGCTCCATGGAATGCCTCTTGCGGGGTGCCACAGGGTTCACCCCTTTCACCACCTTTATTCAATATTATGTTGATGCCTTTAGCCTCAGCTCTGCCAAATTAGACCTGAATCCTTTCATTTATGCTGACGATATTACCGTTTGCATCCCCTTTCATACCACCATATCAGAAATTGCCAACCTCATCGAAGCTTGCTTCTCCACTATAGAGCATTGGGCACAGGTGTCTCGCTTTAAATTAAACAAGGACA
Source organism: Microcaecilia unicolor (assembly GCF_901765095.1). Classification (NCBI taxonomy): domain Eukaryota; kingdom Metazoa; phylum Chordata; class Amphibia; order Gymnophiona; family Siphonopidae; genus Microcaecilia; species Microcaecilia unicolor. The sequence goes on along the minus strand of NC_044038.1, from coordinate 91,643,452 downwards.
AAACTCAATGTCTCATACTTTCATCCACACATACCCAAATAACTGACACTATGCTTCCAGTAAAGGGCTACGATCTTCCAATTGCCACCAGTCTGCGGCTTTTAGGTGTGCACCTGGACATGCATCTCCAGTTGGATAATCAAGTACACTTGGTCACCAGAAGAATGTTCAATGCCATGTGGAGGCTCCGGCGCATAAGATACTTCCTTACCAGGGATTTGTTTTGTACACTTGTGCACTGGCTAGTCCTCTCCCACCTGGACTATTGTAGTGGAATTTATGCGGGCTGCAAGGTCTCCTTACTGAAGAAATTCCAAACAGCCCAGAACACTGCCGCAAGACTGATTCTGGGAGAACATCGTTTTGTACATGCCGAGCCCCTATGCTTCAAACTCCATTGGCTACCTGTACAGGAGCGTATTACTTTCAAGCTTTGCTCCTTAACCCACAAAATCATCTATGGGCTTGCTCCGGTCTATATGCTCCCCTTGATCGACCTCCCACCCAGGAATGCCACTCCTGCAGCACGATCTTATCTCCATCTACACTTCCCCACCTGTAAGGGTGTCAAGTATAAGAAGATTTTCACCTCTTCTTTTCGTTACTGGTGCCCTAAACACTGGAATGCTCTCCCGCAACACCTCAAATCACAAGAGGACCACACCCTCTTAATAAGTTGCTAAAGACCTACTTCTTTGCTAAAACTTACTCCTCTACTTACTCAGCTAATTGATGTACTCTTCTTGTTTCCTACCCTCCTTAGTTTCCCATTGTTAGATACTGCTCCCTTTGTCTATTCTTTGTCCTCTTGCACTATTCCCTTACACTGTAAATTTTCTTAATTTTTTGTGAGCCACATTGTGCCTGCATGAGTGGGAAAATGTGGGATACAAGTGCACAATAAATAAATATGTATTTTAATATAATTTTACATTTTTCTATATGTTGTATTTATGTTTCTAATGTATGCCTATTGTTTTTAGACCACAGATGTAGGCTTTATGCCGAAACACAGTGCTGTGTTGGGTCTTGAAGAATAAAGGTTTTATTCATTACATTTCTCATCCTTCTGTTCCTTTGTGAAACAGCCCTGCTGATTACACTACTCCTTTTGCTGCCATCAAGTCTAAAAGATGACCAGCCTTACAAGTGGCATCTGATACAATATGCAAAATACTAAACTCAGCCAAAGTGTCAAACAAGAAATGATTGCATTGAGCAAAGAGTACAGCAGACAGGTCAAAAGTAAATTAAAATCTAAGATACGCAATTTATCTAAGCCAGTAGGAAAAGATAAAATTAACTCAAGGCAAGGAGAACAATAAAACCCTAGAAGTCTAGAAGGACTGTAAACCATGCAGAGAGAAATTACATTAGTTAATACTAGAATACCAGCAAAATCACCAATGTCCATGGATAATTTTGTGATAGAAAACTCCTTGTAATATGTATAACTATCATACTCCCATCCCTTTTATGACTGTGGCAAGACCAATCCCAGATAGGAAAACACTACTTAACCAAAACTCTTTCAGAGTCCAATATAAATGAGGGAGGGTATCTTTGTTTCCATAGTACCTGTGTGCACACGGAGGTGTGTCTCCAGCTGATGCTTGAGGCTGAATTTCTTCCCACATCTATTACATTCATAGGGCTTCTCTCCAGCATGTACACGCTTGTGATTCTTTAGCAAAATTTCATCTCTGAAGTATCGCCCGCAGAATTCACACTCATAATGATGGTTACCTAGAGGAGCAACAGTAGTGGTGAGGGGACAGAGGGTAGGGTGAAAGAGACATAAAAGAGAGAACAAAGAAAGTAGGAGACAAGAGGATGAAAGAAGCAGGGCAGGGGAAGATATGAAAGGAATGAGTAAAAATAAACAAAAAAAAAAGATAGAAAAGGAAACATAAAACAAGATGAGAAAATCTAAAGGGTTTCCTTAAAGAAGCTTACAGTGGATAATGCAGTCTTTAAGGATGCACTCTGTTGAGAAAAATACAAACAAATCTGTCCCATCAGAGAAGAAACTTAGGGGCCCTTTTACTAAGCCGCGTAAGCGTCAACGCGCGCCAAAATGGAGTTACCGCCTGACTACCGTGTGGCTCTTGTGGTAATTTCATTTTTCGTGTGCGTCAGATACATGCGTCTGAAAAATATTTTTTATTTTGGGAGCGTGTAACGGACATATGCCAAGTGGCATTTGGCGCGCGTAGGTCATTACCACCTGGTTACCGCATGAATCTTTACGTCTAGGTCAATGGCTGGTGGTAAGGTCTCAGACCCAAAATGGACGCGCGGCAATTTTGATTTTGCCGCATGTCCATTTTAGGAAAAAAAGGCCTTTTTTACAGACGCACTAAAAAATGAATTGGCGCTGGCCCAAACCCGCGCCTACACTACCGCAAGCCATTTTTCAGAGAGCATTAGTAAAAGGACCCCTTAAATACTGATGTACCGTATTAACTAACATACATCCTGCAAGACCAGCTGAACTGAGTATTCCCTACTGGTGAAGGCTGAAAAGCCACCCCAGGATGAATGAAAAGAATTCTGGGCATAAAGGCAGAGGCTATCAAAATTATTCTTATGGTATACTGTGAATATCTTTTGAGCAATATTTCATGCTAATAATTTCATATTGAATGGCTTCAATGTAAAAGTAAAGAAAAAAAGATTTTTAGGATCAAGAAGTGGAGGACTAGCCTAATCGTTTGAGCATGGGGCTGACAACCAATCCTCCAGCTGCTCCTTCTAATCTTGGGCAAGTCACTTAACCCTTCACTGTATCAGGTACAAACACTCAGATCAGTGCATCAAAATCATCTCAACGTACTGATCTTCAGGGAAGTTATTAATGAACATACTAGACATTCCACATTATCGGTACAGGGCAAAGAACTTTGGAACACCCTACCACAACACTTATGACAGTAATCATCTCTAGCTCAATTTAAGGCCTCCCTTAAAACTTCTTTATTTCAGGATGCTTACTCTTAACTTTTTTTCTTTTCATTTCACTCTCTGGTGACTGAGCAGGGCTGGCTGCGGGACTCTAGAATACACAAATGCAAGCCTTTTGTGCTTTCTCCCCTCCTATCCTATCAAAGATTGTAGTTCCACCCTCTTTTCCTATTGTGTGTTGTTGAATCTTGATTGCTATGTCTCCCTTAGCTTTTAGACTGTAAGCCACCCAGGCAGCACATACTTTTGGGCGGGATAGTAAATTTTAATAAAACTTTAAACTTGTAAGCCCTCCAGGGGCAGAAGGGTCTTGGGAATCAGCATTGAATTTTCATGATCAATTAGAGCAGAACGTGGTTTTTAATAACCTTTCAGAACAAGACTAGTCACTTAGTCACCTCTCCCCTCTTCAATCGGTTCAAAACTCTGCTGCCCGTCTCGTCTTCTGCCAGGGTCGCTTTACTCATACTACCCCTCTCCTCAAGTCGCTTCACTGGCTCCCTATCCGTTTTCGCATCCTGTTCAAACTTCTTCTACTAACCTATAAATGTACTCACTCTGCTGCTCCCCAGTATCTCTCCACACTCGTCCTTCCCTACATCCCTTCCCGTGCACTCCGCTCCATGGATAAATCCTTCTTATCTGTTCCCTTCTCCACTACTGCCAACTCTAGACTTCACGCCTTCTATCTCGCTGCACCCTACGCCTGGAATAAACTTCCTGAGCCCCTACGTCTTGCCCCATCCTTGGCCACCTTTAAATCTAGACTGAAAGCCCACCTCTTTAACATTGCTTTTGACTCGTAACCACTCGCCTCCACCTACCCTCCTCTCCTCCTTCCTGTACACATTAATTGATTGATTTGCTTTCTTTATTTTTTGTCTATTAGATTGTAAGCTCTTTGATCAGGGACTGTCTTTCTTCTATGTTTGTGCAGCGCTGCGTACACCTTGTAGCGCTATAGAAATGCTAAATAGTAGTAGTAGTAATAGAGATAATGGCACAGAACCATTCAATTAAATCCAGTTTTGTACAACAAAAGTCAGTAGATTTCCTCATTTGTCATCTGAACATAGACTTAAGAGCTTGGAGAGATGTGAAGGAACAGATTGCAGATGACTGAGATGGAGACTAAACACGAAGGATTGTTGATTACTTATGAATGGCGACATGGTGAGGTAGTCCAAGAAGCATGTTTGTTTGTCATGGAGGAGAATGAGATGTAGGAAGTGTATGTTTATTGAAGGGTATTCAAGAATGTCACCTGGGAAAGATAAAGGGCTGGAAATATAAGGGACACCAGAAAGTGTTCTGGTCCTGCAGTTACTCTTTGGGTAATTGTCTCCAACTGGGTACATTTTGTGCATTCATTGACAGGATTGAATCTCACTTGTGACCCAGGATAAGATCACACCCCCCCCCCCCCCCCCCAGAATATAGAGTAAAATTGATTTGAAGGAGTTTAAACAGTATTGCTTAGGGATCATTTATTTTATGATTGGAACCTGAGATTTTGATTTCCCCAGAGTGTTGCTGTATTTTGGTATAGGCGAACGTGTCTGTTTTCTGTTGTATGCAGTTTTATTGGAGGCAATTGTAGAAACAGGCACCTAGAATTATATAGATCATGAAGACAAGGTTTCTTTATAACCCAAGGTTTTATTAAAAGAGCCTAACGTGGCCACATTTCGACTGATGTTGTTAAATGATTTTAGACCTGTTTTTAGTTTTTGAACCAGTTTTTTGGTAGTATGATTAGGTAGCAGAGGTGCTCCTTCATAAACCCTGATTATTTTTAAATCATTTTGGAGATATTTCTATTTACTTTAAATTATTGACCCATTGTGAGCAGGACGTATATAAGACACCTTTTATTTCATGTCTCTTTCATACACTGCTATGCTATAAGCAATAGCTGCTGTAAGTGCCTGCTAGTTGCCTGGGTAAGAGTTTTCAATAATCTTTTAAGCCTCCTTTTGATTAATGATGTTTATATATATTATATATATCTATATAGATATATATCTGTATATATTGTTTAACGTTTGGTGAGATTCTCCTATTTTATAACTCTGCTGTCATGCTTTTAGACCAGTGCCTGACCTTTCTAAAAGAAACTTGTTGTTATCTCTCTCTCTCTACTGGTATGTACCTTGCAATGCTGACCGTTTGGTATGAACTCACTTTGACTCAAGTCCATGATGTGCACTTTATACAACTAGCATGTGTATAATATGCATGATTAAACACACTTTATGCTGGTTCCCACACACTGTACATGTCTGTCTCGTTAGTTTTGGTATATTTGATTGTGTTTTTATGATTTTGATTGACTCATGCAAATTTGGGAACCATCGACATAAACCACCCCAGAAAGATGATTGTCTATCCTGCTCTTAAAAACATTAGATAGAGATTCCAACAATAACCTACTCCTTTCCAATATTTATCCTAGCCATTCCCCACCACCAATACTCTCTGTTCTATATGGAGAGGAAGAAAACTAATCCTCACCATCTATATGACCCCCCTATTTATGTGTTGGAAGACGGCAATCAATTCAACATGCAGTCTTTTCTTCTCAAACCTAAAGAAACCTAACTCCTTCAACTTATTCTCACTGATCAGATTTTATAGACTAGTTATTTTGGTTGTTTTCATCTGGAATTTCTATACATTTGTGTACTATAGTTATTTATTTTTGTATTATAATGATTGATATTTATGTTTGTTATGTATCATTTTAAGTTTTAATTTTTGACTTACAGTACAGTCTCGATTATCTGACTTAAATAGGACTGGCCCGCTGACGATAAGTCGGATAATATGGAAAACAATGGTAACCCCTCAAACAATGCATGGAAAACATACTTTATGCATGAAGAACAAATGCATGAAAGCATGACTGCAGTTCCATCACTGCAAAAGCGAGGTCCTCAATCCAAAAATTCATGCATAGAAGCATGGGCTCAGATCACAAACAGGAAGAGAAGCCACGCGTTTCTTAAATCGTGTGAGGGTTGCATGAAGGAGTATCAGCTGCAAAGCATAGTTCTCTTGTAGAGAAGCATGTTCTCTGCTCAAAGATGGCTTCCTTATAGCGTGTGAAGCCAGAAAACAGGAAGAGAAGCCACACTCTTCTTAACTGCAATGTGATGATGTCACGGGTGGGGGGGGGGGGGGGTCTGTTGGTTATGCCAAATGGTCGGATTAGCAAAGGTTGGATAATCAAGACTGTACTGTACTTATATTATCTATGCTATGTTTCAGTATTTACCCTGACGTAGCCCCTAGCCATGCAAACGTGGCTACGTCAGGCTCTTTTAATTTTATTTTCAAATTTTTTTATTGGTTTTCACAACATAATGCAACAGTATACAGGTTTATAAGTAGCATTACATCATAAGAATAAAATTCTCTTCTCTATTCTACGACTAGTCTATAGCTCTTATGGAACATTGCTTCTCGTTACTGATTCTAGTAGTTGTTCTTATTCTAAAACCCCCAAACTTTATGCTTATAACTTCCTTGCTATACACAAGTTCTCCCCCTCTATATCTCCCCCCCCCACCCCCCACCCACCGAACCTCCCCATCTCAACCTTGTAATGTCTATCTGGTGCTCTATAGTATTGTAGTGACCTATCCTCACATATTCAAAATACGTCCTCTACCCTCTGAGGGTATGATCTGCCAGAACGGGGTCCATATACGAAAGAAGTCTTTATCTGTAAATATTCGATCCCCTTTATACTCTGCCATTTTCTTTTCAAACCTCATATAATCTATAAGCAGGCATCGCCAGTGTTGTAATGTTGGCTCTTTATTTGTAATCCACTCTGAGAGAATTAATTTTTTCGCCATCATTATGGCTCTGAGAGTGTGAAGCTCCGGAAGCCTGGTGGCGCAGGGCGAACTATTATTGGCCGACCGAACAGCTGCATTGGACCCTTTCTCCATGTTGCGCCCCACAGGCTTGAAGTCATTTGCGTTACTTTATTCCAGAATCTTTGAACTTTTCTACATGTCCAAAACATATGTCCCAATGTTGCTCCCTGTGTCCCACATCTGGGACATGCTCCGTCCGGGGAGACCCCCATATGGAAGGCTCTCCAAGGTGGAATGTAAGTTCGTAAAGCAAATTTGTATTCCATTTCACTGTACAAAGCCATCTTGGAGGATTTATGAATCGAATAAATGTACTCTTACAATGCCTGAGGGGTCATTTCTGTATGTAATTCCTCATTCCAGGACTTTGCCAGTGTAGAATAGTCAAGCTCTTCTGTCATATCTCTTAAATGTCTATGATGCATGGTTGATGACACTCTGCCCTGTGATTGCAAAGAGTAAGCTGAAGAAAGTTCTTCTTGTACATCCTCTGTAAGGCATACCCAGGGTAGACTGTTTATGTAATGTTTTAGTTGACAATAATAAAACTTGTCTTCGGACTTGAATGCATATTGGGCCTGAAGTTCAACAAAAGGTTTTATGCGTCCTTCTGCCGTCAGCACCTGAAGAATATACACCACTCCACTCTGCTGCCACTGTCGAAATCTGCGGTGCAGGGTTCCCGGTGTAAACTGCGGATTGTCACATATTGATAGGAAAGGTGTAACTCGTCCCGAAAATCGGTGTTATCGACACACCCACTGCCAAATCGCCTTCGCTGTGGGTAGTATATGCGATTGCTGTAAAGCTTTTGGAATGGGTCCTCCTCCTGTGTGTAATAGGTGGCTGAAGTGTACTCCCTGAGTCAGAGTGAGTTCCAAATTGGTTGCGGAAAAATCTGAGGTGGACCTAAACCAGTCAGAGATATGGCGCATACCACCGGCAACCGTGAGATATCTGATGCTGAGTAGGCCCATGCCTCCATACTCTCGTGATATTTGTAAAGTTTTTATCGGGATACGTGCTTTTCGTCCCTTCCATAGAAATCTTTGTATGTGTCGGTTTAGACGGTTTTCATCTTCTGTTTTTAAAAATAACGGAAGAGTCTGGAATTTGTAAATCCACTTTGGCGCAATCATCATATTAAATATGGCAATTCGTCCAGTGAAGGATAGTGGATAGTTTTCCCCACAGTCTAAGCTTTAAACGAGTTGTCTCTAAAAGTGGCTCCACATTTTCTTGATATAGCTTGGTTAAATCCTGCGGAATATAAGTTCCTAAATACTTGATCTTCCCTTCTATGTTAGTTATGGGACAGTCTCCCCCCTCTTGATGGGCTTTGCTCGGGTATATGGCCATGGCTAGTGATTTTTGAGTGTTCAGGGTAAAACCCGACACTCGTCCAAATTCCCGAGTCAGCCTCAACAGCTCATTTAAGGAATCATGTGGCTGGCTAGACACTATCAGCAGATCGTCTGCAAAGGCTAGGGCATTGATGACTTCATCCCCCACCTGTACCCTGGGGATTCCCCCCTCCTTCTTTATGAGTCTCAGAAGTGGTTCTAATGACAAAATAAACAGTGCAGGCGATAAAGGGCAGCCCTGCCTGGTACCCCTGAAAATCTCAAATGGTTTAGCTCTAATCCAATTTACTATCACAGAGGCTACCGGATTTGAGTATAAAGCTGAGATGGCTTGGTAATACCAGCCCCCAAATCCCATATAGCTTAGGACTTGGAACAAGTAGAACCATCCCACCTGATCAAATGCTTTCTCTGCATCCAATGAATACAGAGACGTGGGGGTTTCTGTCAACTGTCCAATTGCCGTTGCTAACAACAATCGGCGGACATTTTTGGCTGCCTGTCTGGACTTGACAAAGCCCACTTGCTCCTCGTCCACTAATCTAGGTAAAATGCTCGACAGTCTGTTTGCAAGGATCTTGGCCAAAATTTTTAAGTCAACATTTATTAATGAAATGGGCCTACAGGAATTCGCCTGTTGTTCAGACCGCCCAGGCTTCAAAATCAATGAGATCAGGGCCATATTTGCATGTTCCTGGAAGTGCCCATCTCTAGCCACCTGCTCGTAATACCCGCATATCACCGGATAGAAGGAATGGGGTAGAAATTTATAAAATTCCCCAGAATACCCATCAGGTCCGGGTGCCATTCCCAGGGGCAAAGTCTTTATAACCTCCTGGATCTCCCGGCCGTCTAAGGGCCTTTCTAAATCTGCTCGCTCCCTATCTGTTAGCCTAGGGAGTCCTGCCTTTTCCAAAAGGTTGTGTATCTCCACTTCTGTAGGGTCTCCAGGAGAACTATAAAGCTTGGTGAAGAATTTTGTCAAAATCTCCGCTATTTCCTCGCTCTTATTATGAGTATGCCCAGCCTCATCCTGAAGTGTGACTATCGGTTTGCGTGGCCTCCATGCTGAAACTAAATTTGCAAGCATCGCTCCAGGTCTATTTCCAAATCTACGAAATTTGAATTGTTGATGGGCTAAGAACCTCTTGCCTCGTTCATGTAGTAGGGCGTTAAGTGTCACCTGTATCGCTCTAAGTTGTTCTCTATTTCTTTGGGTCGGTTGCTTGATATATTGGGTTTTAGCTTTCTTAAGGCTCTGTTCGAGACTTACTATTGCTGCTGATTGTTTTTTATTCCTAGCATGGATAAAAGCAATTAGTTCTCCTCGAAGAACTGCTTTGGCAGCATTCCAGAACAGACCAGGTCTATCTATATATTCCCTATTGTTATGGACATAATCCTCCCATTTTCAACTAACAAACTCTTTCAGTTCACTATTGTGGAAAAGATAGCTAGGGAACCTCCATCTCCCGCCCTGCTGGTAAAAACCGGGCACCTCCACATCCATCCATAAAATGGAGTGGTCCGATATCTCCTCCGGGCCTATTTCAGCGACCAACACTCATGGAAATGCCTTCTGGGCTATAAATATGTAGTCTATTCTGGAGAGCGTACCATGGGCCCTAGATAGATGGGTAAAGTCGCGCTTCCCGGGGTGTAAGCTGCGCCAAGTGTCCACCAGGTTAAGTGATCGTTGAAATGATGTTAAAGCATGCACCCGGGTCCCTCCTCTAGAAGCCACTCTCGGGTTAGAACGGTCTGCAGTAGGATCGGCTACTAAATTAAAGTCACCCATTACTATCAGGGGAGCTGACTTATACTGGAGGCACAGCTGGACAAGACTCGGGTAAAATTTTGGGTCATAAGTATTGGACCCGTATATTCCTAAAAGTAGAAAGGTTCTCTCCTGGATCCATAGCCTTACTAAGACATAGCGTCCCTTCGGATCTGCTCTCACTAGTTCTGTTTTGGCCCCAGACCCTTTGCGTATTAGCACTGCCACTCCTCCTTTACGATCTCCCGAGGATGCTCCGTAAACCTCCCCCACCCATTGTCTCTTCAGTTTGTTGTGTTCGTCCTCTGTTAATTTTGTCTCCTGGAGACATCCAACATCTACTTTGTGTCTTTTGAGGCTTGCTAAGATTTTTGTCTCCTTAATTGGGGTCATTATGCCTCCCACATTCCAGGAAGCAAATCGGATTGTTTTAATGTGCTTTAAACTGGAAACTGCAACATTGCCAAGTACTTTGCCTTATCTGCCTCAGGTGCCCAGCCTCACCTAAGGCTCTATGTGGTGTTAATCCCATCCCCATTCCTCCTGAAGTATGCAAGGATCTCCTAAATAAGATATGTGTCATGGTCACTAATTGAGATCTACCCTTATTAACCCTCCTTCTATGGTTTTGCTCCCTTCCCCTCCCCCCCCCCCAATGCCCTTCTGCCCCCTACCCATCTCTGCACCCCAACCTATTCCCACCTGTCTAAAGTGAGACATGGGAAGATCAATGCGAGTAACAAAGTTGTCCATGCACTCGCGCAATCTTCATGTTTGGAATTTTAATTAGTTTGGAGTATAACTTCAATCGTTATGGTCGGTGGGGAGGGTTCGGCCTAGGAGTAGAGCTGTTCCACCTCCGCTCTCTTCAACACATCACGTGATCTCCAGGCTCTTTTAATAAAACCTGCATCTTATACCATTACTTCTTCTGGATCTATCAAGCCTCTCTTGTACTGACACCTAGAATTATACGCCACTTGGGCGTGTCATTGACAGCAATAATCAGCAGTGACACACATATATTCACTAGATTCTGTAAGGTAGCGCCTAAGTGCTATTGAATGAACTGCAAGGGGGCACACACATGGGTGAAGCAAGAGCGAGTCATTGGTGTGTCACCAAACAATAAGCACAACTTATAAATACTATTAGTTACATGGAGGGGCATTTTCGATAGGACATCTAAGTCTGAATTTGGACGTCCTAACAAAAACGTCCAAAATCAGGTAGGCATAATGGAAAGATAGTATAGACATTCTTAGACATTCCAAAATCGCACTGCAAAATGACTAAATTAGAGATGTCCAAAGTACAGTAAAAAGGACGTCTTTCCAGCACAACTGCCGAAGGATGTCTATAAGGCAAATGTCGCCAGCTACAAACGTCCACTGTACTTGCGGGACATCCAGGTACTGTGAACGTTCATATTTTGCATTGTATATATAAAGACATTCGCATACCTAAATCATCCATATAAGGCTCCGCACGTGTGAAGATGTCCATGTACATGATGGCCATCCACATGATGACCGTCCATATATGGAGCTGTGATGTAATGACATTCGTACGTGTTGGATGTCCATATAAGGTGCTGCACATTTTACAACGTTTATTCACTGAGAAACATGGCACTGCAAAGAGAGCCCAATTTCAGTGTGGCAGAAAGCCTGTGCCTAGTGCAACTTTGCCTGAGGCACAGACGGTGCCTCTTCATGCATCACCACCATCTGCCCCCAAAGACCATCTCTATTAGAGCATGGACTCTAATAAGGGACACTTTGGAAAGGTAACTGTTTGGGAATGCCCCCCCCCCCCCCCCCCCCAGCACTGGGCTTTGGCTATCAGGTCCCCTTCCTGTACCACCACATATAAGAGCTCCCTCAGCAATGTAAGCACTAACTGTAGTCTGCATTCAGGTATAATCAGTGATATGTGCACATGCACATCCATTAATAGAATCAATGTACTAGAAAGGAAAACCATTCCCACATCCCTGCAATGCTGACAGAAATGGTACTCTCTGTCCTCATGTCCACCTCAATTACATCACCTGTACCAATGTAATGCCCCCCCCCCCCCCATCAGTGTTGTGTGTCTCCAATTTGGCTTCCAAAGGAATTTGTGTTGTGAAGGCAAGAAGGGCCATCCCCTGACTCCTGGTGTACAAACTAGAATCTTACAGAAGATTTGGGATACATGGGGACCTCGAATCACTAAGGCGGAGATTCCGCCAAATACATAGGGAGAGCCCTGCAACGATTAGGAGCGTGCAACAGTGCCTCAGGGCTCGAGGTAAGTATTATAAACAGGGCATCTGTAGTCATTTGTAAATGTATTTATTTATTTCATAATGCAAATTTCATGTACAATATCAGTTTCCATGTGGCTAATAGGCAAATAGTAAGTCATAACACCTGAGGTTGCAGGTACCCTTCCATGAGTGTGGCTGCAACTTCCAACTAACCTCCTCTGAGATGAATGAGATACATGCAAAGGAATGGGTGACATTGCAACAGCTATGGCAGGGAAGGGTGCCTCACTTCTGTATCCCCCTTTCTGGGGTGGATAATGTTTCATAGTATTCCTGCCTGAGGTCCTGCTATTAGTGGATGTCATAGCATGATTTTAAAGTAATTTAAATAAATTGTGCTTCCACCCCCCCTCCCCCCCACACGAAAACTGGTCATCCAACCATAGTCACAACGCAAAATGCTAACATGCTGCTGAGGAATGAGTGTGCCCTGCCAACACATCCTGTATATTCCTTGTCAGACCAGCTTCCAGGGTTTCCTGTCATGTCATCTCATGCATCTCTCCAGGCCTATACCCCAGGGCACTAACCACACCTTTCCCCACCCCCAGCCTGATGCCAGCCAGCTCCTGCACTATGCAAGCCATGTTGGATGTGATGATCTCAAGGACAAACCTTTTACACACACAGAGTGGTAGGAGCACCAGCAGCAGCGCCAAGTGGAGGAGCAGGAGGCAGCAGTCGCCCCAGCAGGCAAGGAGGAGGCAGTGGCGGTGGAAGGGCGCCAGTGTGTGGTGGTGGAGCCAGGGGAATGGGAGGTGTCCAATGTCCCAGACCCCTGGCAGGATATGCCTCCTTTTGGGGGGGGGGGGAGGAAGAGGAGGGGGAGATGCACAACCAGCAGCATCACCACCAGCAGCAGCAGAGCACAACAATGCTGCTGCAGCGCTCCACTGAGCAGCACTTTGCAGCACAGAGGCACCTCCTACAGAGGGCCATTGAGGGAGGAGGAGAAAGTCTCCATTGAATGACATTTAAAACAAATATATTGTATATAGTTATTTTTTATACCTTTAATACAGATGTTTCATGTTTTTTTGCTTACCAGGGTGTGTCTCTATTTTGTGCACTACATATGTGGTATTATCAAATGCTGGGGTTGATGTAAGAGGAGGCAGCAATCTGGGTTGCATCACAGGTCAACTGTATGTGTCATAAGTGTGGCCATGTAGAAGGACATCTGTTCCTTCCAAGCTGCGTGGCTGTATGGTAAGGGGGGGGAGGTTGGATGGGCATTTCTGTTGAGGAACAGAAATGCCCATCCAGCCTCTCCCCCCTTACCATACAGCCCCACAGCACAGAGCTGTCTAAATAATAGGTATGTTGTCTAGCACTAGCAATCTGTGAAGTACAAACTTGCAGATAAGCATAGGCAGTGCCTAGACTATTGCTTGCTCTCTGTTCAGCAGACAACCTTACCCACAAACAACCAACATTGGTGAGGGCCTGGAAGTGCCTACAAACAACTGGGCCATCTTTGCACATTGAATGTATCAGCAATGGTATATACTGTTGAGGAGAAAAGGGGAAACAATAGTGAAAGCATTAGATGGATTACTTCACAATTGCAATATAATAAATCAGGTACAGAAGGGCACAGGCTAGGGGAATTATATAGGCACCACGCTGTAGCCACCTGCAGGTAATTTAGAACAGGAACTGTAACGAGAACCTCTCTCCCTCACCATGACTTAAGGGCTCAAGCCTGTGGTAGGCACGCACATGGGGCCACCTAGAAAATGGTTTGCAGGATTGAATTTACAAATGTTGTTGTTCCATAACTATGGAGGATTGTAGGACTGTGTTCAATAATGTGGAAAACACATTCGGTGCATACTATGGAGGATTGTAGGACTGTGTTCAATAATGTGGAAAACACATTCAGTGCATATATGCTTCCCCTCTACCCACCCCCAACAACCTTAAGAATGGGTGGGCACTTCATAAAAGGGGACTGGGGTTCACCACATAAAGAAGGATGGAACCTACTGGGGAGATACATGAAGTGCAAAGCGGGAGAAAAGCTACCAGATGTGGATACCCATGAACCTGGTGAAAACAGAGGTAACATTTGAATCCAGAGAACATGCACAGAATGGGGAGCCGTTGACCATGAGGGATGCACACATCCATTCTCAGGGCCTCTTCCCCCCCCCCCCCCCCCCCCCCCCCCAGGCAGCCACAACTGAATGTGTCCAATAGAGAACAAACTCAATTCAAGATCCTATGTTTAGCATAAGTCCATCAGACAATATCTTTCAAACTTAACGATTCTAGACTTGTGATGTTGAAAATTAAAGAAACCTTTTTTTTATGAAGACCTCAACTTGGTGGAGTCATGGGGCACTCTTTAGTTTTAGCCTCCACTCTCCAATCGTCACTGGTCTTCAAGTATGTTTTTATAGCTGTATGTTTTATAAATTTTTTAAAACTTTTAAATAGTTTTCTTTTAGCGTTCAAAACCTCAATTGCATGAGACATTCAAACATAGAAAGTTTTTTGTTCCACTTTGTCGTGACCATGGTCGTGATCCCTCTTTGACTCACCTTATGTCCCAATGGTCATCTGAGCTGGCTCCTGTCTGCATTGTTGTTTCTTTCCTGTGTGTTTCAAACCTCACTTTGGTGTTCAGTGTATTTCCTGCCTCTGTCCTATTTATAAGGAAGTGGTGAACTTTCATTCGGGTATAACAAAAGAGAGGGAACTAAGTACAAACTAAAGTCCGAACAAAAAAAACAGCACCACGGGCCTTTAAAAATGGAACACAGTTCTTTAATGAATGAGCCTTGACAAAAAGACCCGACACGGGCCGTGTTTCGGTGACTAGCACCTGCGTCAGGGGTCACAATGATGACGTGGAAAACGTGGGGAATAACTCGAATATATTCCTTTACAATATATTATTCCTTACTCCATGTCTCATATAGTAAAAGCTACAAAGCACCAAGGCACTTTCACTTTCTGTATCCAAACGCACCAAAACACGGCCAGTGTTGGGTCTTTTTGTCAAGGCTCATTCATTAAAGAACTGTGTTCCATTTTTAAAGGCCCATGGTGCTGTTTTTTTTGTTTGGACTTTCATTCGGGGCCTTTGCAATGCCAAAGGTCTCCAGGTTGGTCCGTGTGCAGTGTAGCACTTCTGCCTTGTTCTAGTCTGTGTGCCCGTGGGCACTTCTGTATTGATTTCTTGTTGCCTTGTTCATAGTCTGTGTGCCCATGGGCACTTCTGTCTTGATTTCTTGTTTAGGGTGCCTGTGTGCACTTCTGCTTCTGTTCTTCTCTGTTTGTCTGTGTGGGTTAGCTTTGTGTCCTGCCTAGTATGCCTTGCTTGCTCTAGTCCCCTCTACCTTCAGCCTTAGTTCTGTTGTTTGTCTGTGTGGGTCAGCTTTGTGTCTGCCCTGTTTGTCTTTAGCTTCAGTTCCCATCCTGCTTGTGTCTGCCCTGCAAGCCTTCAGCTTTAGTTCTGACTCTGCTTGTGTCCGCCCAGTTTAAGAATCCTGAATCCTGTTTGTTTGAGAATCCTGAATCCTGTTCCAGCCAAGCTTGTGTGAGAATCCTGAATGTTTGAGAATCCTGAATCTTGTTCCAGCCAAGCTTGTGTGAGAATCCTGAATCCTGTTCCAGCCAAGCCTGTTTGAGTATTCTGAATCCTGCTTGAACATCCTGAATCCTGTCCAGTCCTGGTTGGGGGGTTTTGCCTCCTGCTGCCGCTCGACGACAGTAGGCCAAGGGCTCACGTTGTTCCAGAGTCCGTAACTGTTTGTTTAAAGCCTGGGACTGTGACACACTTATAGCAAATTACTGCTTCAATAGCACTTAGCTTAGATAAATCTCTTCTCAAGGGGATATCTTGTCCGATACGACATCATCTTTTGCCGTTTGGCTGCATCAAGGTTATGTCCCCTATAAAAATGCATAATGCAATGATTTCAGTCATAACATTCCACATAATATATTTTCTAACAAGCAAGAAAACTATTTAAAAGTTTTAAAAATTTTTATAAAACATACAGATATAAAAACATACTTGAAGACTAGTGACGATTGGAGAATGGAGGCTAAAACTAAAGAGTACCCCATGACTCCGCCAAGCTGAGGCCTTCATAAAAAAAAAGTTTCTTTAATTTTCAACATCACAAGTCTACAATAGAGAACAAGACATCTGTGGAGGAGTGGCCTAGTGGTTAGGGTGGTGGACTTTGGTCCTGGGGAACTGAGGAACTGAGTTTGATTCCCGGCACAGGCAGCTCCTTGTGACTCTGGGCAAGTCACTTAACCCTCCATTGCCTGCCGCATTGAGCCTGCCATGAGTGGGAAAGCGCGGGGTACAAATGTAACAAAAATAAATAAAATAAAATCTGTACAATGATGTGGGTAAAAACAATCATCACTGTCAGAGTCCACTGTATTAGAATCCACTGCTGTCCCTTGCAATCCTGTTGACCAGCTGCAGTGCTGTAACCTGTCCTGCAAGATGCAAGTGTTTGTTTAGCATATACATAGCAGAAGGGGAAGAGGTGGCTGAGAGGTTTGAGCTTACCTTGAACTTCTGGTGCAAAACATTGCCAGACAACACACCAATCTGTTTGCTCTAAGGGGCCAGGGGCTGGCTGCTTCTACTAAGGAGAGAGAATGGGGGGCAATGAGGGACCACATCAAACACAGCAAGCAGCTTCTAGAGGGTAGAGAATGGAGAGTTGGTTAGATGTAGAAAATGCAGAATATATGATAAGCTGCCAGCTAACACCCAGTCTGAAACTTTTTCAAAGGAAAGGTACACAGCCCACACACCAGTTATCTTTCAAGAATTCCAGAAAGGTGTACACACAGACATACAGTGGGAAAAAGAAGGTTTGTTACAACTGAACCTAAAACGCTTATAAATGCCACCCCATGATCTAAAGAAAAACATATAAAGTGCAAGCACAGAGAAAGACGTTTTAAAGAGGCGCCCATAATGGGAATGCAAACATCTAAATCAGCAGAGCAGCTGTGGACGTTTATAGGTTTCCACCCATAATCAGAATTAGGACGTCCATCTTGGGGACGTCTCTCGGGCAGTATTTAAACGTCCTCAGTATTTTAAAATTTTTGGATACCATTGTCAGAATGGCACCCACCCACAAGGGTAATTTCAATGAACCTGAAATAGAACTCCTGGTGCAAGAAATTGCAAAAGGAACACCAATCTGTTTGCTCCCAGGGGGCAGAGACTGGCTGCTTCAACAAAGGGGAGAGAATGGGAGGCAGTGAGGGACTGGGTCAACGCAGTCTTCCACTGTGGCAGGGATGTAGAAGACTGAAAGCGGAAGTGGCGCCAGCTGAAGCGCGATGTGAGGCATAAGGCTGGTGCCACCCCCCAGCAGATGACACTGCTACCTTGACTCCCCTAGAGCACATTGTTCATGGGCTTTTGCCCCAGGAGGGGATCCACGGCACTGGGTCCCAGGACATCAGCACAGCCTGAGGGCTCAGGTAGGTTTAGGATTAGGAAGCTGTGGTATCTGTTGTGCTGCACTCTGTTTTCCACAAGTGGGGACAGTGTGGTGCTCCTAAGTAGGGGAGGAGGCATAGGCGCCCGGTATAAGAGGCTTGGGGAGGCTAAGCCTCCCCAGCCACAAGTGCAGCAAGGGCGGGGCGGTGGGGGTGGACCGCCCCGGGTGCAGCTCGTGAGGGGGTGCTGCCTTGAACATCTCTCTCCCTCCCCCCCGACTAGTGCATGCGGACCGTGCGATACTGCCGTCTTTACCCCCCCCCCCCCGTCCCCCGACTAGTGCAGTATCGCTGTCCCCCTCTGCTCCTGTCACGTCTTTCAACTTCGAAGCTTCCGGTAGCAGCAGCAGCAATGATGTAAGCGCTGCTTTCAGCCTGCCCCGGAAGCCTTCTCTGGACAGCGTCCCTCCTACGCGGGAAGCTGTACAGAGAGTGCTTCCGGGGCAGGCTGAAAGCAGCACTTACATCATTGCTGATGCTGCTACCGTAAGCCTTGAAGTTGAAAGACGTGACAGGAGCAGAGGGGGAGAGCGATACTGCACTAGTCCGGGGGGGGGGGGGAAGCGATGCCAGCCAGCTGCCAGACCAAAGGGAAAGGGGGGTGGAGAGAGGAGAATGTGATGCCACATCTAAGGGGAAGAGGGAGGAAGGAAAGCAATGGCAGGGCATGGGAATGGGAAAAGGGGGGGGGGGGGGAGAAAGGAGTGAGTGATGGTAGTCTACTCTAGATCTAAGGGAAGCAAGAAGGGGAGGGAAGAGAAAGGTGGGATGACTGAGGGAGAGGAGAGATGCATGAGGACTCTGGAGGAGAGAGAGAGAAAGTGGAAAAGTGCAGGGGAGAGCCAGGGACATGCAAAAGAGCAGGGGAGAGCCAGAGAGAGATGGGGAGAGAAAAAGGGGACAACCAGGGACATGGAAAAGAGCAGAAAAGAGCCAGAGAGAGATGGGGAGAGAAAGAGGGGCCATGGAAAAGAGCAGGGGAGAGCCAGAGAGAAGATGCTGGATGGAAGAGGGGACATGGGCAGGAGAGAGAGAGAAGCTGCTGGGGAGAAACTGGGGGAGACCCTAGCTGTCAGACAGAGAAATGCTGAATGAAAGGAGGGAGAAAGAGGGAAAATGCTGGAAGGAGGGGGCAGAAAGAGGGAAGACACTGGACGTAAGGGTAGGGAGGGAAAGACACTGGAAGGATGGGGATAGAAAGGACATGCTGAATGGAAAAGGGTTGAGAAAGAGAACTGTTTAGAAGGAAGGGGAGATAGAGGGAGACAATGGATGGAAGGAGAGGGAGACAATAGACGGAAGGATTGGGAGAGGGTAATGGGTAGAAGGATGGAGAGAGAAAGAGGGATGACACTGGATGGAAGGGTAGAAGAGAAAGAGGGAAGGTGCTGGACATGGATGGATGGAGGGCAGGGAAGAGAGGAGAAATGTTGGACAAGGATGGAGGGAAGGAAAGACAAAGGAAGGAGATGCACACGGATGGAGTGGAAGGGAGAGAAGACAGAGGAAGTACATGCACATGGATGGAGGGGAGGGGAGAAATGCTGGATATGGATGGAGGAGAAATTGCTGAATTTAAGGGCTGGATTGGAACACTTTGAGGGCAGATGCTGAAACTGGAGAAAGGATAGGGACAGGGCTACAGATGGTAGACAGGACGCATAAGGACACAAGAGGATGGTGGACATGTTGAGAGAAAAAATATCAAATGGAAAGAAGACACTGGGTCCAAAGCAAATAGAAAAACTAAATGATCAGACAACAAAGGTAGAAAAAAGTATTTTATTCAGAATTTATTAACTGGAATGTGTCAGCTTTTGGAATTGTGCATCTGTTATATTTTGCATGTAAGTTTCAATTTTTCTAGTATTGCTGCATGCTGAATCTGACTTCTTGAGGTAACTTTCCAGTTTTGCCTTCATATCTGTTGTGTCATGTGTTTTTCATGTGTAATCAAGGAGCAGTATTCTACTAGTGTGTAGTATTTACAGCCCTTTTTGGGTTGTTTTTTTTGTTTCACTAGGTTGTGTTCTGGTGTTTTAGAGCCTGGTATAATTACAGTGCTGCCTTTCCACGCATAAGGTTGTAAAGTCCTGTCCTTGGAATTAGTGCTGTTATGGTTTGCTAAGGTTATGAGTGTGTTTTTGCACAAGTTTGTGTATAGTGTTTTGCAGTGGAGAGATTGTGTATTGGCCTTACTGAGGTGGCACCAAAACATCAGAAAGGGTTTTAGAGCCTAAATCATGACACACTACCTCTTGAAGGATCTACATATAGTCATTAATAAAAGGAGCTCATTGTGAACACTATCCACCCTAAAAGTGTGTTTTGTGGCTCTACATGAGAATTGTGATATTATGATCCCTTGTTTCATATTGTTGACGGTCTGCATTTTCCATATGGGTGGTATATTGGTGTATTAGGGTCTGCTTAGTGTTATGGTACAGTAAGGTTCTGAGTGTGTTTACAAATTTGTGCATAGTGTTTTACAGTTGAGCCATTGTGGTTAGTATATATGCTTTGAGCAACCACTTTATTCTTTGACATATGATACATATCTAATATCTAAATTTAATAAAAGGTATTAATTGTGACTATTTTATTTTTACTTATTTTTTTTCTGTGTTAATTGTGGCTATAAGCTCCGCCCCTGGCTCCACCCCTAACCCCGCCCCCTTTAGCCTCCCCAAACAGTTGGGCCACCGACCGCCTATGGGAGGGGGTGAGAACACCACATGTAATACAAATTACTATTCATTAGAGACCATGACACGGGGAGTAGGCAGGTGGAAGGGGGGGAGGGTTTCCAGCTATGTGTGTGTATGTTACCACTGTTTCACATCTTTGGGGACCTTCCCCACTCCCTCCTCTTTTCCCATCACCAAACTGTGCATATCTGCTTTCCACACCTCTGTGCTGTAGCCACTGTGTCCTCTGCACTCGTTCCACAGTTCTATGTCCACCCACCTGCCTGTGTGGTTCTCTTGCACGTCAGTCTCTGAAGTACACTGTGCCCCTTGTCTCCAGCTCTGTACAATGACATCTGTGGGTTGCCTGCCAATGCCATTCCTCACCATCTGTTTGCTGGGTCTTCACATGTGGGGCTATGTATATGAATGCTACAAAACAAAGATGGGTTATTTTGATCAACACAATTCCTCCCCTTTTGCTATGCAGGTGATGACAGTGAGTCAGATGCAGAAGCTGACCCTAGTGGCCACCAGCCCCAGCACACTGAAGGGCAGAGCAGCAAACCAGTGGGCCTGGAGGTGTGATGGCACAGGAAACCATGCAGGAACAGTCACATGGGGAGGAACCACAGGATACAGCAGCAGGAGAGGATCTCCCTCCCCCACCCACAGCCTTTGCTGATGTTGCCACAGAGGCAGAAGGGGAGGCACATCATTAGCAGAGACCATCCAGCCAGAGGAGGCAGCTGCTGCGCCTTTGAACCCAATTGCTGGGCCACAATGTACAGCTTGAGGATTACCGGCACCGGAAGTTGGAGCTGCAGAGGGAAGGGGTACAGGCCCAACAAGAAGCAGTACAGTAGCTCCAACTGCTGGAGCAGAGCAACGAGGGCCTACGTCATGACCTCCAAGTACACACTAGAGCCCTGATGCAGCAACAAGTGCCATCTCCTTCCATCAGTGCACAGCAACCACCGGCAAAGCACAGGAGGTTGAGATCCTCAGCCCCCCCCCCCCCCCCAGCCACTGATCCATTAGCACACAAGAGACCAGCAGCCACCACACCAGCTCCCCCTTCTGGGTCCTGTGCCCACAATGGGAGCTGGCGTGCCCACAAGGTTGCCGGACTTCCAGAGGGCATCCGAGGCAGCAGGCTGCCTTGTTGACACAGAGGACAGTGGAACCTCATCAGGGGAGGACTCTCAACTGAGTTCCCCAGCAGCACCGACAACTGGACTGCCACCAGCTGCTCAGGAACACGGTGGGAGGGGTAGGAGGGGACGGGGAAGTAGACAAGAGTGTATTTGGTGGGACATGCTGGGGGGGGTGGGGGAGTATGGACGTGGTAGAGGTAGGGATGGGGGTGTGCTGGGAGGTGGGAGGAAGGGAGTGTGAGGTTTGGAGAGAGGGGAATATGCACAGAGCGGGTGATGGTGTGTAACTAGTATGTGATTGCAATAAATGTTTACTTACTGTCACAAAAAACTTGTCTTGATGAGTCTTTGACTGGCTCAGACCCCTAGCTGGTGGGCACTCTGCTCTGCTGTGTGGCCAGGAGGTGGAGGGGTTTCCTCATCATCTTGATCTGGGGCCTGCTGCTCTGGTTGCTTTGGCTCCTCTGGGAGGGCCTGTCCTCTGCGCAAGGCCAAATTTTGTAGCATGCAGCAGGCCATAAAGATCTTAGCCACCTTTTGGGGGTTGTACAGGAGCTCCCCTCCAGAACGATCTAGACATCGGAACCTGTTTTTCAGTTGTCCAAAGGTGCGCTCTATGATGCCACGTGTGGTCCGATGCCTGCTGTTGTAGTTCTCCGGCCCTGTTTGTGGGTGCACTATTGGGGTCATGAGCCAACTCCGCTGTGGATAGCCTCTGTCAACTTTGGGGAGAAGCAGGATGAGAAACATGAGTGTGTATTGTTTGGAGTGGGTACCTTGTGGAGGTAGGGTGGGAATAGTGGGTTGTGGAGTGACCTGGAGGAAGACAGTGCTGAGGGTTGCCCGGTGGAGGAGGTATAGTTTTGGCAGATCCATGTTGCACTTACCTAGGAGCCATCCGCCGGTGATCTCCCCTCGGTCAAACCTGTAGAAGATTCCTGAGTGTTGTAATATGTAGGCGTCATGGGTTGAACCTGGGTATTGGGCACACAGGTCTACAATCTCCCCCTGGGCGTCACACACAACTTGCATATTCATAGAGTGGAATGCTTTCCTGTTCCTATAGGTGGCCTCTCGTGCCCGGGGGGGGGTCTGAGTGTGACATGTGTGCAGTCAATGACGCCTATGACCGAGGGGAAGCAAGTTACAGTGTAGAAGTGAGCCATGTTGTTCTGCAGGGCCTGGGGGTGGGGTGGGGAAGGTAATGTACTCTGAGGTATGGGTAAGAAAGGCATCAAGAAACTGGGTGAGGCAGTTGCAAATGGCAGGCTGGGTGAAGCCCGTGTTCACAGCTAGCACACTGGAATCTCCGAGTGGCCAAAAAGAGAGACAAGCGGTGATCTTGAGGTGCACAGGGATGGGATTGTTCATAAGGGTCTTGACCTGCAGGAGGGGTTGGAGCTGCTCACAAAGGTGCTGAATGGCAGCCCTGTCAAAGCGGTACCTATTGAGCCACTGCAGGTCAGTAAGGTCTAGGAAACTGCTATGGGGCCTGAAAACTCTGGGGTGTGAATATCTCCTGTGGTGCCTCTCCTCTTCCTCCAACATGTGAGCCACCTGTGCATTCAGTGCCTCCATTTCC
Organism: Microcaecilia unicolor; assembly: GCF_901765095.1. Taxonomy (NCBI): domain Eukaryota; kingdom Metazoa; phylum Chordata; class Amphibia; order Gymnophiona; family Siphonopidae; genus Microcaecilia; species Microcaecilia unicolor. The sequence goes on along the minus strand of NC_044038.1, from coordinate 91,620,227 downwards.
TCACACTACAGGTGCAATGCAATGACACCAGTGTTCACCTCTCCCTACCAACCTGGTTAAGCCCACCACCAACAAACACAAGCTGACACTCTCCCACCACCAACAAACAATGCAGTCACACACAGCACAGCCAAACAACAACCACTCTCTTACCCACTGCACACTCTCCTGCCACACCCTCTAGCTATCACTCTCCAAGCAGCAACTGACAGTCTTCACAAAAACACACACAGCAGCAGCAGCAGCTCACATGACAAAGAGAGAAACACAGACAACAAACAGGTAAAGGGATGTAATGAATGAAATGTGAACTTGGGGACAGTGAATGGAGAGAGATGGGGAGGGGATGGGGGAGATAGAGGAAGGAATAGTAGTGGCTGAGGTTGAGGGCTAGAAGGGGTAGGGAAAGCTGAAAAGGTCAAACACAAAAGAGGCAAGTGAGGGTGAAAACGTTCAGACTAGGGCACATAGACAAAGGTAACAGGGCACTGAACAACTCTCAACTGTCTCTCAAAACAACTATTCCTCCACTCTCCAACTCCACAAAATCGCTAATGGGTCTAAAGACAACTTACCTCTTACCCTAGACGTTTTTATATCAGGTCTAACTGTGGACGTCCATGTTCCCACCAAGGTGAAAGCATTTTGCTATCTGTTATATGCTGGAGACATCCATTTCATAACGCCGCCCAAAACACACCACTTATGGGGGCGTCTATACTTGGATGTCCTTGCAATTAGAACATCTTTTCATCTCTGTTTTGATTATTGGCTTTAGACGTCATTCATTTACAAAGACATCCATGTTCCTTTTATGTCACCTTTTGGACGTTCTTCTCTTTCGAAAATGAGCCTAATAGTAACATCGTAAATGACAGCAGATAAAGACCTGAATGTTCCATCAACTCTGTCCAACAGTCACACTCATTATCAAGTTATGATTAAACCAACATTGAATGTAATATAAAATAATTGATCATTGTCTCTCTTTGGCATTTCTAGGACATAGACCATAGAAGTCCATCCAGCCCTGTCCTTACTTCAAATCCCTCTCCAGTCTATCCAAATCCGTCTTGTCATTTGCAAGACACATACCGTAAAAGTCTGCCCAGCACTGTCCTCACATTCCAAATTATTGGAGTTTCCGTCAAAGCCCTCTCCAGCCCATCCTAAACCAGATTGCCATATTGCAAGTGTTGATTGGTGTTTCCAGCCATGCCTGCTAACACCAGCCATTGACCTGACATAAGCAATCATGCCTAGCTTTTGATGTGCCAAAGTGGATTTGTGCTAGTGTTCTATAATGACTTGGGCATGCCTAAGTACTATTATAGAACTGGCGCCTAATTTGATGCACCCAGTTATAGAATTGTACCCCATTATCTATAGTTATTGAAGACCACATAAAATGTTGTGATTAGCGGTATACAAAATATTTTTAAATAAATCTGAAATTTACTGCTGGTGCTGTTCTTAGTACTGGAATCGTTGAGGCCGGTAGCACCCAATATATTTGGAACAATTTCTGTTTCTTTCCAGCACATTTTCTTGGTCTCTGATTGCATCTGTTGATACTTGAGTATCCTTTGTGTCTCCATGCATTGTACAGAGTAGTCAATAGTCACTGACACTTCTACTATTGGTAGTAATTCAATTTATTTTCCACCTAAACATCTGTTCAAGGTGGATTACAATATCGCATTCATAATAAAAACAAACCTCTCCAAAACACTAAAATCTACAGCCACAATCAGTCCCACTTTCCCTCATAGTAACTAGAGTTCCCTGTGTTTTGTTACTTTAACACTTTGCCCAGTTTCCTTTACCTGCATGGGTTCGGAGATGCTTCCTCAGTGCAGTCTGACTGGGAAACTCTGTGTCGCACTCAGCGCACCTGTAGCCCCATCCTCCTGTGTGCGTGGTGATGTGCTCCTGCTGGGCATTGTGGGAGCTCAGGTTCTTTCCATACATTGTGCAATGGTCAATGGAAAAAGAAGAAGAGGCAGCGAAATTCCCTGCATGAAGGTAGGAACAGAAGCAAAACCTGTTAATTTTATGGAATGCTTGGACAATCTTAACATAATGCAAAAAGCTTTTCATCCGCAAATGTATAGAAATTCCAGATGAAAACAACCAAAATAACTAGTCTACAAAATCTGATCAGTGAGAATAAGTTGAAGGAGTTAGGTTTCTTTAAGTTTGAGAAGACTGCATGCTGAATTGATTGCCGTCTTCCATCACATAAATAGGGGGTCATACAGAGTATTGGGGGTGGGGAATGGCTAGCATAAATATTGGGAAGGAGTAGGTTATTGTTGGAATCTCTATCAAATGTTTTTAAGAGCAGGATAGACAATCATCTTTCTGGGATGGCTTACATCAATTGTTCCCAAATTGTGGATCTGGACCCCTAATGGGGTCACATCAGCAGATGAGGGTCACAGAAATAGAGCTGCCCAGTAGGTGGCATTCAGCAAGGGGCCTCCTCCATTATGAGCTTTCTGTTAAACTGGAAACCTATGCAGAATACTGGGGTCAGCGCATGTATACAGCACACAAGGCCTTGTGCTGAATGCTGTTATTGTTGACACCACTGCTGCTCCTGATGATTTCATGCTTTTGGAAAGTGGATTGAGATAGGAGTTCTTATGTTTTCATCATCATCTGGGGTCAGGAGAATATCTAACTGGTAAAAGGGGGTCATTGTACTTAAACCAGTGTTTCCCAAAGGTATATCCATCATTCATTTGACAGGGGCAGAACTTAATGATCTTAGTGCCTGTCCTTCTATGATTCTAAAGCCTAGGATTGGAAAACTTTTTATAAACCAGTATTTTTTTTTATTTTATTACATTTGTACCCCGTGCTTTCCCACTCATGGCAGGCTCAATGCGGCAGGCAATGGAGGGTTAAGTGACTTGCCCAGAGTCACAAGGAGCTGCCTGTGCAGGGAATCGAACTCAGTTCCTCAGTTCCCCAGGACCAAAGTCCACCACCCTAACCACTAGACCACTCCTCCACTCTCAGTATGTACAGTGACTGATGTCTTTATGTTTCTGGAAGGTTCCTATGCTTAGAGCACTGATTATGTTTCACAGTTTCTGTCATGTCCCCCGCCCTGATGCACCTTTGGCTCCACACAGCACTCCTTCATGCCACGGCCTGTTTCCTTGCACTACTTCCTATGCTGACTGTTGTTGGCATTCTGGCTGGGCTGGGGCACGTGCCCAAATGCACCATGGACGCGCTGGATGGATGCCAAGGCCTGCACTTCCGAGGCAGGGAGTATTTCAGGCATCTCCTGCACTCCATCCTTGCCTTTGCAACGAGGTCGCCTTGCCTAGTCTCATTTGTCTTGGCTTCAATGTGTCCAGCCTCATTTCCAGCTCCAAGCCCTGCCTCGTCTCCAGCCTTACCCATCTTGTCTCCAGCCCCAGCCCTGCCTTGGCTCCAGCCTTAACCATCTTGTCTCCAGCCCCAGCCCTGCCTTGGCTCCAGCCTTAACCATCTTGTCTCCAGCCCCAGCCCTGCTTGCCTGTCTCCCAGCTCCAGCCCTGGTTGGAAGGAAGGTAGAGAGGTACTGGACTTGTGAAGGGGGGTTGGAGGGAAGGGAGAGAGGTGCTAGATATGCAGGGGGGGTTGGAGGGAAGGGGAGATATGCTGGACATGCAGGGGGTTGAAGGAAGGGGGAGAGGTGAGGGATATGTAGGAGAGGGCTGGAGGAATGGGATAGAGATGTGGAACTGCAAAGGAAGCTGGAGGGAAGGGAGAGAGATGCTGGATATGCACAGAGGGTTGGAGAGAAGGGGAGAGGCGCTGGATATGCAGGGGGGGGTTGGAAGGAAGGGGAAGTGCTGGATATTCAGGGGGGTTGAAGGGAAGGGAGAGGTACTGGATATGCAGATGGGTTGGAGGGGAAGGGGAGAGAGATGCTGCATAAGGGGATAAAGGAAGAGGGGGGTCAAATGCTGAACCTACAAGGGGAGAAAGAGCCAGGTGCATAAGGGGAAGGGAAGAGAAGCTGGTTGGGGTGGGGTCAGAGAGCAGAGGGACACATTGGTGTGGAGGAGGGAGAAAGGGGACATAGGGAGGTGTACAGCTACAGAAGAGAGATGATGGGCATTAGGTGGGAGCATGGGGACAGGGACACAAATGTGAGATGCTGAAAGGGGATGACATATGGGCACATAGGGGCAATGCCTGACAAGAGAGTGGGGGGAAGGGGGATATGGAATAGAGATACAATGCTGGACACTGGAGAGGGGGGTATATGAACACAGAGGGGAGATACCAGACAAGGAGGAGAATAGAAACACAGAAGGGAGATGCTGGGCATGGGGTGCATAGAAGAATGATGATGGATGCGGGGATATGAACACAGGGTAGATAATGGACAAGGAAATATAGGGAAACAGAGATGGGAGATGGATGATGAACATGGAGACAGAAGAAATGTAAAATAGACAGGAGACCCTGGCAAATGAGTTAAAAGAAGACAGAGGGAAGCAGAAACCAGTGACTGGGACCAATATGATTTAAAAAATAAATGACCAGACAACAAAAAGGTACAAAAATTATTTTATTTTCTATGTTGTGAATATAATATGTTGGATTTGGAATGTATATCTTGCCAGAGTTGGTGTTAAACATGGCTGGGGTCCAGACTCCAGGGCAGAAATCTAGGAGAGGATCCCAAAGTCCATTACCAGGCTGCGCCTTCAGCTTCCAGCAGGCTTGGGGCTTTCTCTGGCCAGGAAACCAAGCACAATTGCCCTAGTTGCAACCCCTAACACCATCCCTGACATGTGCCATTTTTATATTTTGCGCCATTTTTATATTTTGCATAGGAGGAAATGCCTTTCTTTCTTGTTTCTCTGGTGTTGTCAGGTTTGGTTCCCTCTTCTTCAGGAATTATCTTCAGAAGAACCGTGGAGATTGGAGTGTTTTCCGACCCTCATAACTCAGAATGAGGGGGCGCTTCTGCAGCCCAACCTCCGGTCTCTGGCTCTCATGGCCTGGATGTTGAGAGCGTAGAATTCGCCACTTTGGGTATCTCTGAGGGTGTCTCTCGCGTCTTGCTTTCTTCCAGGAAAGATTCCACGAAGCGGTGTTATTCTTTGAAGTGGAGGAGGTTTGCCGTCTGGTGTGATAGCAAGGCCTTAGATCCTCGCTCTTGTCCTACACAGACCCTGCTTGAATACCTTCTACACTTGTCAGAGTCTGGTCTCAAGACCAACTCCGTAAGGGTTCCTCTTAGTGCAATCAGTGCTTACCATCAACGTGTATAAGGTAAGCCTATCTCTGCACAGCCTTTAGTTGTTCGCTTCATGAGAGGTTTGCTTTTGTCAAAGCCCCCTGTCAAACCTCCAATAGTGTCATGGGATCTCAACGTCGTCCTCACCCAGCTGATGAAACCTCCTTTTGAGCCACTGGATTCCTGCCATCTGAAGTGCTTGACCTGGAAGGTAATTTTCTTGGTGGCTGTTACTTCAGCTTGTAGAGTCAGTGAACTTCAAGCCTTGGTAGCCCATGCTCCCTATACTAAATTTCATCACAATCGAGTAGTCCGCCACACTCACCCTAAGTTCTTGCCGAAGGTGGTGTCGGAGTTCCATCTGTACCAGTCAATTGTCTTGCCAACATTCTTTCCCTGTCCTCATACCCACCCTGCTGAACGTCAATTGCACACATTAGACTGCAAAAGAGCATTGGCCTTCTATCTGGAGCGGACAAGCCCATTCAGACAGTCCGCCCAAATGTTTGTCTCATTTGACCCCAATAGGAGGGGAGTCTCTGTCAGGAAACGCACCATTTCCAATTGGCTAGCAGATTGCATTTCCTTCACTTATGCCCAAACTGGGCTGACTCTAGAGGGTCATGTCACGGCTCATAGTGTTCGAGCCATGGCAGCGTCAGTGGCCCACTTGAAGTCAGCCACTATTGAAGAGATTTGCAAGGCTGCAACGTGGTCTTCAGTCCACACATTCACCTCTCATTACTGCCTTCAACAGGATAGCCGACGCGACAGTCGGTTTGGGCAGTCGGTGCTGCAGAATCTCTTTGGGACTTAGGATCCAACTCCACCCCCCTAGGCCCATTTTTATTCTGTTCCAGGCTGCACTCTCAGATGTTTCTTTGTAGGTCAATCCTTGTTATGTCCTCGCCATTGCGAGGCCCAATTGACCTTTCTTTGCTGTTTTGAGTGAGCCTGGGGGCTAGGGATACCCCATCAGTGAGAACAAGCAGCCTGCTTGTCCTCGGAGAAAGCGAATGATACATACCTGTAACAGGTATTCTCCGAGGACAGCAGGCTTTTTGATCTAACTGATGTCCCCGTGCGTTGGGCAGGAAGATGGCCGCATGCGGTGCGCGCGCATGACCAAAGGCTCTAGCAAACTTTGTTGCTAGGAAGATTTCCAGACCTCAGGGCTGCTGTGGGCGTCACCCATCAGTAAGAATAATCAGCCTACTGTCCTCGGAGAATACCTGCTATGTATCATTCGCTTTATTCTATAACTTGTGTTCACAACTTTGCATGCTGCTTGTCAGACTGTGTAGAAGTGCCCCTCTGATCTAGGGAACTTTCCAGAGATTCCACCATTTAATGACCTGCTGCAGGGTGCAGTCTGCATACTGATGATTCACATCTTTATATTGCTTTCTTTACTGAGGGACAAGCTTAGTGCATTCTGGTACGAGAAAGTGTGACTATTTCTCGCTTGAGAATACAGGGGTTTTCACTGGTATGTTTCTTTGCAGGACTCTATTAATGAGAAACTAATGAAACTTCCTAGCCATTCCTTGCTGAACCGCTGGGAAACCAAGCAAGAACTCAAACTGATCTCTAGGACTTATCAGAGTGATCTGGACTGAAAATGATGTCAGACGATCTGGACCTAAATTACTATTTTAAATTCAGGAAAAAAAAAAAACTCTTGAAGCTGGAAACTGGAACATGGAAGCACTAAGGCAAAAGATCCCTGTGGATTTTATTTTACTATATGTTGGTGCAGTTAAATTTTAATTATGAATGTTTTTTATGTTCACAGCTGAAACAGTACTTAGTTTGAATTGGAGATCTAAGCATTTTCATAAATAAATGCATAAATAGCAGACCTTCCTGATCTGTTTTAGTCCCTTTCAATATTGTCAGATAGGAAAGAAGTGGTGGAACTCAATCAAAATGAGTTAATATGTCAGATTATTAAAAAAAATATTGAGTAAGCTAAATACACTAGAAACAGTTTGTATAATAGCTCGGGGAAAATTAAGGAGGCGGGGATAGTGCTGGGCAGACTTGTACGGTCTGTGCCAGAGCCGGTGGTTGGGAGGCGAGGATAGTGCTGGGCAGACTTATACGGTCTGTGCCAGAGCCGGTGGTTGGGAGGTGGGGATAGTGCTGGGCAGACTTATACGGTCTGTGCCCTGAAGAGCACAGGTACAAATCAAAGTAGGGTATACACAAAAAGTAGCAAATATGAGTTATCTTGTTGGGCAGACTGGATGGACCGTGCAGGTCTTTTTCTGCCGTCATCTACTATGTTACTACATGCAAGGTCTGGTTTCTGTTTAATTTATGTTTCTACAGTTTGTGCACACTTATTCTGTATTTGGCATTTGTGTTGTGTGTGTGTGTGTGTGGCTGAGGTATTCTGTTAGCATGAAGTTTCTATGTAGCATTCTGTAGTAATTTGGCTTGTTCAGCTTTCCTGATAAATGTATTGGTATTTTAGGGCCCCATTATATACTTAAGGCACTGCCTTTTCATAGGTAAGATCCTTGTTTTGGAAGTTAGTGCTGGCATGGTAGATTTGCTCTAGGTTCTGAGTGACTTTTGTTTTATAGATTTTTAAAAATTATTTTACAATATGTCTATTATTGAGATGACACTAGAAACCAAAATTTCTTTGTGTGGTGAGTTTTATGGGGAAATATCCTTGCTCTGCTCTGTATCCATTGTTGATGGAGGGCCAGGAGGTTATCTGGATGCAGAATATGTTTGGCTTCAATACCATATGTGTGTTGGAGGACCATGGCTCAATGGGGCTGAAGAGTGCAGTCTATTGTTCAGGGGCATAGCCAGACTTCGGCGGAAGGGGGGTCCTCTTCGTTCTAGTCTGATGTCCTGCAACAGACTAGAACAAAGCCTTGCGCGGGACTGGGAAGAAGAGGACCTCGGCTCGGCTGGCGGGGGTTGGGGTCCCCCGCCAGCAAAGGTAGGCGGTGGCGGGAGGGGGGGTCGTCGGGTCGTCGGCAGGGGGGTCCAGGGGCAAATCTACGGGGGCCCAGGCCCCCGTGGCCCCATACTGGCTACGCCCCTGATTGTACTTCCATGGGTAGTGGGTGCATCAGGTTGCTGTTTTTTCTCTTTCAAAAAGTTGGTAACTCTAGTGCCCACCCATCCAATCTGTTGGCCCACCCAAAAATTGCCTTCTGGCTATGTCACTGGTTCTAATCTCTGTTTCCTTGTCATCAGCAGCAGATGAATCCATTAACTGATGGGTTGTATCCGCCTACCAGCAGGTGGAGATAGAGAACACTGAAAAACCACAGTAACCCTTGGACGGCTAGCCCAACTGCCTTCAGTATTTCTCCATCTCCCAGCAGGTGTGGACGTAGCTTGATCAGCTCCTGGATTTCTGCCTGGGGTGGCTCCTGTGTTTGCCAGTTGAGCAGGGGTGTTGTGGCTGGTGGTGCCCACTTTAACCCTAGAACGCATGACGTTAAAAATATACATATTAACGTCATGGGGGCCTTTTAGGCCCCCATGCACATAATGTAGAAAAACACACTTAAATAACTTTCACAAGTTTATTTCAAAATTGCTCAATAAAATATGAATAGTGGACAACATTTTAATTATAATTTTTCACAGAAAACACCAAAAAATCTTTTTTTTCCCAAATTTCACGCAAAGACATGAAAACACACAAAAATGCATAGAAATCTATAGCAAATTAGCTGCAGCTACATTTTTATTCTAACTTTCTTTTCTATTATATTAGTCTTCCAAACAATTCTGACATGTTATTTTTTCAGAAGAGTGTTCTTTGCAAACAGTTTCCTTACAAGTGGAACAATATCGCTCAGTTTTCCTCTCTATGTTTCTTGGACACATGAAACAACGCTTTCGTTTTCTTTCTCCTGGCTCTGGAGTAATCTGAAACTGTACGCCACACCGTTTCATTGCTTCTTTAGTTTTCTTTGGCAAGCATTTCAAGTCGCTTCGCTCTGTCATGTGAGGTATTACAAGTTCATGACAAAGGTCCTTCAAGAATAAGCGTCTCCTGTCCTTCCTCTGTGCATGAAATTCAGGATGAGTTTCTGTATAAATAATGAATGAATTTAGGGCTGCTACATCAAGCATATTTGAAAATAGTACTACAGGCCATCGTTTTGTTTGCCTCTTACACGAATATTCTCCCACCATCTCATCCATTTTATCTACACCTCCTTTTGTTGCATTGTAATGCAGGATGATTTCTGGTTTCAATTTTTGGTTATTGCTGTCAACACTGCAATCGTGATGCATGGTACTGAGTAAAATTACAGATTTCTCCTTCTTTGCCTTGTAAGATACCAAAGTCGCTTTGTTATTGAATCCAAAGACACTCTCATAAAGTGCTCGCTGACGATTGTGTTTGAGTGCTGCTGGAATTTCTCGTCTGTTTTGCTTTATAGTACCAACAAGTGTAATAGCTTTTGCAAGCAGAAAATTGCCTAGTTCAACATTGGTGAAATAATTGTCCATGGTGATGTTTCTACCTGAATTGAATATTGGAACAGCAAGAGTTTTGACTATTTCAGACCCCAGATCCTTCTGTACTAGTGCACCAACCTCTTTGCCACAGTAGATTACGCCATTTATGCCATAATAATTTGCAGAATCACACATCCAGAAGATTTTTATACCGTACTTGGCTGGCTTGCTGGGCATGTATTGTATGAATTTGCAGCGTCCTCTGAACGGTACAAGTTGCTCATCTACAGTAACATTAGTACTAGGATTGTAAAGTTTTGTGCAATTTTTGATAAATATGTTCCAGATATAACTGATAGGGGCTAATTTGTCTGTTTCAAACCTCGCTGCACGAGTTCGCTTATCATCAAAGCGAATGATCCTTCTAATTTCCTCATATCTGCCCACTGACATTGTCGCCTTATAGTGTGGATCAGAAAGTGGGTCCAGAAATAATTCTTGTATTGGGACATCATACGATTTTTGACTCCCTGCCAGCAGGAAAAGTCCAATATATGCATAAAGTTCCTCTTTTGAGATATTTTTCCAGGACTTATTTTTTGCTGAAGCGATACATCTTCCTTCTAGGTTTGAACATAATAGGACCTCTTCTGCAATATTGTCAGAAAAATAAGTACAGAATACATCTTTAGGGGTAAAGTAACTGGGACTTCCCACAGCTCCTTGAGCCTGTCTCACAATATTGTGTATTGGAGTACGTCCGACTAATGTAGGATTACTGTCCCAAAAAACATTCGTTTTGGATGTTCTACTTATCACTTCTTGAGGATCCACTAGATTCACTTCTTCATCATCAGAAGAATCACTGGATGAGGATGTTTGATTAGCTGGTGGCAGATATTCTTCATCAGACAAAGATAGTTCACTTTCATCATCGCTTTGAAACATAATCGCTTCAATCTCTTGGTCAGTCAGACACTTGGAGGAAGACTGTGCCATTGCTGACTAGATGTTAGAAAATGAAACAGATTTCCTCTCAACAGCTTATCTGATCACAGGTCCTTCAGCAATTAGCTCACAGTGTATACTGTCCTCAGTGTTCAGAGGACCTGAGGTGATGTCATGGCCTTATCACTCCCTCCAAAAATCACATGACATCCTCACATGTTATTATCCACACCCTGGCCCCTCCACCAGCATTACTGAGTACAAATAAAGTAACTTGAGACACAAACACTTCTGAGAACATGATAAAAACAGCGGGGGCCTAAAAGGCCCCCAATTCGTACAGATGTAGTTTTCACCAAACAAGCATTGTTACACCATAATGCCTATGAAAAAAAATTATATGAACAACTGGATATTATCAACAATGACATACTTGAGGAATACCTTGAGTTTCAAAATTCTAACTAAAGTAATTTTGCAGATAATAGCAAAAATGTAAGCATGGGGGCCTAAAAGGCCCCCAATATGCGTTCTAGGGTTAAAGGCTTATAGGTTCGCCCTTTCCCTGCCTTACCCATTCCCCCGTCCTCCCAGAGTCCCTCTGTTGCTGCCTGCCTCCAACTTTCCTCACAGCGTTAAAAAAAAAAAAAAAAAAAAAGAGCGCACTTTTACTGCATGGCTGTTCTGAGGCTTTTTCCAGAGATTCTGGTTCAGTGCAGCTTGACCGGAGCTCATTGACTCGGTCTTCTGAGGTGAGAGTGGTGCCCAGCTCCTCCGGGGAGGTCCTGCGGACGCCGTTCCGAACGGGGTAAGTTTTGGCGCGAAGCTGCCATTTTATTGCTATATTTCCATCCAGTCGGGCAATGGCTGCTGAGGGAGTTAAGCGCTGCTCCCGTTCTGGTAAACGCAGATCAGAAGCTGGGCTGGGCAAAACATGCTCCTTAGAAGCTCACGCTAGTAAGAGCATGGCGAGTGATGATTCTTCCCGCTCGATAGAGCTGGCAGCGGGCGCCATTTTGGAAGCGCCGCATGTCTCGACCCTCGCAGTTGCGAAGGAGTCTGAGTGCAGGGGGACGCCTCATTTAGAGGCTGCCAGAGGAGCTCCTATGTCCATTTCTCCTAATTCGGAGGCGGAGGGTCAGGGTGAGTTTTTCTCCCCTGAGTTTGTGCTTTTAATGCATAAAGTCTTCATGCTGAAAAGAGCTCTGCCGCAGGTGTCTGAGACTGCATTGTATCCTGGGTTCCCTCCGGGTGTTGATGCCCTGGGGATGGCTTCAGATGTTATTTCCTCCCCCGAGCGTTGGAAACACGCTAAACATAGACTGGTAAATTCCCCGTCTGAAAATGGCGCATATCCTTTTCCCCCCCTGTGGTCGGGCTGTGGGGAGTCTGAGGGATCTGGCAGGCACTCAGGGACGGATGATCCAGAGGAGGGTGCCTGTTTGCCACTGGATTTGGATGATCCCAATGCGGTTCGGATTTTCCACCGCGACGAGCTGCCAGCTCTCTTTACTGACGCCTTGCAGGCCCTCTCGATTGATGATCCTGCTGAAGGCAAGGCCTCCTCTGTTAATCTTAGGATGGCGAGTACTAAGAAGCCTACTCGGGCCTTTCCGGTGAAGGACTCCATCCAAGAGCTTATTTCAGCTGAATGGTCTGACCCCGATGGGCCTTTGAAAGTGGCCAGGGCTGTGGGTCAGCTTTAGCCTCTGAGTGAGGAGCACTTGGCCCCTTTGGGGATGCCTAAAGTGGATGCGTTGGGTCACAGCGGTGACTAAAAAGACCACTCTCCCAGTAGAGGGAGGGATCGCTTTGAAAGACATGTAGGACCGGCGGCTGGAATCCGCGCTGAAGCGGTCCTTTGAAATTGCGGGCCTTGCCTTAAGGGCGTCTGTTTGTAGTTCCTATGCAGCCTGGGCATGTCCTTCCTGGTTGCAACAGGCGGTGGAACAGCCCGCGGATGGTGCGGGGTCCTTCTCGGAGGTTGCCCCGTGGATGGAGTCGGCCCTGTCATTTTTGGATGACGCCCTTTATGATCTGGTCAGAGTTTCAGCTAAACAGATGTCTGTGGTGGTTTCTGCCCGCCGCCTTCTTTGGCTGCGGCATTGGGCGGCTGACATGGCCTCTAAGCTGGTGAGGTTACCCTTTCAAGGCCTCCTGTTATTTGGAGAGGAATTGGAGAAGATTGTGAAAGACCTGGGGGACTCTAAGCCCCAGCGGTTACTTGAGGATAGGCCGAGGCCTTCTTCCAAGGGTCCTGTGTTCTTTTCTCCTCCAGACCTCGCTTCCGTGAAGCTTGCAGGTATCACCCGGGGCGCTCTGCTGGGTTTTCTCAACGTGCCCATTTTCAGCAGGGGAACTCCTTTGGCTCGGACAAACGTTCCACAGGGGCCGGTTCAAGGCCAGGAGTTTAGGGGCATCCTCCACAATGATGGGACAGTCCACTCCTCGATTCCTGCAGTAGGAGGACATCTTTCCCTCTTTCTAGAGGAGTGGACCAAGATTACCTCGGATCAGTGGGTCCTGGACCTGATCAGAGAAGGTTACCGACTGGAATTCGGTACCCCAGTGAGAGACGTGTTTGTGGAGTCCCGATGCGGCACTGCCATAAAACGGGTGGCGGTAGAGGAGACCTTACAAGTCTTGCTGCACCTCGGAGTGGTGATCCCGGTGCTTCCCGCCGAACGCGGCTGCTGCCGCTATTCCATTAATTTTGTCGTGCCTCGAAAAGTAGGGTCTTTCAGACCGATCCTCGACTTACGAAGAGTCAACGAGACCCTCAGAGTACGACACTTTCGCATGGAAACCCTGCGCTCCGTCATTGCAGCGGTACAGCCAGGAGAGTTTCTCACGTCTCTGGACCTAAAAGAAGCGTATTTGCACATTCCTATCTGGCCCCCGCATCAACGGTTTCTCCGGTTTGCAGTGTTGGGACAACATTTCCAGTTTCGGGCCTTGCCTTTCGGCCTAGCCACAGCTCCCCGTACCTTTTCCAAGGTAATGGTGTTCGTAGCTGCCTGTCTCAGGCGAGAGGGTATCAGAGTTCACCCTTATCTCGATGACTGGCTCATCAGAGTGGATTCGGCAACCGAAAGTCGTCTTGCCACAGCCAGAGTAGTTACAGTCCTGCAGGCGCTAGGCTGGGTGGTCAATATACCCAAAAGTCACCTGACCCCCTCTCAGTCTCTCGAGTATTTGGGGGTCCGGTTCAACACGGCCTCGGGGTTTGTCTTTCTCCCCGACCAAAGGCGGTGCAAGCTTCAGAATCAGGTCCGTCTGCTCCTGCGGATGCCTCGCCCGCGAGCTTGGGACTTTGTCCAGCTGCTGGGGTCGATGACGGCCACCTTGGAGGTGGGTCCCTTGGGCGAGAGCGCATATGAGGCCTCTGCAGATTGCCCTGCTTAAACAATGGTCTCCGATTTCCCAGGAATATCAACGCAGACTAACGTGGCTCCCTGCGGCCCGGCTCAGTATGGAGAGGTGGCTCTCCGACAGGATGCTGCGCCAAAGAATGCCACTTGCGCTTCCTTCTTGGTGCCTGGTGATAACAGATGCCAGCCTTTTGGGCTGGGGAGCGCATTGCCAGGGAAGCTATGCTCAGGGTCAGTGGACAACCGTGGAAGCAGGGTGGTCCATCAATCGCTTGGAACTGAGAGCGATATTCCAGGCTCTTATGGCCTTTCAAAAGACTCTGAAGGGTCTTGCTGTCCGGGTCCTGTCAGACAACACGACAGCGGTGGCCTACATAAATCGTCAGGGCGGCACTCAGTGCAGGGCCCTGGCCGCGGAGGCCGCTCAGATTTGCCACTGGGCCGAGCTCCACCTGCAGCTTCTGTCAGCAGCTCACATAGCAGGTCAGAGCAACGTACAAGCTGATTTTCTCAGCAGGCATCAAATCGACCTGGCGGAATGGGAACTGGCAGAAGAAGTTTTTCTTCAGATTTGTGCCAAATGGAGGACTCCCAGAATGGATCTAATGGCGTCAAGTGCAAATGCCAAAGTGCCTCGCTTTTTCAGCAGAAGGAGAGATCCTCACTCGGCAGGGTTGGATGCTCTGGCTCAACCCTGGCCCTTGGGCCTCCTGTATGTGTTCCCTCCTTGGCCCTTGATAGGGCGAGTCCTACTTTGGATTTGACTACACCGGGGATTGGTGATTCTTATCGCTCCTGACTGGCCAAGGCGTCCGTGGTATGCGGATCTCCATCTGATGATGGTGGAGGCTCCATTTCATTTGCCCCTGGTGCCGAACCTGTTGGTTCAGGGTCCGATGTCTACGGAGGATCCCTGCCGATTTGGTCTTACGGCCTGGCTCTTGAGAGGGCACAATTGAGAGACAAGGGCTATTCTAGCAAGGTCATTTCCACTCTCTTGCAGGCCCGCAAGTGTCCACCTCCGCAGCTTATGCTTGGATCTGGCGCAAGTTTGAGGTGTGGTGTGTTTCAAAGGCGATCACTCCCACGCGGGTTTCTGTCTCGCCGGTGCTGGACTTTTTGCAGGATGGCTTACAAAAAGGCCTGGCTTACAGTTCCCTGCAGGTTCAAGTGGCAGCATTGGCATGCTATCGAGGGAAAGTCTCTGGCTTGTCCCTTGCTGCTCATCCGGACATTGCCCGATTCCTCAGAGGGGTGCTTAGGCTCCGTCCTCCCGTACGGTCGCCTTGTCCAACCTGGAACCTGGGGCTGGTGTTGAAGGCTCTCCAGTGTTCGCCTTTCGAGCCGCTTAAGCGAGCTTCAGAGAAGGATGTGACTCTCAAGACAGTCTTTTTGGTGGCCATGACATCGGCTAGATGCGTGTCTGAGCTTCAGGCGCTGTCCTGTCGGGACCCTTTTCTACAATTCTCGGAATCCGGAGTAACGGTACGTACAGTGCCTTCCTTCCTGCCTAAAGTGGTTTCAGCATTTCACCTGAACCAGCCCATTTTTCTTCCTTCCTTTTCTAGAGAAGATTTCCCAGACTCCTTTGGGCAATTACATCTTTTGGATGTCCACAGTTGTTGCAGAATCTACAGATGTCAAATGACTTCAGGACTTTTGATCACCTTTTTGTATTGTTGACAGGTCCTCGACGCGGGTGTCCAGCATCTAAGGCCACTATAACCTGTTGGCTCAAGGAAGTCATTTTTTCTGCGTATCTGCTTTCAGGCCGGTCTCTGCCTGAAGCGTTTAAGGCGCATTCCAAGAGAGCAATTTTCTCCTCGTGGGCTGAAACCGGTGCACTCTCTCTTCAAGAGATCTGTAGTGCGGCTACTTGGGCTTCTCAGCTCTCATTTGTCTGGCATTACAGGTTAGATGTTGCAGCGAAGCAGGAAACGATTTTTGGAACACAAGTGCTTGCTCGCGGTGTGGCCTAAATAGGGATTGCTTTTGTACATCCCATCAGTTAATGGATTCATCTGCTGCTGATGACAAGGAAGGGAAAATTAGGTTCTTACCTTGGTAATTTTCTTTCCTTTAGTCACAGCAGATGAATCCATGATCCCTCCCTGTCTGACTTTGTTTTTTGTTCAGATCTTTCATGCAGATATAAATCTTATTGGGAGAAGTTGGAAACCAGTTCTCAGAATTTCTACATGATGTTCTACTACAGGAGGTTGAGATTGTCTCTCCTTTGTATGGTTATTGCTCCTGTTCTTGGGCGTTTGTTCGCTGTGAGGAAAGTTTATGTTATTCTACCTTTATGGTTCACTCTGCTTTGGAAATCTCAAATACTGAAGGCAGTTGGGGCTAGCCGTCCAAGGGTCACTGTGGTTTTTCTGTGTTCTCTATCTCCACCTGCTGGTAGGCAGATACAACCCATCAGTTAATTGAGTCATCTGCTGTGACTAAAGGAATGAAAATTACCAAGGTAAGAACCAGATTTTCTCTTCTGCCTCTGTCTATGTATGCATCAGTTCTAATCCTTGTATCTGCCTCTGTTTATGTGTGCTTTGGTTCTAATCCTTGTTTCTGCCTCTGTTTATGTGTGCCTCTGTTCTAATCCCTGCATATGCCTCTGTCTGCCTATCTCTGAATTCTAATCCTTACTTCTGCCTGTATCTATGTGTGCCTCAATTCTAATCCCACCTTCTGCCTCTTCATATCTCAGTTCTAATCCATGCTTCTGCCTTTTCATTATCTCAATTCTAATCCTTGCTTCTGCCTCTGTCTATGTGTGCCTCACTTCTGATCCCCGCTTCTGCCTCTACATATGCTTCTGTCTATGTATGACTCGGCTGTAATCCCTGCTTCTGCCTCTGTCTACATATGCATCAGTTCTAATCCTTGTTTCATCCTCTGTTTATGTATGGCAGAGTTCTAACCCCTGCTTCTTCCTCTACATGTGTCCCAGTTCTAATCCCTGCTTCTGCCTCTGGTCCCTTTATACAAGACTTTAGGATTCCCCCACTATATTTCACAATGCAATTCACATTCCCAAACTAATGCTAGTGCATCTTAGTTTACAGGGGCAACTGGACTTTGCAAATATTTATAGTGAAAACGAAGAGGTTGTGAACCAAAAGTATAAACTTTAAATAAAGTTTCCTTTATATCCAGATGCAGTTTTACTGAGTCCAAACTGGTGACATAATGCTGCAGCTGAACATATGCATAGCAATCTTTGGGGCTTAGATGATATTCCTCTTTTAAAGTAAGATTTACTTTTACCATCCTCTTCCAAAACATGGTACAAATAATCAATCCATTTGAACCCCCATTCCTTGAAGGCTCTAGTAGTTGTCCCTGGGGGAAACTTTGGGTTAAAACAAAAGGGTAAATAGGGGGTTACCATGGAAGAATAATGTAGTTGTCTATATACCCATTTCCATGCCAATCTCAATGATTTATATAAGGGATACTTCTTAAATGTGGGCGTAATATGTATGGCCTGCACTTATAATAAGTAACTAAAATGTTCTGGCTGCAATAATCCTGTTTCAGCAGAGGTGACAGAAAATTCTGACATGCCTCTGAATCAATCATTAAATATCAGTCCACTCCCACTCAAAATTTAATAGAGCCCCGAAAACTCAGCAGTGCTCCTTTCACATATATTATTTTAAATGTAAAGTTCTTCTGCACCCATCTCATCATCAGTTCTCAAGAAGTTCATTGATCAAATTCTTACAAGTAAAAACGCACTTTATTTGGATTCATTGGTTTCAACAAAATACTAATTTTTCATCTAAATCTTAAATGCCATAAATCTTAAAGCATATACTTATCTTATAGTAACATTGTAGATGATGTCAGAGAAGGACCTGTATGGTCCATCCAGTCTGCCCAACAAGATAAACTCATATGTGCTACTTTATATGTATACCTGACCTTGATTTGTATCTGCCATTTTCAGGGCACAGACCGTAGAAGTCTGCCCAGCACTAGCCCCGTCTCCCAAACACCAGCGCTGCCACCCAATCTCTGCTTAGCTTCTGAGGATCCATTCCTTCTGAACAGGATTACTTTTTTGTTTATCCCATGCATTTTTGAATTCTGTTACTGTTTTCATCTCCACCACCTCCCGTGGGAGGGCATTCCAAGTATCCACCACTCTGTCCGTGAAAAAATACTTCCTGACATTTTTCTTGAGTTTGCCCACCTTCAACCTCATTTCATGTCCTCTAGTTCTAGCGCCTTCCCATCTCCGGAAAAGGTTTGTTTGCGGATTAATACCTTTCAAATATTTGAACGTCTGTATCATATCACCCCTGTTTCTCCTTTCCTCCAGGGTATACATGTTCAGGTCAGCAAGTCTCTCCTCATATGTCTTGTAACGCAAATCCCATACCATTTTTGTAGCTTTTCTTTGCACCGCTTCAATTCTTTTTACATCCTTAGCAAGATACGGCCTCCAAAATTGAGCATAATACTCCAAGTAGGGCCTCACCAACGACTTGTACAGGGGCATCAACATCTCCTTTCTTCTGCTGGTCACAACGCTCTCTATACAGCCTAGCAACCTTCTGGCTACAGCCACCGCCTTGTCACACTGTTTTGTTGCCTTCAGATCCTCAGATACTATTACCCCAAGATCCCTCTCCCTGTCTGTACATATCAGACTCTCACCGCCTAACACATACGTCTCCCATGGATTTCTACTCCCTAAGTGCATTTCTTTGCATTGAATTTTAATTAAATAGGCATCAAGAAACTTATCTAACTTACACTAGTGCACTGTGCAAAACCATTTTCATCACTTTCTCCTTTTTTTATTTTTTAAATATGCTAATAGTGCTCAGTGAATGGGGGTTACATCCACAGGACTCACATGTAGTGCATGCTATCATGCCCCCTTTAGTACATCATTGCACACCACCTTCCTATCCTATTTTCCACTATGTAGTGTATAGACTTTCATCCAATAGCTGTTATCAATATATGAAGGAATACTGCTACTTAGCTCATTATGGAAGGTTGGTTGCGCTCAGATGTGTCCATGTCCTGTGGGGATCCCCATCCGCAGTGTTTTTAAAAACAATACTGTAGTTTGATACTACTCCCTACAATCAGGGCTGCAATCCGGCTGTTTCTCATCAAAAGATCTTCCTGGTTCCCTAAATGCACGGAAGGAAGATAGGTGCCAACAGGGCCGGTCTTAGGCAGAGTCGAACGAGGCGGCCGCATAGGGCCCCGCGCTTAAGGGGGCCCCGCGCGGCATGCCTCAACTCTGCCTGCCTCTCAGACCCCCGCTCGCTCGGACCGTCCGCATCATCATGATCCCGCGCTCGCTCCGGACCGCATCATCATGATCGCTCCTCCCGCCACCGCTGCCCCCCCCCATCGCTGCTGAGCCCGCCGTCAGCTCTCCCAGTCCCAGGACAATGACTGTTGCAGCAACAGCCCGGCCCCGACACAGATAGTTACTTGCAGCAGGCACGACAGCTCACCCCAGCTTTTCCCTTCCGCCTTCTCGCTCAATGTTCCACCTCCTTCTGATGAGGTATTTCCTGTTTCCGTGAGGGTGGGCGGGAGTCATTGAGCGGGAAGGGAAAAGGAGCTGGAGCGTGGTCGGAGCCGGAGGTGAGCCATCGCTGGTGCCAGTGCGACGAGTGCGACTTAAAAAATAAAGAAACTTATGATTTATGCTTGTGACGGGCAGGCAACTTCATCAGGTAGAACAAACGATTAACCTTTCTGTAACTGAACTATGCTGCCTGCCGTGCTTTTCCCAGTAAGTGTGCCATTTTAATTTTCAGGTTAATCTTTGTAAGGAAAGATCTATTGCAGAAGATCAAAGCTTGTGCTGCATGATGGTTTTTTAGCTTAATGTGACAAGTGCTCCATTTCTTGGAGTCTAGAAAGGGTTATATGCAATTTTATCTGTGTTTTTATGCTTCACAGTCTTCTGTTTGGCATACAGTTTGCTTTTATATGTTACTGTAAATTACTTCTTGAAGCACTTAGTAGAGGTAGAGCATTAGAGAGCAAATAGAAGGTTGCAAAGAAATTGACTATTACACTGGTGGTCTCACAATAACAACCTAGTTACCCATAAATAATGTACTAGGGATTCCCCTGTGTCACTTCATCAGTCACACTTAAAATAACTCAACTTTCCTTGTTGGGGTAATGTATCCAAATGGATTTGTTTTGTACGTACCAAGGAATGAACCTTAATCATAAGCCCCAGTGTAGGTTGGATTTGATCTCAGTCTCCGATATACACTACTAGTGCTCATCTCTCCAC
Organism: Microcaecilia unicolor; assembly: GCF_901765095.1. Taxonomy (NCBI): domain Eukaryota; kingdom Metazoa; phylum Chordata; class Amphibia; order Gymnophiona; family Siphonopidae; genus Microcaecilia; species Microcaecilia unicolor. The sequence goes on along the minus strand of NC_044038.1, from coordinate 91,599,916 downwards.
CTTCATTGTGCCTTTTTCTTTTCTTAATATTTTTCCTTTATTCTCCTTTGTTATGAGAATTGGAACTACTAATTGTAGTGGACTTGAACTGAATAATTTCTGGGGAGGGAGGGGTTCATGATAGCATTGTGCTTATTATTTCAATCAGTTTTTTGGTACAAGTTTAGCTTCATTTGTCTTTATTTGAAACTAGTAAAAAAGGCCCGTTCTGACACAAATGAAACGGGCGCTAGCAAGGTTTTCCTCGGAGTGTGTATGTTTGGGAGAGTGTATGTGAGAGTGACTGTTTGAGAGTCAGAGTGAAAGTGTGAGTGTGTGTGTGTGAGAGAGAGAGTGAGTCTGGGTGTGAGTGTGTTTGTGAGAGAGTGTGTGTGTGAGAATGAGAGTGTGTGCAAGTGTGTATGTGAGACACAGTGTGAGAGAGAGTGTGTGTGTGTGAGTGTGAGAGAGAGTGTGTGTGTGTGGGCGAGAGAGAGAGAGTGTGTGTGAGACACAGATTCTCTGTGAGAGTGAGTGTATGAGACCAAGCGAGTGTGTGAGTGACTGTGTGGCACATAGAGAGTGAATGTGATACAGTGTGAGACAGAGTGTGTGAGAGTGAGAGTCAGAAAGACATTGTATATGAGAGAGAGAGTGTAAGCCCTGCCCTCCCAATCCATGCCCATCTGTCCCCTGCCCCCTCCATTCATCCTTTTCCAGCAATTCCCCTCTCTCCCTGAGCCCTGCCCTCCCAATCCATGCCCATCCATGCTCCTCTGTCACCTGTCCCCTCCATTCATCCCTATCCAGCAATTCCCCTCTCTCCCTGAGCCCTGCCCTGCAATCCATATCCATCCATGCCCATCTGTCCCCTCCATTCATCCCTATCCAGCAATTCCCCTCTCCCTGAGCCCTGCCCTCCCAATCCATGCCCATCTGTCCCCTCCATTCATCCCTATCCAGCAATTCCCCTCTCTCCCTGAGCCCTGCCCTCCCAATCCATGCCCATCCATGCTCCTCTGTCCCCTGCCCCCTCCATTCATCCCTTTCCAGCAATTCCCCTCTCTCCCTGAGCCCTGCCCTCCCAATCCATGCCCATCCATGCTCCTCTGTCACCTGCCCCCTCCATTCATCCCTATCCAGCAATTCCCCTCTCTCTCTGAGCCCTGCCCTGCAATCCATATCCATCCATGCCCATCTGTCCCCTCCATTCATCCCTATCCAGCAATTCCCCTCTCCCTGAGCCCTGCCCTCCCAATCCATGCCCATCCATGCTCCTCTGTCACCTGCCCCCTCCATTCATCCCTATCCAGCAATTCCCCTCTCTCCCTGAGCCCTGCCCTGCAATCCATATCCATCCATACCCATCTGTCCCCTCCATTCATCCCTATCCAGCAATTCCCCTCTCTCCCTGAGCCCTGCCCTCCCAATCCATGCCCATCCATGCTCCTCTGTCCCCTGCCCCCTCCATTCATCCCTTTCCAGCAATTCCCCTCTCTCCCTGAGCCCTGCCCTCCCAATCCATGCCCATCCATGCTCCTCTGTCCCCTGCCGCCTCCATTCAACCTTTTCCAGCAAGTCCCCTCTCTCCCTTCCATGACCCCCCTCGCATCCATGCTCCTCTCTCTCCCATGTCCCAGCCTGGCCCGCCCTCTTCTCCCCCCCCCCCTTCGCATCCATGCTGTCGTTTCTCCCCTGCCCTCCCGCTCCCATTGTTCAACTTTACTGGCCACCCTCTTCTCTCCCCCCAACTTCCTTTTTTTTTTTTTTTCTTCTTTTTAAATTTACCTCCGTGGCGGTTCCGGCAGCGAAGCGTCAGGGAAGGAGGCGGCACTCCTGACGTCTAGCCTTCCCTTCGCTGTGTTCCGCCTTCTTCTGACGTCATCCTTGACGTCAGAAGAAGGCGGAACACAGCGAAGGGAAGGCTAGAGACGTCGGGAGCGCCGCCTCCTTCCCTGACGCTGCGCTGCCGGAATTGTTTGTTTTTTTTTCCGCCCTCGACGTCATGACGTTTGACGCGAGGGCGGGGCAGAGACGGCTGGCTGGCTTGAAGGCTTCACACCATGAATCCACGAACCCTTCAGCCTGGGAGTGACGTCAGATGGCTTCAGAACGTTGTCCTCAGAATGTTGAGGGTGCGTTTTATTATATTAGATTTCATAAATAAAAAAATGTCAAAAAATGGAATAATCTTTTCAATGGGGTGGAGCTAGGGTGGGGGCGGAGCTAGATTGGGTGGGGCTAGGGTGGGGCTGGGCTAGGATGGGGCCCCACCAAATTGGTCTGCACTTGCTAAGACCGGCCCTGGGTGCCAAATTTCCATTATAGAATAGTCTTCTACCAAGTGCTCTTAGAGTGTGTAAATGGAGACACCCTGTTATACAATTGCTTGCCTAGTGACTGTCAGTACAAGATAGGGAAGTTTTATGTTTACTGAGTACCAGTAAACACATAATTGACCTGCTAAATTTTAATGTAAATTGAATTGTTGTTTTTCGAAGGCAACATGGTATGGAGGGGGTCATGTGCTGGTAGCAGCTTGAGCAGACGCTTTGAGGCTTTGCTCCACTCCTCACGCCCAACAAACCTTGGTTTTTAGACTTTATGCATTATGGAATAGCTATGATACTGCTCAAGATTGTGAAACCTAATTTCATGAACTAGGTGGTGGCCTTTTGAGATCATGAACGGCAAAATTGTCCACGGTATTCTAGTCAAAGCGACAAGACTGAACAAGGAGAAAGCAGCGAGCATGCCGAAAAAGATGGTGGTGCAGCAACTCAGTGCATCTATGGATTTAATTTTCAAGTCTCCATGACCTCCCAACTCCTGGATGATAAATTAGCTAAATAACTTATTGCCATAGAAGAGATCAAGGACTGTGTAGCAGATCATGCTACATGTCTTCAGGAGTCGGAGGACCACATTTCAGCACAAGAAGACTGTACAACAGCAGTTGAGGAGCAGTTGGGGATCCCTGGAAAATCAGGTGAAGTCCTTGTTGGACTGTGTTGAGGACCAGGAGAACCACGGGAGGTGCAAGAACATATGAATCATCGGATTTCCGGAGAGCATGAAGGACAAGGATTTGCTTGAGGTGGTAGAACATTGGTTGCCCCAGGCTCTGGGCCTTCCTCAGAGTGCAGGCCTGATACAGGTGGACAGGGCATACTGCATTGGTGTATATTGGGAAGAGGCTGCGAGACCAAGGCCCGGTCATAGCGCGGTTCTTAAATTATGAACTCAAGGCCAGACTTTTGGATTTATACAAGCAAAAACACAATTTGGAATATAGTGACCACAAGCTGCTGCTACATAAGTACATAAGTATTGCCATACTGGGAAAGACCAAAGGTCCATCAAGCCCAGCATCCTGTTTCCAGCAGTGGCCAATTCAGGTCACAAATACCTGGCAAGATCCCAAAAAAGTACAAAACGTTTTATGCTGCTTTTCCCAGAAATAGTGGATTTTCCCCAGGTCCATTTAATAATGGTCTATGAACTTTTCCTTTAGAAAGCCATCCAAACCTTTTTTAAACTCCGCTAAGCTCCCCTCCGAAGGGACACCACCTTGTAGTGGTGGAGGGGCTTCTGTGTTTCAGAGGGCTATGCTGAAGGGTTACCCATATCAGACAGGCCTCTGAGGAGAAACCAGACAAAGAGTGTCCCAAACTGAGAGAGTAGTAAGATGGCGACCTGAAGTTTGTATGCCCAACGGCCCAGCTGCCCTCTGAAGTTTCGTCTTCTTTACGTAAATTTCCTCTCTGCAATTGCCGTTACCTTAACTGAGAGGAAGGGGACAACCAGCGGTCAGCTGCCGATGGCCAGCATTTTGTCCCCTGAGCAGCAAGTGCGGGACTGCTGCGCGACGAACTGCCCACAGATGAAAGGGTTGGCGAGTCCTTTGATTAGCACCGGCGAAGGAGCGTTGATGCTCTTGGACCTGGATAAAACAATTCCATCGCTCCCAAATTATTCAACCATCATGTCCAAAGGAGTGGAGGAGTGAGTTAGAGGCATATGCTGAAACGGAGGACATTTACAGCAAAACACGAATCGGCGGAACCACTCCTAAACACCTAAGAGAAATCAACTTGGAGTTTTTGGCTCCTGTAGAGGTTACATTGAATACCATCTGGAACGCGCTTCGGGACCTAACGGTGGCAGTAAATAATTTTGTTTCAGATATAATTTTATTAGGGAGTTACATGGACAATTCAACTGAACCCTTTGAGAGTAAAAAATTGATATAACAAATGATTCTACACGAGCAAGAAGTGGTTATGATTTTGAAATTATAATAGACCAGAAACTTCCTCTATAATAATTCTCACCACCAACCTTCTAAAGTAGCTGCCTGTGTCCGTGGCTCCTGGAGTTGCTGAGCTAGGCTCTGTAGCCAGGCTGACATCACTCACTGCTGATTCCCAGGCAGGGGGAGGAGTAGGGAAACATGCGGATCAAGTTGCTCTGTGTGTTTCCCCACTCCTCCCCCTGCCTGGGAATCAGCTGTGAGTGCGCCGCTCAAACACCCCCGCAGCTGCCACTGGTAACGCTGTCCGGCCGCTGCTGCTTTTCCTGTTGAGCAGCAGCGGCCGCTACAAAAAGAAAAAAAAGCCATAAATGTTTTAAAACATCAAGCGCGCCACCGCAGACAGCCATCAGGCATTGGCTGTCGGGTTTGCAGCCGCTCCTCCTCTCGCCTCCATGTCATTGCCCCTGGAGTAAGACCCTGGAGGAGCGCAGCGACATGAGAGGCGAGAGGAGGAGCGGCTGCAGAGCCGACAGCCAATGCCTGATGGCTGTCTGCAGTGCCATGCTTGATGTTTAAAAACATTTATTGCTTTTTTTCTTTTTGTAGTGGCTGCTGCTGCTCAACAGGAGAAGCAGCAGCCAGTGGCAGCTGCGGGTGGCGAGGGGGGTTTGATGCGTGGGGGGGGGGGGGAGGGGAGGATCGCTGGACATGGATGGCTGGAAGGGGGGGCAGGGGACATGGAGGTGGGGAGGGGGGCACACACTCACTGTCTCTCACATACACTCTGTCTGACACACTCTCTGTCTATCACACTCTATGTCACACACACACACACACACACAGTCTCATACACACAGACACTGTCTCTCACACACTCTCTCTCACACAAACACACACACACACACATACTCTTGTCTCTCTCTCTCTGACACACACACTCCATCTCTCACACACACTCTCTCTCAAACATATACACTCCGAGGAAAACCTTGCTAGTGCCCGTTTCATTTCTGTCAGAAACGGGCCTTTTTTACTAGTTGAATAATAAAATGAATATTATTATAGATGATTAATATCAAGATTATTGTTTTTCCCAGAGTTCCGGGTATGACTCCTAAAGTTTTCCTCAGAAATATTTCCTCAAATTATTACTTTAAAAGGAGTGAAGCCTGTGAAAACTGGGATTACTTTAATCAGTGGGATTTGAATTAGAGACTTAAGTATATATATTGTTAAATAACTTCTGGTTTTTAAAAGAGAAAGAATGTAATCAGGTGTATTATTTCTAACTAATATTGGACAATAAGTATGTTTTCAATGAAATGATTTGACTATACACCATATTGGCCTTGAAGAAGCCAACCAGATGATCAATGTGGAATAATGAATTAGACGAGTAATATCTGGGGATAATCAGGTTGACACCACGTTTTTTGTTTTCTGTCTACTGTTTAATTGATCTCCTTATCTTGTTTCACTCTCCCCATTTAGTGGTCTAAGGAAGAGAATAGATTTACCTGACTGAAATAATTCTTATATATTACTTTCTCTGTATTTCCGGCAAGTTGTTTTATCGCTTGTAAAAATTTAAATGGTTATAAATTAAAAAAAAAAAAAATCTCCGCTAAGCTAACCACCTTTACTACATTCTCTGGCAACAAATCCCAGAGTTTAATTACACGTTTAGTGAAGAAAAATTTCTCTGATTTGTTTTAAATTTACCACATTGTAGCTTCATCGCATGCCCCCTAGTCCTAGTATTTTTGGAAAGCATAAACAGACGCTTCACATCTACCTGTTCAACTCCATTCATTATTTTATAGACCTCTATCATATCTCCTCTCAGCTGCCTTTTCTCCAACCTGAAGAGCCCTAGCCGCTTTAGCCTTTCCTCATAGGAAAGTCGTCCCATCCCCTTTATCATTTTAGTCACCCTTCGCTGCACCTTTTCCAATTCTACTATATCTTTCTTGAGATGCGGCGACCAGAATTGAACACAATATTCGAGGTGTGGTCGCACCATGGAACGATACAAAGGCATTATAACATCCTCATTTTTGTTTTCCATTCCTTTCCTAATAATACCTAACATTCTATTTGCTTTCTTAGCCGCAGCAGCACACTGAGCAGAGGGTTTCAACGTATCATCAACGATGACACCTAGATACCTTTCTTGGTCTGTGACTCCTAACGTGGAACCTTGCATTATGTAGCTATAATTTGGGTTCCTCTTTCCCGCATGCATCACTTTGCACTTGCTCACATTCAACGTGATCTGCCATTTAGACGCCCAGTCTCCTAGTCTTGTAAGGACCTCTTGTAATTTTTCACAATCCTCCTGCGATTTAACGACTTTGAATAATTTTGTGTCATCAGCAAATTTAATTGCCTCACTACTTACTACTATCTCTAGGTCATTTATAAATATGTTATGTTTAAATCTGTTTATTAGCAAAAACTTCAAAGCATGTACATATATTTCTGTCAATAAACATTATTCAACATGAGTCATAACTGTCCATCAGTTAGTTAAGTGCCATAAATTTGGTATTATTCCTCCCCAACTGACCCAACATCCCTCCCTCCCCAATCTTCCATGCCCTTCCCCCCTTCCCTACCCCGCTCCCCCCTCTTTCCCAGTTATTCTTCGGTGTCCCTCGTCTACCCAGTGTCAATCATAGCTATCCAACATGAGCTGTCATTTAGTCACTATTCAGTAAACGACTCCGTGCAGCCGTTGTCATAGTATTTAGTAATGGGCTCCAGCCGTGCAGCCATTCCTCCCCTTCCGTGAACGAAAAGTTTTTGATGGTTACTCGCTCTGTGCGTATCAAATCAATTATGCGTAATCTCCATTGCTGAAGTGTCGATTTTCTGTTAGTTGTCCATTCTGCTAGGATACATTGTTTTGCTACTATAACTGATTTTCTTAAGAAAGCTTTCAGTCCCTTTGGGCTAGGAGACGGAAGTTTGTAACATCCAAATAGTATCCTGGCGTCCTCTCGCTACCTCACCCGCCACTGACCAGATATGTGGGCTGCCAGGGCCCTCCAGAATGTTGACGCCAATGCAAGACCACACCATGTGGCCCAGTGTCGCTCCTTCTGCCCCGCACTTAGGGCACGACCCCCATGGTGACGCCCCCATGTGGAATGCCCTTCTCGGAGCTATGTATACTCGCAGGGCAAGTTTGTATTGTAATTCCCAATGTGCCGAATAGGCCGTGACTTTGCGTATGGATACTATGAGGCATATTTTCAAAGCACTTTGGGAGGCTAAGTTCCATAGGTTTCTATGGAACTTTGGGAGGCTAAGTGCTTTGAAAATGAGCCTGTAAGTGATCTTTCATCTCATCTGCAGTCAGCTCTAATTGTAGGTCCTTTTTCCAGGCAAGGGCTAACTGCCCATAGTTTATCTCTGGAAGAGTGTCTTTGATGTGGCGATGGTGAAAAGTCAGAGGAATCTGCACTTGTGCCTCCAGTGAGAAGGCCGCTGGCAATTCCTCTTGGATGTCTTCCGTCAAGTCTGTCCAGGGGAGAGTGCAAATATAATGTTGTAGCTGGGCTTAGTGAAACCCATCTTTCGGTGAGATTGAGTATTCTATTTGCAGGTCTGAAAAGGGTTGAAGTTTCCCTTCCGGCGTCAAGACATGTAGGAGATACACTATCCCACGTCGTCTCCAATTCATAAAGGCCAGATAGAGGCAACCTGGTTGAAACTGTGGATTCTGCGCGATGGAAAGGAATGGTGTCACCTTTGTTGAAAATTGGTGGAGTCGGCAGATCCACTGCCAGGTTGCTTTTGCAGAGCTCATAATTTCTGCGAGCTTTAGTGCATTTGGTATCTCCCCTCCCGCTGTGTGCAAACAGTTACTGAAGTGTACTGCTGGGAGAAGTTGTAATTCCAGGTCGGTGTTTGAGAATTCTGATTGGGAGCGGAACCAGTCATTGATGTGTCTCATGCCGCTGGCAACAGTAATATTTTTCATACTAACTAGTCCCAACCCACCATATTCCACCGGTGTGCACACAGTTTGGAGGGGCAGGCGTGCTCTTTTCCCCTTCCAGAGGAATTGTCTTATCATACTATTTAACAGTTTCTCCTTCCTGCGTTTTAACACCAAAGGCAGCATCTGGAATACATATAGCCACTTGGGGATTATGAACATGTTATATACTGCTATTCTACCCAATAAATTCAATGGGAGAGATTCCCACCCACAAAGCCTCTGTCGTGTGTCTTTCAGTAATAGTTGGATATTCTGTATGTATAGTTGTGTCAGATCAGCTGGAATCATAACTCCCAGGTATTTCAACACCCCACTCACCCTTTGAAAAGGGAACCCCCTCGTATCATGGGCCTCTGGGGCTCCTCCTACGGCCATAGCCTGGGTCTTGTCCAGGTTTAACGAAAAGCCGGCTACTCGTCTATAGTTCTCTAGGATTGTCAATAGAGGGCCTGTCGATCGCTTGATGTCTGATATGATCACCAGCAAATCATCTGCGTATGCCAAGGTCTTAATATGGTGTCCCACTACCTGTACTCCCTTCACTGCCCCAGTGCTATGTATGTGTCTGAGCAATGGTTCCAGGGACAGCACAAACAATAAGGGGGACAGGGGGCATCCCTGTCTTGTCCCACGTTCTATGTCAAACCCTGGTGCTAAGACGCCGTTAGCGACTACCTCCACGTGCGGACGTTCATATAATGTTTTAATGGCCCTCTGAAACCAACCACCAAAGCCCATATGTGTTAATGTTTGGAAAAGGAAGTCCCAGCTGACTTTTCGGCATCTAGACTTAACAGCATAGCAGGGCTTCCTTCTATTTGACACTGTGCCATTGCTACCAGTAGTTTCCGGACATTCCGAACTGAGTGTCTATTTCTAACAAAGCAAGCTTAGTCCGGTCCGACCAGTCTAGGCAGAATGGGTGCTAGCCGTTCGGCTAATATCTTTGCTATCAATTTTGTGTCCACATTCAACAAAGATATTGGTCTGTAGGACTCGGCCAGTTCTTTTGGCTTATTCGGTTTGGGTATTAGAGTTATAGTTGCGGTGTTGGCATAACGGGGGAATTTACCTGTATCTATCACATCTTCAAAATAAGCAAGCAGTGCCCCTATTGCCCTGGGTGGTAACATTTTGTAGTATTCCCTTGAGAACCCGTCAGGTCCGGGAGCTGAATGTAATTTTAACTTTTTAATCGCGGTTTGTACCTCCTTGGAGGTCAGCGGGGCATTCAGTGTCTCCATCTCTGATTTGGTTAAGGTTGGTAAGTCAGCCTGCGCCAAAAATTGCGCAATTTCTTGTGGGCCTCCCACCGACTCATGGCTGTATAGGGAAGTGAAGTGTCTGCTAAGAATATGTGCTCTCTCTGCTGGATTATTTGTTATTTTGCCCGATTTATCTTTGAGCGCGTCTATCATTCTAGGACCTTCCCAGGTTTTGATGACCCGGGCTAACATCCGTCCGGGCTTGTTACCATATCTGTGTAGCTTATATTCTCCGAGGACAAGCAGGCTGCTTGTTCTCACGACTGGGTTGACGTCCACGGCAGCCCCCACCAACCGGAACAAAACTTTGCGGCCGGTCCCGCACGCAGGGTACGCCCACCGCGCATGCGCGGCCGTCTTCCCACCCGTGCGCGACCGTTCCCGCTCAGTCTTTTCTTTTCCGCGCTGGAGAGAGCCGTGTTCGTCTCTCTCTCTGTCAGCCCCGGAAACCGGATCGCGCGTTTGCCGCGAGATTTTCTTCGTTGCTTTTCTCGGTTTTATTTTGTTTAAAAAAAAAAAAAAAAGAGAAAACTTTGTTTTTCCCTCGTACTTTTAGCGGGGGCATCTCGTTGCGGCCTTGTGGCCGCACGGTCGATTTATTTTTCGAGGTGTGAATTTTACCGCCACCGACGACTTTGACTTCGCCGACGCGATTTTTCCGTCAATGTCCTCGAAGGTCCCGAGTGGATTTAAGAAGTGTGGTCGGTGCGGCCGGCATATCTCGCAGACCGACACTCACGCTTGGTGCCTCCAGTGCCTCGGGCCGGAGAACGATACCAAGACGTGCTCCTTGTGTCTCGGTTTACGGAAACGGACACAGGTGGCGAGGCAAGTTCTACGGGACCGTCATTTTGGAACTTGCGCCGGCCCCTCAACATCGACTTCGATGGCATCGGTGTCGACGGCCAGATCTTCGGTACCGGTACCAATGTCCACGAAATCGGCACCGACGGCACCGACCCCAGGAGCACAGGTCCCGTTGGCCCGCCGGTCTTCCAGAGACGGCAAGGGTGAGCGGCCGCGTGGGCAATCGGCCCCGGTCACTCCCTCTCCCCAGGGCCCTCGGGACCGAACCCTGTCGGACCCGATCCCTCGAGGCCGAGGGGGATCTACCTCCTCCTCTTCGGTACCGCCAAGCGCCGATGACGGGCACCGGAAAAAGACAAAAAAGCACCGTCATCGGTCGCCCACGGCGCATGTGGCTCCCGGCTCCAGAGATGATTCGACGGCGAGGAAGCGGCAGCGCCGGGAGGAGCGGTCCCCCTCTGTGGTAGAGGTCTCGTTACGTCAGGGCACCAGCACTTCGGTGCCGTCTCCTGGACCCGAACAGCTTCTGGCACCGACACCTCTACCGGCCCCCTCGCCTTTCCCGACAGCGGGCCTGGACGAGTGCCTCCGAGCCATCCTTCCGGGGATCCTGGAAGGGCTGATGCGCCAGACTGTGCCGGCGCCGGGGGTGCTTGCGCCCTCGGCGCCATTGATGGAGGCGCCGGCGTGCTCTAGCCCGGTGCCGAGGCCTTCGACGCCGACGCGTCCCCGTCGATGTCAATGGAGGGAGCTTCATCCCCGCTGGCGCGGGAGTCCACCGCTCGACGACGCCACCGAGGACTCGGTGCCTCGAAGTCGAGCCGGGCCCGGTTGAGGTCTGAGCTACAGGAGCTCATGTCCGACACCGAGGAAGAGGCCTCGTGGGGGGAGGAGGAGGACCCCAGATATTTCTCCTCAGAGGAGTCTGTGGGCCTTCCCTCCGACCCCACTCCTTCACCAGAGAGGAAGCTCTTGCCACCTGAGAGCCTCTCCTTTGCCTCCTTTGTCAGGGACATGTCTATTTGCATTCCCTTCCCCGTGGTCTCTGTGGATGAGCCGAGGGCCGAGATGCTCGAGGTCCTCGACTATCCATCTCCACCTAGAGAGTCCTCCACGGTACCGCTGCACAATGTCCTCAAAGAGACTGCTTCGGAACTGGTTGAGACCTTTATCTAATCCCACCATCCCCAAGAAAGCGGAGTCCCAATACAGGATCCACTCAGACCCAGAGTTAATGCGGCCTCAATTGCCTCATGACTCGGCGGTCGTGGACTCTGCTCTCAAGAGGGCACGGAGTTCGAGGAATACTGCCTCGGCGCCCCCGGGGCGGGAGTCTCGCACTCTGGACTCGTTTGGGAGGAAGGCCTACCAATCTTCAATGCTCGTGACCCGCATCCAGTCCTACCAGCTCTACACGAGCATACACATGCGGAACAATGTGAAGCAACTGGCGGACCTGGTTGACAAGCTCCCCCCGGAGCAGTCCAGGCCTTTTCAGGAGGTGGTCAGGCAGCTGAAGGCGTGCAGAAAGTTCCTGTCCAGGGGTATATACGACACCTGTGATGTGGCATCTCGTGCTGCGGCCCAAGGTATAGTGATGCGCAGGCTCTCATGGCTGCGTGCCTCTGACCTGGACAACCACACCCAGCAGCAGCTGGCCGATGTCCCTTGCCGGGGGGATAATATTTTTAGTGAGAAGGTCGAGCAGTTGGTGGACCAACTACATCAGCGGGAAACCGCCCTCGACAAGCTCTCCCACCGGGCGCCTTCAGCATCCACCTCAGCAGGTGGACGTTTTTCCCGGGCCAGGCAGGCTGCGCCCTACGCCTACAACAAGCGTAGGTACACCCAGCCGGCCCGAAGGCCTACTCAGGCACAGGGACAGTCCCAGCGCGCTCGTTCTCGTCAACAGCGTGCGCCTAAGCAGCCCCCGGCGCCTCCACAGCAAAAACCGGGGACGGTTTTTTACTGGATCCATGGGAACATAGCCGCCATCAAAGTGTCTGTGCCGGACGATCTGCCAGTCGGGGGGAGGTTAAAACTTTTTCACCAAAGGTGGCCTCTAATAACCTCCGACCAGTGGGTTCTCCAAATAGTGCGGTGCGGATACGCCCTGAAGTTGTCCTCCCCTCCACCAAATTGTCCTCCGGGAGCCCAATCCTTCAGCTCCCAGCACAAGCAGGTACTTGCAGAAGAACTCTCCGCCCTTCTCAGAGCCAATGCGGTCGAGCCTGTACCACCCGGGCAGGAAGGGCAGGGATTCTATTCCAGGTACTTCCTTGTGGAAAAGAAAACAGGGGGGATGCGCCCCCATCCTAGACCTGAGAGGCCTGAACAAATATCTGGTCAAAGAGACGTTCAGGATGCTTTCCTTGGGCACCCTTCTGCCAATGATTCAGAAAAACGATTGACTATGTTCCCTGGATTTAAAGGATGCATACACTCACATCCCGATACTGCCAGCTCACAGACAGTATCTCAGATTCCGCCTGGGGACACGGCACTTTCAGTATTGTGTGCTGCCCTTTGGGCTTGCCTCTGCCCCACGGGTGCTCACGAAGTGTCTCGTGGTGGTCGCGGCGTATCTACGCAAGCTGGGAGTGCATGTGTTCCCATATCTCGACGATTGGCTGGTCAAGAACACCTCGGAGGCAGGAGCTCTCCGGTCCATGCAGTGTACTATTCACCTCCTGGAGCTGCTGGGGTTTGTGATAAATTACCCAAAGTCCCATCTCCAGCCAGTCCAATCTCTGGAATTCATAGGAGCTCTGCTGTGAATTCTCAGACGGCTCAAGCCTTTCTTCCCGAAGCGAGGGCCCACAACCTCCTGTCCCTCGCTTCCCAGACCAGAGCGTCTCAGCAGGTCACAGCTCGGCAGATGTTGAGACTCCTAGGTCATATGGCCTCCATAGTTCATGTGACTCCCATGGCTCGTCTTCACATGAGATCTGCTCAATGGACCCTAGCTTCCCAGTGGTGTCAGGCCACCGGGAATCTAGAAGATGTCATCCGCTTCTCCATCAGTTGCCGCACTTCACTGCTCTGGTGGACCATTCGGATCAATTTGACCCTGGGACGCCCATTCCAAATTCCACAGCCCACGAAAGTGCTAACGACGGATGCATCTCGCCTGGGGTGGGGAGCTCATGTCGATGGGCTTCACACCCAGGGACTGTGGCCCCTCCAAGAAAAAGATCTTCAGATCAACCTCCTGGAGCTCCGAGCGGTCTGGAACGCACTGAAGGCTTTCAGAGATCGGCTGTCCTGTCAAATTATCCAAATTCGGACAATCAGGTTGCAATGTATTACATCAACAAGCAGGGGGGCACCGGATCTCGTCCCCTGTGTCAGGAAGCCGTCGGGATGTGGCGTTGGGCCTGCCAGTTCGGCATGCTTCTCCAAGCCACATACCTGGCAGGTGTAAACAACAGTCTGGCCGACAGACTGAGCAGAGTCATGCAACCGCAAGAGTGGTCGCTCCATTCCAGAGTGGTACACAAGATCTTCCGAGAGTGGGGCACTCCCTCGGTGGACCTTTTCGCCTCTCAGACCAACCACAAGCTGCCTCTGTTCTGTTCCAGACTACAGGCACACGGCAGACTAGCGTCGGATGCCTTTCTCCTCCATTGGGAGACCGACCTCCTGTATGCTTATCCTCCCATACCTTTGGTGGGGAAGACCTTACTGAAGCTCAAGCAAGACCACGGCACCATGATTCTGATAGCGCCCTTTTGGCCCCGCCAGATCTGGTTCCCTCTTCTTCTGGAGTTGTCCTCCGAAGAACCGTGGAGATTGGACTGTTTTCCGACTCTCATTTCGCAGAACGGCGGAGCGCTTCTGCACCCCAACCTTCAGTCTCTGGCTCTCACGGCCTGGATGTTCAGGGCGTAGACTTCGCTTCGTTGGGTCTGTCTGAGGGTGTCTCCCGTGTCTTGCTTGCCTCTAGGAAGGATTCCACTAAAAAGAGTTACTTTTTCAAGTGGAGGAGGTTTGTCGTTTGGTGTGAGAGCAAGGCCCTAGAACCTCATTCTTGTCCTGCACAGAACCTGCTTGAATACCTTCTGCACTTATCAGAGTCTGGTCTCAAGACCAACTCAGTAAGGAATCACCTTAGTGCGATTAGTGCTTACCATCTTCGTGTAGAGGGTAAAGCCATCTCTGGAGAGCCTTTAGTCGTTCGATTCATGAGAGGCTTGCTTTTGTCAAAGCCCCCTGTCAAGCCTCCTGCAGTGTCATGGGATCTCAACGTCGTCCTCACCCAGCTGATGAAACCTCCTTTTGAGCCACTGAATTCATGCCATCTGAAGTACTTGACCTGGAAGGTCATTTTCTTGGTGGCAGTTACTTCAGCTCGTAGGGTCAGTGAGCTTCAAGCCCTGGTAGCTCATGCTCCGTATACTAAATTTCATCATAACAGAGTAGTGCTCCGCACTCACCCTAAGTTCCTGCCAAAGGTGGTGTCGGAGTTCCATCTTAACCAGTCAATTGTCTTGCCAACATTCTTTCCCAGACCGCACACCCGCCCTGCTGAACGTCAGTTGCACACATTGGACTGCAAGCGAGCGTTGGCCTTCTATTTGGAGCGGACACAGCCCCACAGACAGTCCGCCCAATTGTTTGTTTCTTTCGACCCCAACAGGAAAGGGGTCGCTGTCGGGAAATGCACCATCTCCAATTGGCTAGCAGATTGCATTTCCTTCACTTACGCCCAGGCTGGGCTGACTCGAGGGTCATGTCACGGCTCATAGTGTCAGAGCCATGGCAGCGTCGGTGGCTCACTTGAAGTCAGCCACTATTGAAGAGATTTGCAAGGCTGCGACGTGGTCATCTGTCCACACATTCACATCACATTACTGCCTCCAGCAGGATACCCGACGCGACAGTCGGTTCGGGCAGTCGGTGCTGCAGAATCTGTTTGGGGTTTAAATCCAACTCCACCCTCCAGGACCCGAATTTATTCTGGTCAGGCTGCACTCTCAGTTAGTTGTTCTTCGTAGGTCAATTTCTGTTATGCCCTCGCCGTTGCGAGGTTCAATTGACCTGGGTTCTTGTTTTGAGTGAGCCTGAGAGCTAGGGATACCCCAGTCGTGAGAACAAGCAGCCTGCTTGTCCTCGGAGAAAGCGAATGATACATACCTGTAGTAGGTGTTCTCCGAGGACAGCAGGCTGATTGTTCTCATCTACCCTCCCTCCTCCCCTTTGGAGTTGCGTTTTTACTCATTTTTGCTTGTCATTCAACTAAGCGGGAACGGTCGCGCACAGGCGGGAAGACGGCAGCGCATGCGCGGTGGGCGTACCCTGCGTGCGGGACCGCCCACAAAGTTTTGTTCCAGTTGGTGGGGGCTGCCGTGGACGTCAACCCAGTCGTGAGAACAATCAGCCTGCTGTCCTCGGAGAACACCTGCTACAGGTATGTATCATTCGCTTTTCCTATATATTAGGGAGCGCGTTTCTTTTTCGTATAATAGGGTATTAAGTGCTACTTGGGTTGCCTTCAGAGTCTCTAGCGTCTGTACACTAGGGCATTGGATATGTGTTCGTTTGGCTTTTTTCAATTGTTGCTCCAAGAGTAATATACTAGCGGCCGTACCTTTTTTCTTTAAATTTACATAGGCAATAACATCCCCTCTAAGTACGGCCTTAGAGGCGGACAAGAATAGTTCTGACCTATCTTCCTGTTGGCTATTATTTTGCATATATTCGTGCCATTTCTCCGCTATATATTTTTGAAACTGTTGGTCTGTATATAAGTAGGCTGGAAATCTCCAATGCACTCCCCCCTCTTTATCTAAATTGGTTTCAATCTCAATCCACACTGGGGCATGGTCTGAAATCTCTTCCGGTCCTATCACTGCCCTGTGTATTCTGTCAAACAGGCTACGGGCAACTAGTATGTAATCCAATCGAGCCTGTGTCCCATGGGCCCGGGAGCGATGTGTGAAATCCGTCTCGGTCGGGTGTAAGACTCTCCATGCATCAACCAAATCTAGCGTTTGTGCTATTATGGCTAAGGTGTGTTGCCTATATCCCTGATAATGCTTGGACACGGAATTCGTGCAGTCAGAGTCGGGGTCCATAATCAAGTTTAGGTCTCCTACCAGAAATAATGGGGCCCCACCATGTTGGTGACACAGCTTAAGAATAGACTGGTAGAACTCCGGATCTGACCTGTTGGGGCCGTACACCACCAACAAATGTACTTCTAACCCCTGCAACCAAAGCTTAAGAAGTGCATATTGCCTCTGTGTGTCTTTAGCTATTAATGTGGCTCTGTAGGATAGGCCCTTCCGAAATAGGACCACCACCCCGCCTCTCCTCCCGGCGGAGGGGCTGCCAAAGACCTTTCCTACCCAAGATTTCCTCAATTTGTTGTGTTCTGCCTCAGAGAGGTGGGTCTCTTGTAGACAGGCGATGTCAGCACCATGTCTTTTCAGGGCCTGTAATATCTTGGCCCGTTTCATGGGTGAGGTTATCCCCCCCACGTTCCATGTGATTATGCGTACCGGCATTGTCTCATCCACCCGAGACTCCCTGGCGCAGAGAAGTTTGACTTCTGTTTTAACACCTCTTCTCTGACCCCTTGTCTTTCCAATTGTAAAACCCCCTCATCAGGATGTACCCGGGATACTATGTCCACATGTGCTGGATAAGTGTTTTGGTATAGCTGCTCTGGGGTTGCTGAGGGAAATTCTACTCTCTCTCTCTCCTTTCTTCCGCCCCTCTCTCTCCTTCCACCCCCCTTTCCCCCTCCCTTTCCATCCCCCCCCCCCCCGCTATGTTACCCTGTGCCATTCGCGTGGACTGCAGCGCCCACGAGAAAGCCAAGGCCACGGTTCCCACTTTGGGACCCTCACCTCACTCTATTTCTAACGTATGTCAACATTTAACATGTTCTTAGAACCTTAAAACAACAATTGGTTATATGCTTATAATTACCCCTGCTTCGTGCTCAGGTGTTTTTCAGCTGATTAGTGTCTTAACATTTTTTCTGCTTCTGCTGCCGATTGAAAGGTCTGCCATCGCTCCTGTGCATACACCCGCAATTTCGCGGGGTATTGTAGTGCAAATTTTATTTTATTCACCACTAGTTGTGAGCAGAGTGGGTGGAATTTTTTCCTCTGTTCTTGAACTGATTGCGTGTAGTCTTGAAATATTATATCCTCTGGCCTCCGTATTTTAAAGAGGCTCTCCGCATTCTGAATCCTTGCAATATCTCAGTTTTATGTCTATATTCAGAATCTTGGCCACAACTACTCTGGGTCTATGCGTTTACCTCCAGCCTGCGGCCCACACGGTGCGCTACAGCTCTATTTTCAGCGGTCCTGAAGAATCCGTGAGGGCCAGTTCTTTCGCCAACCAGGCCTCCAACCATACCTCCAGGTTCCGCTCCAGTAGTTGTTCTGGGTCCAACTATTCGTAAGTGGTTTCTGCGCGAGCGGCCCTCTAAGTCCTCAAGCTTTATTCTTGTTCCCGCAATTGTTGGTGAAGGCTGCGCGGATCAGGGCCATAGCCACGTGAATCGTCTTCCAACGCGGAAACCCGCGTTTCTAGGTCAATTGTGTGAGTCCCCAGCCCGTCCATCGCTGTCTGAAGATGGTCCAATTTATCGTTCAGTGCAGTCCATTTTGGGGCCCAGACGCTTGCAATCGTGGCCATCAATTGAGCCAACTGCTGCTCCGTGAAACTTGACGCTGGCGCTGGATCCAAGATGACCTCCGCCATTTTCCCTTCCGCGCTATTCACCTTACTTTTTCCTTTGTTGGCGGAACGCTGGGTCATTCAGCTGGCAGTTTGGTGAGGTATCTGTCCATACGCTCGTTACCAATTGATTCTACGATGTTTGGCGGTCTGCCGATGAGTAAGTAGGTTGTTTACGGGGTGAGGGTGCTGGAGCTGAGGCACCTTGCTGCTAGCTCAGCTCATCGCGTCACGTGGTCCCCTCATTTATAAATATGTTAAAAAGCAGTGGTCCCAGCACAGACCCCTGGGGAACCCCACTAACTACCCTTTTCCATTGAGAAACTGACCATTAACCCTACTCTCTGTTTTCATCTTTTAACAGTTTTTAATACACAATAGACTACCTTCTTTCCCATGACTCTCCAATTTCCTTTGGAGTCTTTCATGAGGGTACTTTGTCAAACGCCTTCTGAAAATCCGATACACTTATCAACCGGCTCACCTTTATCCACATGTTTGTTCACCCCTTCAAAGAACTGTAGTAGATTGGTGAGGCAAGATTTCCTTTCACTAAATGCATGTTGACTTTGTCTCAATAATCCATGCTTTTGAATATGCTCTGTAATTTTGTTCTTTATAATTGTCTCTACCATTTTGCCCGGCACCGACGTCAAACATCACCAGTCTATAATTTCCCGGATCTCCTCTGGATCCTTTTTTAAATCGGCGTTACATTGGCCACCCTCCAATCTTCCGGTACCATGCTCGATTTTAAGGATAAATTACATATTACTAACAATAGCTCCGCAAGCTCATTTTTCAGTTCTATCAGTACTCTGGGATGAATACCATCTGGTCCAGGAGATTTGCTACTCCTCAGTTTGTAGAACTGCCCCATTACATCCTCCAGGTTTACAGAGAATTCATTAAGTTTCTTCAACTTGTCGGGCTTCTGGCACCGGATCCCACCCAAAATCTTCCTCGGTGAAGACCGAAGCAAAGAATTCATTTAATCCTCTCCGCTATGGCTTTGTCGTCCCATGATCGCCCTTTTACTTCTCGGTCATCTAGTGGTCCAACCGATTATTTTTGCCGGGCTTCCTGCTTTTAATATACCTAAAAAAAATTTTTACTATGTATTTTTACCTCCAACGCAATCTTTTTTTTGAAGTCCCTCTTAACCTTCCTTATCTTTCATGAATTCTCAGCTAGGGTCACAGAACAGTGCAGGGCACTTGGTCCCTATTGTTCCCAGCCATAGGAGCCAACTTTTCAAAATTATTGGGGGTGCTAAGCCCAATGGAAATAACCCCTCCCTGGACCCATACAAGGAATTTTTCTCAATACTGGGGGTGCTCAAGCACCCACAGAGTCAGCTCCTATGTTCCCAGCTATTTGCTAGAGGAATCAAACTCTCCTTCTAGTACCCTGCAAGAGTGTGCATCACACATGAAAATTGGTCAGTGACCCTGACTAAGTGTGGATGAATTTTGGGCCTTCTTGGAAAATCTCCAAGAAGGCCAAAATAACCAGATTGGGCGATAGTCAATGTGTCAGAAACTCTCTTTTTGTTGGGTGTCTCATTACAACACCTATTGGAATGCCCCTTCGTGTTTGGGTGCGGTGGGGGTGCTTCATTTCTAAAGAAACTACAGACTTCAATATTTTCACTGTCCCCAAACTTGCATACTTAGAGTGACTGAGTGTTGGCTTGAGGCCCTCTGGAGGGAGTGTGGGGAACTCCGGATGTGCAATGCCTAATTATCAGGGGTGGTATTGGCTTATGTTCTATCAGAGGACCAAAGCTTACTGCTGTGGGCCATCTGAGCAGGGTACTATTACACTGGCCTGAGTGCACTAGCGGCTTCCCCACTGAGGCCACATCAGGAGCTTTCATCTCGCACCTTATGACACCAGCTTTGACTTTATGAGGGGTTATCACTTTTGATAGTTCTTCATGGTATTCCATGACTCTGTTATTCCTCTGCAACTATTTAGTTTTGTTAGGCTGGGGGGGGGGGGGAGCTAGGTACTGGACTGAAGGCTGGCTGGGAGCCAGATTCGGAGTAATGGGGGGTTGAGTACGTGTGAGGTAATGCGTATGGTGGGTTTGTTGGTGTGTGTGTGTGTATTTGTGGACAGGATGTTTGTAGAA
The DNA here is from genome assembly GCF_901765095.1 of Microcaecilia unicolor. Classification (NCBI taxonomy): domain Eukaryota; kingdom Metazoa; phylum Chordata; class Amphibia; order Gymnophiona; family Siphonopidae; genus Microcaecilia; species Microcaecilia unicolor. The sequence continues at coordinate 91,579,766 of NC_044038.1, read as the reverse complement.
ATTACACTTTGAGGGGGTTGCAACTTGCTTATCTGTTTTTTTTTTTTTCGGGGGGGGGGGGGTTAGGAGAAGGTGTGGGCTTTGTTAGTGGGAATTGGGGTAGATACTGGAGGAGGGGGAACCTATGTCCTACTCCTACATGTGGCCAATGTTTCTTACGGGGGTGGTTCAGCTGGGAGACCTCCACCAGACTTAAACAGACAGCAGCCTTATATGTATTGCTTACTTCCCTCAGTTGGGTTGGGTAGCTTATGCTTCACAACTTTGAATGTAGATGCATTCACATGTAAAGTGTACAAAAATATTGAGTTACTGTAAATGCAGGAAGGTTGATATCCTGCCCATGCAAGAGACACACCTTAGTAATTCAGAGTATCCCAAATTGAGGAAAAACTGGGTGGGATAACTCGCATCTGCTTCCTTTAATGGTAGGCAGCGGGGAGTTGCTATTCTTATCCATAGATGGTTAGCATATGTGGCATACAAAGTTATTCAAGATACAGAGGGCAGATATGATGTATGAATTGGGGAGATTATGGGGAGGAAAACTTGCTCTATGTTCTTTATATGTACCCAACATGTATTTTCATAGATTTTTCTCCACCTTGCTGGCTACCTTGGCACGTCTGCAAGATTATCAGTTAGTGGAGGGGATTTCAATATAACAGCTGATCCTCTGATAGACCGTGATCCTCAGAAGTAAAGACCCAAAGGAGTGGGAGAAAAGGTAGTTAACTTCATTATGAAAGGACGAGTAAAAAAAAAAAAACCCGTTCTCATTGAAATTAAACGGGCGCTAGCTAGGTAATGTGACCTTCTGCCATTACTTTTGTTAAAGGAAGTGTTAGGAGAAAATGTACTCTGATGGTAATCAGTAATTTTCAGTGGTGTATTATCAGTAACTATCATGGCGGCAGAATGATGGGTATATTTTTTTACGTACTTCAGAACTGAGATGGGTGTCAGAGAGTGGAAGAACACAGCAGATGCACAGAGGTGTGTGGGTGTGTATGAGTGAGAGACAGACCCCATGGGGGGAGTGTGGGTGTCACAGAGAGAAAGACAGAGAGAGTGATTAAAGATTCTTCTCCCCTTTCATTCGCTCCACTTGCCTCCTCCTTTGATGTCTGTACCTTGGAGTTCATTTTCAGAGAGTGGAGGAGAGAGATACACATGGAGGGGAATAATCGAACAGCAAAGAGCGGTCCCGAACCGTATATCGAAAAAGATGGCTGCCCATCTTCATTCGATAATACGGTTGGGGCCGGCCAAATGTCAGAGATGGACGGCATCGGTTTTCGCTGATAATGGAAACCGATGCTGGCCCATCTCAAAACCCAGCCAAATCCAAGGCATTTTGGTTGTGGGAGGGGCCAGCATTTGTAGTGCACTGCTCGTACCTTGGAGTTCAACTTTCTTGAAAGTGAGAGTCCTGTCAGGCGGTTTGTATGCTTTCCGCCACCATGGTTTCTCTGGCCGTGGCGTTACTATGCAGCTGAGGGCAGGGCAGTGAGAGCGAGTGCACAAACCGATGCCAGCCATCTTAAACCCGGCCAAATCCAAGGCATTTAGTCGTGGGAATACGGTTGGGGCTGGCCAAATGGCGGGTTTGAGATGGGCCGGCATCATAAGTACATAAGTACATAAGTAGTGCCATACTGGGAAAGACCAAAGGTCCATCTAGCCCAGCATCCTGTCACCGACAGTGGCCAATCCAGGTCAAGGGCACCTGGCACGCTCCCCAAACGTAAAAACATTCCAACAAGTTATACCTAAAAATGCGGAATTTTTCACAAGTCCCATTTAATAGCGGTCCTATGGACTTGTCCTTTAGGAGCTATCTAACCCCTTTTTAAACTCCGTCAAGCTAACCGCCCGTACTGCGTTCTCCGGCAACGAATTCCAGAGTCTAATTACACGTTGGGTGAAGAAAAATTTTCTCCGATTCGTTTTAAATTTACCACACTGTAGCTTCAACTCATGCCCTCTAGTCCTAGTATTTTTGGATAGCGTGAACAGTCGCTTCACATCCACCCGAATCCATTCCACTCATTATTTTATACACTTCTATCATATCTCCCCTCAGCCGTCTCTTCTCCAAGCTGAAAAGCCCTAGCCTTCTCAGCCTCTCTTCATAGGAAAGTCGTCCCATCCCCACTACATTTCGCTCGCCCTGTCGCTGTACCTTTTCCAATTCTACTATATCTTTTTTGAGATACGGAGACCAGTACTGAACACAATACTCCAGGTGCGGTCGCACCATGGAGCGATACAACGGCATTATAACATCCGCACACCTGGACTCCATACCCTTCCTAATACACCCAACATTCTATTCGCTTTCCTAGCCGCAGCAGCACACTGAGCAGAAGGTTTCAGCGTATCATCGACGACGACACCCAGATCCCTTTCTTGATCCGTAACTCCTAACGCGGAACCTTGCAAGACGTAGCTATAATTCGGTTCCTCTACCCACATGCATCACTTTGCACTTGTCAACATTGAACTTCATCTGCCACTATGCACGCCCATTCTCCAGTCTCGCAAGGTCCTCCTGTAATCGTTCACATTCCTCCTGCGACTTGATGACCCTGAATAATTTTGTGTCATCGGCGAATTTAATTACCTCATAGTTATTCCCATCTCTAGGTCATTTATAATACATTAAAAAGCAACGGACCCAGCACAGACCCCTGCGGGACCCCACTAACTACCCTCCTCCACTGAGAATACTGGCCACGCAATCCTACTCTCTGCTTCCTATCTTTCAACAGTTCTTAATCCATAATAATACCCTACCTCCGATTCCATGACTCTGCAATTTCTTCATGAGTCTTTCGTGCGGCACTTTGTCAAACGCCTTCTGAAATCCAGATATACAATATCAACCGGACTCTCCCCATTGTCCACATGTTTGCTTACCCCCTCAAAAAAAATGCATTAGATTGGTGAGGCAAGAACTTCCCTTCACTAAATCCGTGCTGACTTTGTCTCATCAGTCCATGTTTTTGTATAGTGCTCTTGCAATTTTATTCTAATAATAGCCTCCACCATCTTGCCCGGCACCGACGTCAGACTAACCGGTCTATAATTTCCCGGATCTCCTCTGGAACCCTTCTTAAAAATACGGAGTAACATTGGCTACCTCCCAGTTCTTCCGGTAACTATACACCCGATTTTAGGACAGATTGCATATTTCTAACAGTAAGCTCCGCAAGTTCATTTTTAGTTCTATATACTCTGGGATGAATACCATCAGGTCCCGGTGATTTACTACTCTTCAGCTTGCTGAACTGACCCATTACATCCTCCAAGGTTACAGAGAATTCGTTTAGTTTCTCCGACTCCCCCGCTTCAAATATTCTTTCCGGCACCAGGTGTCCCCCCCAAATCCTCCTCGGTGAAGACCGAAGCAAAGAATTCATTTAAATTTCTCCGCTACGGCTTTGTCCTCCTTGATCGCCCCTTTAACACCATTTTCGTCCAGCGGCCCAACCGACCTCTTTGGCCGGTTTCCTGCTTTTAATGTATCTAACAAAAATTTTTACTATGTATTTTTGCTGCCAACGCTAATTTCTTCTCAAAGTCCTTTTTTTGCCCTCCTTATCTCCGCTTTTGCATTTGGCTTGGCATTCCTTATGATCTATCCTGTTACTTTCAGTTGGTTCTCTTCTCCACTTTCTGAAGGATTGTTTTTGGCTCTAATGATTTCCTTTATCTTACTGTTTAGCCACGCCGGCTGACGTTTAGTCTTTTTTCCCTTTTTTCTAATACGTGGAATATATTTGTCCTGAACCTCCAGGATGGTGTTTTTAAACAGCATCCACGCCTGATGCAAGTTTTTTACTCTGCGAGCTGCTCCTTTCAGTCTTTTTTTTCACCATTTTTCTAATTTTGTCGTAATCACCTTTTCTATAGTTAAACGCTAGCGTACTTGATTTCCTAGTTTCACTTCTTCAATGCCAATATCAAAACCGATCATATTATGATCACTGTTATCAAGCGGCCCTCGTATCGTTACCCCCTGCACTAGATCATGAGCACACTAGGACTAAGTCTAGTATTTTTCCTTCTCTTGTCGGCTCCTGAACTAGCTGTTCCATGAAGCTGTCCTTGATTTCATCAAGAATCTTATGTCCCTTGCGTGTACAGATGTTACATTAACCCAGTCTATATGCAGGTAATTGAAATCCCCCATTATTATTGTGTTGCCCAGTTTGTTGCGTCCCTGATTTCCTTTAACATTCCGCATCCGTCTGTTCGTCCTGGCCAGGCGGACGGTAGTACACTCCTATCACTATCCTTTTCCCCCTTTGCACATGGAATTTCAATCCACAGTGATTCCAAGGAGTGTTTTGTTTCCTGCAGAATTTCAATCTATTTGATTCAAGGCTCTCGTTAATATACAATGCTACCCCTCCACCAATCCGATTCACCCTATCACTACGATATAATTTGTACCCCGGTATGACAGTGTCCCACTGGTTATCCTCCTTCGCCGATAATGGAAACCGATGCCGGCCATCTCAAACCCAGCCAAATCCAAGGCATTTGGTCGTGGGAGGGGCCAGCATTTGTAGTGAACTGTCGTACCCTCGGAGTTCAACTTCCGTGAAAGTGAGAGTCCTGTCAGGGCGGTTTGTGTGCTTCCCGCCACCATGGTCCTCTGTTCTCTGGTCGTGGCATTACTATGCAGCCTTCCCTTCCCTCCGAGGGCGGGGCACTGAGAGCGAATGCAATTGCCTGTGGTTGGTCCCTTCTCCTTCTGACGTCGTGTTACCATGCAGCCTTCCCTGCCTTCGGAGAGCGGGGCACTGACAGCAATTGCCTGTAGTCGGTCCCTTTTCCTTCTGACGTCGCGTTTCTTTCCCTGGCAACTATACAGAGTGCCCTCGAGGGCAGGGCAATGATCGGGAATACGATTACGAACCCTACGAATACTACACGGCTTCACTGCCACACTGCTACGGAGTCAGCTTCAGAACGTTGGAGGTGCGAATTATTATATTAGATTTGGGGCTGTTAGACATTTGCATGCATTACACCCTGAAGAGCGTGATTTCACCTTTTTCTCTTAGGTACATTACACACTTTTAAATCCAGCGTATTTGCCTTCAGTAAGAGGAACAGGAATAGAAAATGGGGTGGTGTCAGATCACCACATGGTTTGGGTGGATCCTTGCCTATTGCCAGGGAATACATCATGTAACTGGAGAATGAACCCAACCCTTTATTTGGACCCTGATTTCAAAACCTTCCTACTTCGGATGGGAGCATTATCTTACTGATAATAACCCTCAGGAGATAAGCCCAATAGTGTTTTGGGAGGCTGGGAAAGCAGTGATAAGAGGAACATTTTGGAATATACTGCCAGAACAAGGAAAGTGAGGGGACAAGGTGATGTTAGATCTGACCAAACAGCTACACTCACTCAAAGGCATCCTCCAACGCAGGATGGAAAACTCCGTTAGTCAAAAATATATTGAGGTCAGGAAGCAGATCAAAGATTAAATCAAAGGGCATATGGAAATATACAGTTATATAAATATAACTTAAACAGGTGGAGAAACAAGTCAGGTAAGCTTCTGGCCACTCTGGTCAAACACAGAGATGCTAGACAAGTGATAACTCACATCAAGACTGCTCAGGGTTCTTTAGTTTCCCAGGCACAGAGATTTGGAGAGCATTTGTCCAATTCTACACATTATTATGTGACGTGTTCAAAAGGGCTGACATTTTTCATATGTTCACTGGCTGCTCCTTTCACACCTGGACTAATGTAGTGGGGTATATGCTGGTTGTCATGACTATTTACTAAGAAAACTCCAGACAGCCCAGAACATGCCCATGCACAACCATTGCATTTCGACCTGCACTGGCTCCCAGTCAAAGATTCGCATACATCTTCAAACGTCTGCTCTTTAACGCACAAGATCATATTCGGAGAGGCCCCTGAATACATGCTCAACCTAATTGATCTGCCCCAAAGGAACGCTTCGTCGTAATCGCGCAACTTTCTCTGTCTACACTATCCCAGCAGTAGGAAAGTCAGATACAAGCATATACCAGTGCAAAGTCTTGGAATGACCTGCTGAAGCAATTAAAAGGGATATCAGACCATCAATTATTTAAGAAGTTCTTAAAGACATTCCTATTTACGAAAGCCTATGCCATACCGAATCCCACTATTTGATTCTCCAGTTGTAGTTTGAAGTGGGACTCTAACCCAATTGCTCTTGTTGGACAGTTTCTCCTTTCCATGTCTTTTCTGTGAATTCATCCAGCTCTGTCATCCTATGTTTATACCTTTCTTTTATTGTAATTTTGCCTGACCTACTGTAAGTCACATTGTGTCTAAGCTTGTGGGAAATTGTGGGATAGAAATGCACTAAAATAAATAAATAAATAAATAAATAAATAATCTTAAGCTCCCCTCTCTTACACCAGAGCAAATGGCTTGTCTTAACTCTTATGGGCATGAAATACAACAAGCGATAAAGCGTCTTAAATTGGCCAAGGTCCCAGGCCTGATGGATTGGATCACGAATACTACAGAATTCTCGGTTGTAAGTTGTTGGCTCTTTTCAAACCCTCTTCCAGGAGCTATGTAGCACAGGTATGGAAGAAAGTGGGATGTTTGACCATGAAAAACCAAATACTGGAGGGATTTTTTTTTTTTTTTTTGTTACATTTGTACCCCGCGCTTTCCCACTCATGGCAGGCTCAATGCGGCTTACATGGGGCAATGGAGGGTTAAGTGACTTGCCCAGAGTCACAAGGAGCTGCCTGTGCTGGGAATCGAACTCAGTTCCTCAGTTCCCCAGGACCAAAGTCCACCACCCTAACCAGTAGGCCACTCCTCCACTCTTAAAACAGTTGTTTATTGATGAAAAAAGACAACACAAGTGTTGTGTTTCGGCCGTTTGGCCTGCATCAGGAGTCTACAAAACACATATATACACGTATACATTATTAAAAAACGATGACTATACAGGTAAACAATCAAAATCGCCGATAAAACAGGAAACTCAAAAATTAAAAAATGATGTATATAGACCAAATAATAATAATGATAGTGCAAGCTAAAGAAAGATAATCAAATAAAGACAATATTGATTTTTGTGTGCATAATTCTATACATAACCATACAACATTTATATATTTATTACACATAAGATACTCTCGTTTCAACATAAAATAGTACGTTGGAGGAGAAGAATAATATTACATCAAATATGAACAGATCTGTTCAAGAAGGCATACCATAAACACCCATCTTAACACCAAAAAATAAGACTTTACACAACATAGACATAATTGAAATCTTATCTCTTGACTGATCAACCTCCTTACCACTAATGAATAAGCATAACCACTTCAATCTCTATGTCGAATATGGTCTCTCCATAGTCGACGACCTAAAGAATGATACAACCCAATTTCATACTCAGGAACGTTCATGTGTTACTATAATTTATTCTTCCAATTTCTTACTCAGGAACTTTCATGTATTACCATAATTTATTCTTCCTTAACATAGATATGCACATGATATATATCTATACCATGATCTGTTCACGTATGTTATGTTACATGTATGTTACCATGTATGTATGCAACTTAACACATTACCATTTGTAATTCTGTTACCCGGAAATGGCAACCGCCATTAAGGCAAATGTAAGCCACATTGAGCCTGCAAATTGTTGGGAAAATGTGGGATACAAATGCTACAAATAAATAAATAAATAAATAAATAGAGTCCCTTATGGATAGGTAAGTAAAAAAATATATAAAATAATAATAATTAAAAATACAGAGCGTATGGTTAAATTGTGTCTACACAATGTGTTAAAAATGCATGTTTTTATGTAGGACAAAACATTTATATACGTATAAGTGGAGGAGTGGCCTAGTGGTTAGGGTGGTGGACTTTGGTCCTGGGGAACTGAGGAACTGAATTTGATTCCCACTTCAGGCACAGGCAGCTCCTTGTGACTCTGGGCAAGTCACTTAACCCTCCATTGCCCCAGGTACAAATAAGTACCTGCATACAATATGTAAACCACATTGAGCCTGCCATGAGTTGGAAAGCATGGGGTACAAATGTAACAAAAAATAATATATATATATATATACTAGAAAAAAGGCCCGTTTCCGAAACCAATGAAACGGGTGCTAGCATGTGGCTTTTTTTTGTGTGTGTGTTGTAGAAAGAGTGAATGCCTTTCGAATGATGGAGGTGGTGTGTCGGTGTGCGGTTGTTTCGTTAGTTTTGCAGCCAGTCTCCAGCAATTCCTAGGCAGGGAAGGAGTAGGGAAATTTGCTGCTGGCTGGGTCGCGGGTAATCCTTCCAGCTGGGCCACAGCTTGTCCTGTTCGCCCACGTCCCAGATGGTGAGGGGCACACTGTTCTCCGGCTCCACCGACTCCACGTCTAGCGAACCCAAATATAGTCTGGGCTATAGGCCCTCCGGCACACTTCAGTACCGGCATTAGGCATTTAAAAATTTCTTTCCCCCCCCCCCCCCCTTCCGGTCTATTTTTGCACATACCCACAACAGGAATATTCTTCTCTCGTTCAAGCGGTGGTTCTGTGCTCTCCGTGCTGCACAGATAATGAGCCATTCTGCTGGTGAATGCTCCTCCCTTATTGCCACGTAGTTTCCTCTGATAGGTCCATCTTACGTTGCCTAGCGTTGCATGGGAACGGTTTTGTGATGGTCCTTTGTGTTTCAGAACATTGAGTTTTTTTTCTGATTGGTCCGTCATGCGAGGGCGGGGCTGAGAGACATGGTCAGTGTTGTGGCTTCACCACCATGAATCCATGAACCCTTCAGGGAGTGACTGAGTGACTTCAGAACGTTGTCTTCAGAACGTTGAGGGTGAGTTTTATTATAGTAGATATGTGCACATATATATACATGTACACATATCTCTTTCTCACTCTATGTACGTCATTTATACATGTATACCTTCTCTTAAATGTATCTCTTTGTAGAGGTTACTATTATATTGAATATATGTAACCCTGTGAAGTTTGTTAAGATATAAAGATAATTTAAATATTTAATGTTATGGTCAAAAAATGTAAAAAACGCTGGTTTATGAAAAACATTGGGTACATGTAAAGCCAATGGTAATAAAACGTAAAGGTTTTGAAAAAGTGAAGTGTGGATATCGTTTCAAATTCGTGTATGGAAGCTAGAAATTTGAAACGAGTTGCAGAGACAAGCATAAAAATGTTAAGAGGTTTCGACGTTCGCTTCAGAACTTAGTACAAGAACAGTTCTGGGCAGACATCTAGGGTCTGTGCCCTGAGAATGGCAAGGACAAATCAAACTCGGGTATAAAGTATCACATACCATGTAAAATGAGTTTATCTTGTTGGGCAGACTGGATGGGCCTTACAGGTCTTTATCTGCCGTCATTTACTATGTTACTACTAGTAGGTCACAGTTGATTCACCCAGATCAAACAGGTTTGTGCCAGGAAGATATACCTCTACCAATATCCTCAGGGCCTTGGCTGTCTTGCAAGTAGAGTAGACAGTAGGGGGATGCAATTATCACTAGTTTGAACGCAGAAAAAGCCTTCAATAAGATCTTATGGGATTATGTGTTTTGGATGTTGCCCCAATTTGGTATCATGGGGAAATTCCTAGTTGGAGCTGAGCGTTGTTTAGTTGGCCCACTGCACAGATCTTAATTAATGGAGACCTCTCCCCTACCTTTGCCCGGGAAAGGGGCATTGGACAGAGCTGCCAGTTATCGCCCATGCTCTTTGTTCTCACCCTGGAGCCTCTGGCTAGTAAAATCAGGCAGTCGGATAGTATTAAGAGGATCACTGTAGTCTCAAGGAATATATGATCAACCTTTTTGCGGATGATATGCTGATTTTTTTTGGATCAGGAGACATGGGCAGTTTCCCAGCTGGTGGACCTTATACAGAATTTTGACTTTTTCAGGTCTAAAGATGAATTTTGAAAAATCAGAGGCTCTGGTGGTATCCATTAAATGTGCATGCCACTGGGGCATGTCTTTTTCTTTGGTGTGGACTAGAGGGGTGTTAAAGTACTTAGGAGTATACCTTCATCTAGATGTGATGACTATGTACAAGAAAAATATTTCAGAGAAATTAGAAACTATTAAAACTCTCTACGGCAGGTGGAAAGACTTGCCTATTTCCTTTTTAGGGGGGCTGGCATTGGTCAAAATGGTGATGTTGCCCATACTATTATATCCCCTTTAAAATGGTGCCAATCTGGATTTCCCAAAAAGATGAATCACTATATTTGGAGTATTATAACCTGATTCATTTTGAAAAACAGGTAGGCAAGGATAGGACATAACAAGCTTGTCAGAGATAGACCTAGAAGGAGAGTCAGCCTTCCTGACATCTGTTTATATAATGTGGCAGTCCTGTTCTGATGGCTCCATGAATTACATACAGGAATATATAAATATGCACCCAGCTATGTTTGGTCTGATAGCGCCAATCCACACTCAGTGTTCAATGTTCTCCATTCTAAGAATCGCATGGTTAATCTCCCTCCCTTGCTGCGGTCTTTGAAGATGGCCTGGAACTGGTGTAGACCAAATTGGAGAGGGGGTGGGGGTTTGTGTCTTGACCGTCCCCCTTTTTGGAGTTAATAAATAACCCAGATTTCCTTGTGAGCCAAGGCACTTCTCTCTTCTTCCACTGGTTAAAGGGAGGCTGTAGATATGTGGGCAAGTTGAAGCCTTGGGTTCAGGCAGAGTGCCTTCCTTTCAGGCATGCAAGTCCCAATGGAACCTTTCGAATGCTAATTTTTTTTTCATACTTTCAGCTCAGGCACTACTCTTTCTCTCTGAGATTGGTGGAAAATAAGCTTCCTTCTTTTAATAAATTAGATATACTGTTCATGCAGATGCCAGTGACACACAATAAACTGGCAGTTTGGTACAAATTAGGCAGAGAACAGAGATCTCCTTTTTTCTATTAGGCTACTTATTAGGGCTCACAATTAAGGGAAGAGGTAACAGAGGAAGACTTGTCTGCCAGCTTTACCGTAGTATGCCAGATAACTCCCAATATGGGTCTTCATGAAATTCAATTTAAGCTCCTTCATTCAGCCTTTCTAAGGTTTTTGCAACTACATTCAAAGTGGTTTACATATATTCAGGTACTTATTTTGTACCAGGGGCAATGGAGGGTTAAGTGACTTGCCCAGAGTCACAAGGAGCTGCAGTGGGAATCAAACTCAGTTCCCCAGGATCAAAGTCCACTGCACTAACCACTAGGCTACTCCTCCACACAAGGGGCTTTGGGAAGTTGATACATGTGACAAGTGCGAAACCCATAGAGGTACCTTGATACCGTCTTGTCTGGAAAGAAGGTGAGCCCTTAGGTCCCGCAAGGCCCCGAAGGACCTCAGAGGACAGCCGTGCAACCCCAAGTCTTCACCTGCAGCGACCGCCGTTCACTGGGGGTTGAGCCCCAGCTGCAGGCGGCCAACAGGACTTCCGGAACCGCGGGGTTGACGAACTGACCCAGAACTGGGAGCGGGGAGGGCAGGTGGAAATCAGAGTAGTCCAATAACAGGCCACAGGTCAGGACAGGTGGCTATCAGAGTTGTCCAAAAACAGGCAACAGGTCAGGGCAGGCAGCTCACAGCGTCATCCAAACACAGGCAACAGGTCAGGGCAGGCGGCTAGCAGAGTTGTCCAGAAACAGTCCAAAGGTCAAACCAGGAGAGCAAGGGAACGCACTGAAAACAAGAACACACAAAGACTGGCCTTGGGAAACAGAACCTGAAGCAACGTCCTGTTCCAGCCCCGCTCTTAAATACTGTCAGCATTCAACCGCCCAGCCCCAGCCGACATGGCCGGCCAATCGGAACCCGGCTACTGAAGTAATCCCTCTGGTTGGTTCCGTCCAGCCTCCCAGGCGGGGCTACAGCACCGACATCCCAATCTGGTTCCTCTGAGGCGGAGCTTCGGGTTCCCACGTCCGAATGTGGAGAAGAAGCCGGCCATCGCGTCTCGGCGCCATCCTCCCCGCTGGCGCAAGCACGGACCCCATAGCCGGTGACTGAGAGCCCGGAAGCCGCGATCACCGGACAGGGCGGCTCTCAGCCGCGGCCTCAAGAAGGCCGGCCATCGCCGCAATGGACACCGGCTCGGCCCCGACTGCACCCGGAACAGGCGCCCATCCAGGAAACCGTCGGGTAAGCCCTCTCTGGCTGCGGGTCCTTCCTCCCTGCCCTTGCTTCCCGCAGAGGAGCAGCCGGAGGGAGCGACGGATGTGACAGATACATCATTTCGTGGCGTGTCCTAGACTACAGCATTTTTGAACTGGAATACTGCACAATCTGGAAGGGGTTACAGATATCTCCTTTGAGTGGTCCTATAGGGTTCTCCTTTTGGGACTTGATACAGATCTCATGAATCAGGGTGTTTTGGATTATCAAAAGCAGTTCCTTTTACTGGCTGTTAGCTTAGCAAAAAAAGCCTTACTCCAGCACTGGGCAAGGAAAGACACTCCTCCAGTACAGCACTGGAATGCAGTCATATTGCATGGGAACAAGTTAGACTTTCCCAACAAGGGAAGGAGAGGTCTAGACTATACTGTGCCCTATGAGGTAGGTTTCATGAGTTAACCTCTAGAGCTCAAGCAGGTACAGGTGAGAGTAGTAGGAGAATAGGAGGGAAGGAAGTGGAGAGTGTAAATGTAAAATGAATGGAACATATGTTTTTTCTATGTTTGGTCATGGTTCAACAATATTTGATTTGATCAGCTCTTTTATTGCTGTGTGTAATGTGTTGCTGCACTTTGTTCTATTCTGTCAATAAATAAAAGTTTTTTTTAAAAGACGGCAACATAAAGCATTTTTCTTTAAACAAGCTCTTGGTTGCTGATTTGAATATATATATTATTGTATCTCAAGCTATCTGCTTTACAGTCAACCATAAGATGGAAAACACCCCACAATTCTATAGATTAAGGATCATCTTGTCTAATATTAATAATCATCCACCAGATGGCAGCATAACCTGAGCTTTGGGGGGAACTTGGGATCTACAGTATGTATCTCTGTCTACCTCTGAGTACTCCTGCCGGAATTCTGCACCAAAAAAATTGCTGGTCCACAGATTTGGAATGACTGGCCTGGATTTTTAAGAATATGTAGAAGTACGGAACAGTTCCGCATGGACTTGAAAACACATTTGTTTGTAAAGGCATTGGATTGACGACTTTGTTATGGACTTCTTAAGAGTATTTTCTGTTTTTTTGTGATTTTATTATGTAACTAGTAAAAAAGGCCCGTTTCCGAAACCAGTGAAACGGGCACTAGCATGTGGTTTTTTTTTGTGTGTGTGTATGTGTCACAGAGTTATTTTGTGTGTGTGTGTGTGTGTGTGTGAGTGAGTGTGTGAGGGTGCGGTGTGTGTGCAGGTTGTTGATGTGTGTCTTTTTTTGTTTTGTTTTTTGCTGGGGGTTGGGGGATGTGCTGTGCTGTGCTGGCAAAGTGGGTTGGATTGGTGTGTGGCTTTGAGGGTGTGTTTTTGTTGTATTGTGTGTGTGTGGTTTTGTCTGTCAAGGAGGTTTGTGGAGGGGGGGTCTTTCTGTTGGTGAAATGTAAATGTGGTTGTAGGGGGGTCAGCCTTTGTTGAGTGTTGTTTTTTTTTGCGTGTTGTGCTGAGGCAGCAGTGTTGTTTTAGATGGGCGGAAGGTAGAGGAGCACGTTCTTTGTCTGTCGGTATTTTTTGGCCGTTTCAGGGCTGCTGTAGGGGAATGCTGGAAGAGAAATGTGCTGTTGGAAGCAGCGCCATCTTTTTCCATTGGGCTGGGGTTCTGGGCATCCTGGAGGTGGGTGACAGCTTGCCTGAGAACAGGGATGGTTGTTTTAAGTTGGCGGAAGGGAGAAGAGCACGGTCTCGGGCCGTCGGGGGGTGATCCGGTATGTTTGGTCCATTTCAGGCCGGCTGCAGGGGAATGCGGGAACATTTATGTGCTGCAGCGCCGTCTTTTTCCGGGTGCTCAGGGAATCCCCGAGGTGGGAGACAGCTTGCCTGAGGCTGGGGATGGTTGGGCACGTCCTTGGCCGCTTCGGCAAAAGGGGAAGAGGAAGGGGGTGGGGAGTTACCTGCAGCCGCCTGAGAAACCATGTATTCTTTGTTTGTTTTGTATTATTAGTTTGCATTTCTGTTGAAGAAAGAGTGGATGCCTTTCGAATGATGGAGGTGGTGCATCGGTGTGCGGTTGTTTCGTTAGTTTGGCAGCCAGTCTCCAGCGATTCCTAGGCAGGGAAGGAGTACTCCTCCCCTTTCCTTGGTCGCTGTTTGCTGCTGGCTGGGTCGCAGGTAATCCTTCCAGCTGGGCCGCAGCTTGTCCTGTTCGCCCACATCCCAGATGGTGACGGGCACATTGTTTTCCGGCTCCTCTGACTCCATGTCAAGCGATCCCAAATATAGTCTGTGCTATAGGCCCTCTGGCACTCTTCAGTACTGGCATTAGGCATTTAAAAATTTCTCCCCCCCCCCTCCCCCGGTCTATTTTTGCACATACCCACAGCAGGAATATTCTTCTCTCGTTCCAGCGGTGGTTCTGTGCTCTCCGTGCTGCACAGATAATGAACCATTCTGCTGGGGAATGCTCCTCCCTTATTGTCACGTAGTTTCCTCTGATTGGTCCGTCTTACGTTGCCTAGTGTTGCCTGGGAACGGTGTTGTGATGGTCCTTTGTGTTTCAGAATGTTGAGGGTGTTTTTTTCTGATTGGTCCGTCATGCGAGGGCGGGGCAGAGAGACATGGTCAGTATTGTGGCTTCACCACCATGAATCCATGAACCCTTCAGTGAGTGACTGAGTGACTTCAGAACGTTGAGGGTGAGTTTTATTATAGTAGATGTGGAGGGGCATTTTCAATATGATGTCTAAAGTCTGACTTAAAATCTGAACAGGAAACAAGGTAATTTTCAAAAAAGAAAAACATCAATCCTTTTTTTTTTTTTTTGCAAAATACTGTTTTGAACAAGGTTTTGTTCTTTGGACATTTTATTTTTTGGTCCATTAAAAAAAAACTCCAAAAAACGAATAAGGGTAAAACGTGGAAAATCAAGCCGTTGGGATATAGGAGGAGCCAGCATTTTTAGCAGAGTGATCCCTGAGACATCCCAGAGGAGCAATAGGGCACCATTGGGAGCACTTCTGTGCACTTCATAAAAATGCTCCCAGGTACACATCTCACCTTTGCTCCCTTATCTTGTCCCCTGAGCCCTCCAAAACCCACCCAAAACCTACTGCCCCCCACTGTACAATACTAAAATAGCCCTTATGGGTGAAGGAGACAACTATATGTGGGTACAGTAGGGTTTTGGTGACTTTGTGAGAGGTCACAGTTTCCACCACAAGTGTGACAGGTAGATGGAGATAGGGACGCAAGCCACCCACTGCATAGTGCACTGCATTGACCACTACACTACTCCAAGGACCTGCGTGCTACTCTAATAGACCTGGCTATAACCAAAGATCTAAACAACTAATAAACTATAGGGATTTTTTTTTAAAAAAACAGAGTCAGTTTTACCATATATCCACTAAAGACTCCAGAACTTATGAAAATCTTTTACTTTATTAACAATAAATATCAATCATTCACACACCATTTACCATTTACATACATTGGGTTATCCTACTTGGACATTCACACGCTACTGCCTTCCATCCATATACATAAACACAGTGTATAGCAATCGGTATCTCTCTCAAGACAAATACATCTAATCATAAACAAATTTTAGTCTGATACCGAATAGTCAATCATTGGTTTCATAATGGACGCTGGTTCTATAAATGAAAACTTGCATATGATCTCATATCCAATGTTCCGTTGTAGCTACAACGGCTTTGTAAACGTTGTAGCAGATATATATGAGATTGGACCATTCCACCAACCACGGAGATGTTTCTTAATGAGGGCAAATGTCACTGCAGATGTCCAAACCCACAAAAAGTGGAGGCTAGAAGCGAGTATCCAAGTGTGAAAACATCAATGTACCGGTCCCTCAATGTACCGGTTCCTCAATGCTGATCGGCATTTCGTCTCCTTCATCAGGAGGAACCACAGTAATAATACTTTATCAGGCTGCACGCCAAGTGGTGATCGGCCGGACTTCCGCCCTAGGATCGTGCCACCGGAAGTAATTGGATCATCTGCAGTGACATTTGCCCTCATTAAGAAACATCTCCGTGGTTGGTGGAATGGTCCAATCTCATATATATCTGCTACAACGTTTACAAAGCCGTTGTAGCTACAACGGAACATTGGATATGAGATCATATGCAAGTTTTCATTTATAGAACCAGCGTCCATTATGAAACCAATGATTGACTATTCGGTATCAGACTAAAATTTGTTTATGATTAGATGTATTTGTCTTGAGAGAGATACCGATTGCTATACACTGTGTTTATGTATATGGATGGAAGGCAGTAGCGTGTGAATGTCCAAGTAGGATAACCCAATGTATGTAAATGGTAAATGGTGTGTGAATGATTGATATTTATTGTTAATAAAGTAAAAGATTTTTCATAAGTTCTGGAGTCTTTAGTGGATATATAACCAAAGATGCCAGGGTTGCGGAATTCCCGCCCAATTGGGCGGCTTTTTGGACGCGGTTGCGGGGGATTTCCCATTCCCTGTGGGTTGCGTGATTGGGCGGTTTTCACTGCGCTGCCACGGCAACCGCCAATCAGCAGCCCAATCTGGCCCTTCTTATGCGCCAGAAATTCGAATCTGTGACCTCGTTGTTCCCGATCCCGGAAGAGACTGAGAGCAGAGCGAGAGCGACAGAGAGCCGCCTCACATGGTCCACGTGGAGACAGAGAGAGCGTCGACCGTCATCACCATCCGACCCGACCCAGAAGAGAGGAGATCAGGACAGGACTCAGGAGGACTCCCCGGCGACCACCTGACCCCGGAAGAAAAGAGAGGAGAGGAGAGTCAGAGAGCAGCAGAGAGCAGGAGATCAGGAGGAGAGCAGCAGCTGCAGCACTGCAGCAGAGGGAGCCTCGTGGAGAGAGAGAGCCTGTGGACCCGAAAAGAGCACCATCCATTCCAGCCAGCTACTAACTGTAAGTATTGCACTTAAAGTTTCTTTTAGAAATAGGCTGGTTTAATAGGGGGGGGGACACCTAGGTACCATGTGGATTTTTTTTTTATCTGTTTTACTGTCCCTTTTATCAGGAAAAAACAATTTTCTTGTTTTCTCCTGATAAAAGGGACAGTGGACAGACATGATAATTTTGTATTTTAGTCCTTTGCAACTTGGGTAGTGCCGCGTGCTGTGCCAATTTATGTGCATCCGTCCATGATGATTTGGCTGGTTTAATAGGGTGGGGGGGGGGGGACACCTAGGTACCATGTGGATTTTCTTGTTTTCTCTTGATAAAAGGGACAGTAAAACAGATTTAAAAAAATCCACATGCTACCTAGGTGCCCCCCTCCCTATTAAACCAGCCAAATCATCATGGACGGCCATAAATTGTGGATTGCTATTTGTAGTGCTGCTGCTATATTGTAAAACGCACTTCCCTTTTTTTATTTTTATAGCACTACAAGGCATACGCAGCGCTGTAGATCATAGACAAAAAGACAGTCCCCACTCCCTGCTGATAGTTTTCTACTTCCCAACCGTTCATATTCATATTATAATGGGAAAGTGGGCATCTTATACCAAGAAATACTGCAAGAGCTGGGAGAAAGAGGCACTCTTAAAAGACTGGATAAGGAGTGTGCCAGGAGACGACAACAAAGCATATTGTCGTTTTTGCAAAGCTGAGATACGTGCACATCATCATGATTTAGTGAACCATGCCAATACAGCCAAACATAAGAGGACTGCAGCGCCATTTTCAAGTGCTAGGTCATTATTTGATATGGGCTGCCAGTCTATCACTATCGACAAATCGACCAAGACAGCGGAGCTAACGTTGGCGGCACACGTTGCGTGCCATTCCAGTATCGCAACGATCGATCACCTAGGCGAGGTTATGAAGAAGATTTCGGGCAAAGACATAGCTATACACCACACGAAATGTTCTGCACTGATCAAGAATGTCCTTGGCCCTGCAGTCCACCAAGAATTGATTTCGGACCTGTGCACAAATGACACGCCTTATTCCTTGATCATCGATGAAAGCACAGATATCGGCCTGGAGAAGCAGCTGTGTGTGATGGTGCGCTACTACAGCAGTTCTTTGAAGTGTATTACCACTGCATTTCTAGGAATATTAGCCCTTGAGACTGGTACTGCAGAAGGAATATTCAATGCCATAACCAATTTTCTTCAATCAAATCATCTTCAAATAGGCAAATGCATTGGCTTAGCAACTGATGGCTGTAGTACCATGTGTGGAAGAAATAATTCAGTAATAACACGGTTCTGTGAAGTGTGCCCCAACATTGTACACATAAAGTGTATTTGCCATTCAATTCAGCTGAGTTCTTCGCATGCGCTGATGGTGATGCCAAGGAACATTGAATTCATGGTTGCCGAGACCTATAACTGGTTCTGCCATAGTACTGTTCGCCAGCAGAAATACAAACAGATATATCAGTGCATTAATGTTGGTCAAGAACCACTAAAGATCCTGAAGTTGTCAGACACTCGCTGGCTGTCCATAGCTGCTTGTGTTCAGCGTGTGCTTGATCAATATGATGAACTGAAGCTTCACTTCCAGATAGCGAAGGATGGGGCACGCTGCTACACCGCTGACCAGCTCTACCAGATGTACAACACACCACAAAACAAGCTGTACTTGATATTTTTGAGGCCCATACTGCAGGAAGTCAACCGAGTGAACAAGCTGTTTCAGTCTGATAAAGCGAGCCCTGTCCGTTTGCTCGATGAGCTAATGACATTGTATCGCACCATGCTGCTGCGGCTTGTGAGACCGACCACATTCACATCGTGGGGCGCAACTCTCATGTATGATTTGGAAGACAGGTCTAAGCATCTACCGCTGGCAGCGATGAACTTTGGTATCGAATTCCAATTGGCGCTGCATGACTCTGGAATTGAACCCGCATCTGTAGAACACATTAAAGAACGCTGTAGAAATTACCTATTTGAACTTCTGAGGGAAATGCGTCAGAGGCTACCGTCAAACGTCCACCTGCTAGAGTCTCTGTCAGATCTTTCTCCATCTATTGTCCTTGGAGCCCTGAAACCACAGCTGTCGAAGTTGTCATTTCTACCGCTGTATAAAGGTCGTATTGGAGATCTGGAGCAACAGTGGCTGCGGATCAGCAGTGTGTTATGGCCAATCCACAGTGACAATGAGATCGAGCAGTTTTGGGTGACTGTAGCAAATCACACAGATGCTACAGGAGATCATGACTTCCTCCTGCTGGGGAATTTTGCTCTATCTATGTTAGCTTTGCCTTTCAGCAATGCAGCTGTGGAAAGAACCTTTTCTCAGATGAATCTTATCAAGACCAAACTGAGAAACAGGATGCGACAAGGCACTCTGGCAGCCTTGTTGCGTATTCGTAGCTACATGGGGCGCAAAGGAATATGCTGCAATGAGTTTGCTCCTACAGATCGGATGCTGAGTTTATTCACATCTGATATCTATGCGACTATAAGCCAGGCCGAGGAGGAGGATGACGCGATACCCGACGATGACGATTGTGCACCTTCCTGCAGCGGAGTTTCCAGGCCTTAAAAGCCCGGTGAGTACTGTGCTCGGAGGGGGTGGGTGTGGGTAGCCTGACTGACCATTGGGTGAGACAGTTCCATTTTCATCTGTCTCAGAGTAGTTATAACTGTTCCATCCTAATCTGTTTCTTTTTCTCTCTCTGTTTCAGTGTTCCTGTGCCTGTTCCTGCCTTGGAGATGGACGGTGATGGTCCTGTTCCTGGACCTCTGGGCATGCCTTGGTGTTCCTGCTACTGTTTCTGTTCCTATTCCTGGCCATCAGCAGGAACACCAGGGCAGTTCCAGGAACAGTAAGATTGTGGCAGGCCTCAGTGTGTACCCTGTTCCTGGGCCTGCCTCAGTGTTCTGTTCTTGGCCTGGGCCTACCTCAGTCAGCATTGCAGCTTGTGTTTTCCAGGTGCGCTGCTTCTATTTTTTTTTTTTTTTCAGGTGCTGTGTTCCTGCCTCAGTCGGTATCCTGTTCCTCTTGCCTCAGCATTTCCTGTCGGGATCTTCTTGATACTTAAGCTAAGTTCTTGCTTAAATTAATCTACTAACAAATGTAAATTGAAAAGTATATACATATATTCTCGAATTCCTCATTAATATTCATGATTTCCTCATGAATATTCACAATTTTTAATGATTATTCATGATTCCTCATGAATATTAACTGTGGGCTCCTTTTGGGCTTCTTTTGGCCAGAGATTGGGCTGGAAAGTTTTTTGCGACCTGGTAACCTTGGCTATAACATCTGAAGCTGTCATAGAGGCTGGTAATTCATATTTTGTTTCACCCTTTTAGGGGGGGGGAAGGGTGTCAGTGACTACTGGGTGGGGTATTGGGGGGTCATCTCTGATTCCCTCCAGTGGTCATCTGGTCAGTTAGGATCTAGCTGAAAACGTCTTAGTTTTAGTTTTGTTTTGTTCCATTATGGCTGTAAAACATCTAAGTCTTAGGAATGCCCAAATCCCGCCCTTAACATGCCCTGGACACATCTCCTTGAGATTTGGATGCACTGCAGGTGAACAGTATAGAAAAACGTTTGAAAAATAGGTTTCGAAAATACTGATTTGGATGTTTTTGTGAGAAAAACATCCAAATGCTGCTTTATGCCACTTTTTAGCCGTTTTTTCTCTTTTGAGCCCCATAGTAACATAATCAGGGCTTTTTAGGTGGGGGTACTTGGGGGTATTGAGTACCGGCATCTTTTTCATTGTCTGCTAAAATTGACCCAAGGACCCCACGTTTTAATGAAAGAACACAGGCTCTACATACCAATTCTGCCTCGTCATAGGTTCTGTGACTGGTTGCAGGGGGCCTGGCTATTG
The DNA here is from genome assembly GCF_901765095.1 of Microcaecilia unicolor. Lineage (NCBI taxonomy): Eukaryota > Metazoa > Chordata > Amphibia > Gymnophiona > Siphonopidae > Microcaecilia > Microcaecilia unicolor. The sequence goes on along the minus strand of NC_044038.1, from coordinate 91,558,753 downwards.
TGGGGTGGATCCCTCAGTGATCACCCCACCCTTGAAGGGTAGCCTAGCATTTGAGTACCGACACCTTTTTTGCTAGAAAAGATGCACTGAACATAATTGATTACGGCAGATAAAGACCTATACAGTCCATCTAGTCTGACCGAGTAGATAAACTCATCACATAAAGGTATGAGGTGATACAACATATGTATACCCGATCTTGATTTGTTCATGCTATTTTCAGGGCCTAGACCATAGAAGTCTGCCCGGCTCTGTCCTTGTTCTAAAACTTCTGAAGATGTCATCGAAGCCCTTGAAAAGCTCCAATCCTGCCCATCCATTTCTATCCAGGCCACGATCAGGGCACAGACTTATCACCTTCACTTATCACCCCTACCACTGCAATTTCCCCACCCCTAGCTGTCTGTTCGTCTGTCCAATTTAGATTGTAAGCTCTGTTGAGCAGGGACTGTCTTTTCATGTTCATTTGTACAGCGCTGCTTAAGTCTAGTAGCGCTATAGAAATGTTTAATAGTAGTAGTAGTAGACCGTAGAAGTCCTACTAGCACTGGCTTTGCTTCCCAATTACCAGTGTTGCCACCTAGTTTCCGCTAAGCTTCTTTGGATCAATTCCTTCTAAACAGGATTCCTGCATGTTTATCCCATGCGTTTATGAATTCTGTTACTGTTTCCATCTCCACCACCTGCCGCGGGAGAGCATTCCAAGTATCCACCACACTCTTAGTGAAAAAAATACTTCCTGACATTATTCCTGAGTCGGCCCACCTTCAACCTCAATTCACGTTCTCTAGGTCTACCACCTTCCCGTTTCTGGAAAAGGTTTATTTGCAGATTAATACCTTTCAAATATTTGAACATCTGTATCATATCACCCCTGGTTCTCCTTTCCTCCAGAGTATACATGTTCACATCATCAAGTCTCTCCTCATATGTCTTGCTATGCAACCCGCATAGTATTTTTGTTGCTTTTCTCGGAACAGCTTACAGCCTTTTTACATCCTTAGCAAGATATGACCTCCAAAACTGAACACAATACTCCAAGTGAGGCTTCACCAACAACTTGTACAGGGACATCAACACCTCCTTTCTTCTGCTGGTTATACCCCTCTCTATGCAGCCTAGCATCCTTCTGGCTGTGGCCACCGCCTTGTCACATTGTTTTGCCATATTGAGATCCTCAGACACCATCACCCCAAGGTCCCTCTCCTGAGCCGAGCTCACCAATCTCTCCCCTCCTATCTGGTACATCACTTTTGGAGTTTTGCACCCCAAGTGCATCACTCTGCACTTCTTAGAATTACTGCCAGACCCTTGACCATTCTTCCAACATTTGGAGATCCTTTCTCATGGTTTCTACACCCTTCAGTGTATCCACTGTATTGGCTATCTTCATGTCATCTGCAAAACTAGGCAAACTTTTCATTCTAACCCACCAACAATGTCTCTCACAAATATATTAAACAGAATCGGCCCCAGCAGCAACCCCTGAGGCACTCCACTGCTCACTTTCCTTTCTTCTGAACAGATTCCATTTACATTGCCTCAGGTACAAAATTAGATTGTGAGCCCTCCAGGGACAGAGAAATACTCAGTGTACATGAATGTAACTCACCTTGAGCTACTACTGAAAAAGGTGTGAGCAAAATCCAAATAAATAAAATAGATACCACCACCCACTGTTGCCTGTCGGTCAACCAGTTTCCAATCCATTTCACCACTTTGGGTCCTAAGTTCAGCTCTCTCAGCTTATTCAAGAGTCTTCGGTGAGGAACTGTATCAAAAGCTTTGCTGAAATCCCAGTAGATTACATCTAGTACATGTCCTTTATCCAGTTCTTTTAACTGTACTACTTTGTAGCTTTATTGCGTGCCCCCTAGGCCTAGTATTTTTGGAAAGAGTAAACAAGCGATTCACGTCTACCCGTTCCACTCATCTCAGTATTTTATATACTTCTATCATCTCTCCTCCCCTCAGCCGTCTTTTCTCCAAGCTGAAGAGTCCAAGCTGTTTTAGCCTTTCCTCATACTGAGCTACCTCAGTATCCTGGGATGTATAGCTTTGTCCACTGCCAAATTTTCAATCTGCTTATAAATGCTTTCTTCCATGAATGGTGCAATATCCACTCCATTCCTAGATATACCTTTGGCAGCCAACCGCATAGTCCTTCTCCAGGATTCTCTTACATGAGCAGAGAAGAGGTATATTTGTTCAGCTCATTTGCTTTATCATCATCACTCTCTACAAAGCCATTCTCAGCATCTTTCAGTTTTACAATTTCATTCCTATCTTTTCTCCTTTCCACAGTATATCTGAAAAAGGTCTTGTCACCTCTCTTTACATCTTTAGCTATTTTTTTTCCACCTGCACTTTCACTAGCCATATTTCCCTCTTCGCTTCTTTGAGTTTAAGCTGATAATCTCTTCCATGATCCTCCTGTTGCATTCTTCTGTATTTCTTGAACGAAGACTCTTTTGCCCTTATTTTTTCAGCCACCTGTTTGGAAAACCATATAGACTTCCTGTTTCTCTTGTTTTTGTTGACTTTCCTTGTGTAAAGATCAGTTGCCATATGTATAGAAGCTTTCAGTTTGGACCACTGTGCTTCCACTTCACCCATGCCTACCCATGCCATTAGCTGCTCCTTTAGGTATGCATTGTGTCCCCATTTATTGAACGAGCAGGCAGCTCTGGTTGCTGTCAGTTGTCTGTGGTGTAGCTGTTTAGCGTTTTTAACGAACGAAAAAGAAAAAAAAGAGAGCATAACTTTTCTTACCTTCTTCTTGCTGCCCTGTTTTGTTTTCAGGAGTGAGGCGCCCAGTAAGTGATTTGTTTTTTCTTTAAGCGCTATTTTCTTTGATAAAGCGGGGCCTTTCTTGAAAAAAAAAAAAAAAAAAGAGTTTCGGCGCGAACCAAGTACGCGCGTGCACGACCAACATGTCCGAGAAACTGAAGCGCTGCGCCGTCTGTCAGCGTCGGGGGGTTTCCTCTTTGGGCGCTTGTAAGTATTGTACAGTGCTAGTGGGAACTTTGGGTCCTGTTCTTCCTTCGGCGGTTCAGTCAGCTGTTTCGGTGTCTTCTCCATCGCGCTCCGATACAGTACTTGCGGAGGGGTCTGGCGCGCCCCCGTACCCCAGGACGTCGATTTTGGCACGAACGGCGGCCATTTTGAATCCATCTTTGCCGTCCCAGACACAGCCTGCAGTGCTCATGGTTCCAAATTCGGATGTTGTTTCTTCAGGAGCTCTGATACAGGCTGGGCCTACTCAGGCAGGGGGTTTTCCTCCTGAGTTTGTGCTCCAGATGTACCAGGCTTTTTTGCTGCAGAAGGGTGAGTCATCAGCTCAGCCAAGTACTTCGTTTTCATCTGCTCCTCCTCCCCCTAAGAGATCTAGGGAAGGAGATTTGCAGGGACATTTTTGGTCAGATCTTGATCAGGAAATGCCCTTTTTAGAAGAGGAGGAAGATCTGGCGGAACATGTCTGGGAGGATTCCTCTTCTACAGATCCTAAGGCTAGTGCTTTTGCTCAAGGAGAAGATCCTTCTGTAGCCAGAGTTTTCCATAAGGATGATTTGCAAGACCTCATTTCTATGGTCTCTTCTACTTTGAACTTTGAAGAGCTCCCGCCAGCCTCAGAGGTCCGTAAGGTTGATTTTTTGATTAAAGGGCTCTAGATCTGCTTCCAAAAAACTTTTCCCATGCACCAGGACATTTGGGATGTTATTAAAGCGCAATGGGAGGTCCCAGATGCGGCTTTTCGTCTGACCAGAGCTATATCTCGTCTCTATCCAGTTCCAGAAGCGGATAGGGCTATGCTTAAGGTGCCGGTTGTGGATGCTGTGGTGTCGGCGGTTACTAAGCGTAATACGGTTCCCGTAGATGGAGGAACGGCTCTTCGTGATGTTCAGGACAGACGACTGGATTCTCTGCTCAGGAATAGTTTTGATGTTTCTTCCTTGGCAGTGCAGGCTGCCATTTGTGGTTCCTTAGTGGCTAGAGCCTGTTTCAGGTGGGCAGAGAGAGTCCTGGACAGGAGTTCGGATGATCTTCAAACTATCGATCTAGAGGTAGCTAAGATTGAAACGGGGGCGGCTTTCCTGGCGAATGCCCTGTATGATTTGTTGCGAGCATCTTCTAAGTCTTTGGCTTTAGGGGGTCGCTGCTCGCCGATCTCTGTGGTTGAAAGGTTGGTCGGCGGACGCGGCTTCCAAGACAAAGTTGAGCAAGTTTCCCTTTAAAGGTACTTTTTTGTTTGGTGAAGAATTGGATAAATTGGTTAATTCCTTAGAAGATGCTAAAGTTCCTCACCTACCGCAAGATAGGCCTCGTCTGTCCAGTCGAGATTCTTTGTTCGGTAGAGGTTCAGTGAGAGGTTTCCGTAGGTTTCAAGCTGGTCGGGGTTTTCACCCTCAGAGGTCTCGTTTTTTCAACAGAACTCAGTCCTTTCGGGGTTCTTGCCGAGGAGCAGGCTTCTCCAACACCGGTTTTCGATCCCAAACACGTTCTACCCAATGAAGGTGCGAGGGCCTCTCCTCTGGTCCCTGTCAGAGCTCGTCTTTCTCAGTTCTATCAGAGGTGGGCCCACATCACTTCAGATCAGTGGGTCTTGGAAGTTATTCGAGACGGTTATGCCTTAGAGTTCGCAAGGCCTATTTCAGATGCCTTTCTGGAGTCTCCCTGCTGCTCTCCTCTCAAGGCGAGGGCAGTTCGGGACACTCTACAGAGGCTCTTAGATCTTCAGGCTATCTGTCCAGTCCCTCCTTCCAAGTACAGGCAAGGCCAGTATTCCATTTACTTTGTAGTTCCCAAAAAGGAGGACTCTTTTCACCCTATTTTGGATCTCAAGGCTGTCAATCACGCTCTCAGAGTCACAAGCTTCCGTATGGAGACCCTTCATTCGGTCATAGTGGCAGTTCGTCAGGGAGAGTATTTGACAGCCTTAGATCTCACAGAGGCCTATTTGCATATTCCTATTCGTCCGGCTCACCACAAGTTCTTGCGCTTTGCGATTCTAGGACGGCATTACCAGTTTCGCGCTCTGCCTTTTGGGCTAGCGACTGCCCCTCACACCTTTACCAAAGTTATGGTCGTGGTAGCAGCGGCCCTCAGAAAAGAAGGGATTCTTGTTCACCCATACTTAGACGACTGGTTAATCAGAGCGAAGTCTTATCAGGAGAGTCGTCGCATTACAGGCCGAGTGATGGAGTTCTTGCAGTCCCTAGGTTGGGTTGTAAATGTAGCCAAGAGTCGCTTAGTTTCTTCTCAGTTGCTGGAGTATTGGGGCGTCATCTTCGACACGGCACGGGACCGAGTCTTTCTGCCGCAGGCCAGGATTGTAAAGCTCCAGTCTTAGATAAGGAGTTTACTTCAAAAGAGGCGTCCGTGTGCTCGAGATTATCTTCAGGTTCTCGGTTCCATGGCAGCCACTATAGAGGTAGTGCCCTGGGCCAGGGTTCATATGAGGCCTCTTCAATGGTCCCTTCTGTCCCGGATGGTCCCTTCTGTCCCGGTGGTCCTCTCAGAGGGATTTGCTTCTGATGTGATTGGCTCTCCGCAACCGAGAACGCAGCTCTCTATTTTGGTGGCTACGGATGAAGAATCTCTCTGTAGGGATGCCTTTGGATGGTGGATTCCGTTAATGACAGATGCCAGTCTCCGAGGCTGGGGAGCTCATTGCTTAGGTAGATGGACCCAGGGTCTCTGGTCTCAACTGGAAGTAGTTCAATCAATCAACTTTTTGGAGACCAGGGCGATCCGGTTAGCTCTGCAGCACTTCAGTTCTCTCCTGAGAGGCAAAGCGGTGCGATTTCTTTCGGACAATGCCTCGGCAGTGGCCTATATCAACCGCCAGGGAGGAACGAGATGCCGTCTCTTGTGTTGGGAGGCGGAGAGTCTCCTCGCGTAGGCGGAGATTCACCTCATGGCCATTTCAGCATCGTATGTAGCAGGAGTGGAGAATGTTCAAGCCGATTTTCTCAGTTGCCACACCCTCGATCCAGGAGAATGGGCTCTCAGCGATCAAGCATTTCAGTTGATAGTGGGGCACTGGGGCACTCCAGTTCTAGATCTTTGCGCCATCGGTCTCAACTCAAAAGTCCCTCAATTCTTCAGTCGTCGAAGGGATGCAAGAGCAGCAGGGGTAGACGCTGTCTTGCAAAAGTGGCCCTCCGACCTTCTTTACGTGTTTCCTCCTTGGCCGTTAATAGGTTGTCTCCTACAGAGGATCGAGGAACACGGAGGACCGGTAATTTTGGTAGCACCAGACTGGCCTCGGCGTCCTTGGTACGCGGATCTGCAACGTCTGTCGGTCGAGTCTCCGCTTCGGCTTCCAGTTCACAAGACTTTGCTGGTACAAGGGCCGGTTCCACATCCAGACCCAGCTCGATTTTGTCTTACGGCTTGGCTCTTGAACGAGCCCGTTTAGCTAAGCGGGGTTTTTCAGCGCCAGTAATTTCCACCATGCTTCGGTCTCGTCGGCGCTCCACTTCTCTGAACTATATTCGCACTTGGAGAATTTTTGAGGCTTGGTGTGCAGAGGCTGGCATTCTTCCCTTTTGGGCGTCCATGGCTCAAATGTTGATTTTCTACAGCGAGGTTTTGATAAAGGGCTGTCTCTTTCATCTCTTAAGGTGCAAGCGGCAACTCTCTCCTGTTTCCGGGGTTGGATTTGGGGTAAATCTTTGGCCAGTCTTCCCAATGTGGCCCGGTTTTTGAAGGGAATCAGCCTTCTTCGTCCTCCGGTAAGATCAGTCTTTCCATCCTGGGATCTTAATCTGGTTCTTTCGACTCTGACAAAACCCCCATTTGAATCTTTGCGGGCGTGTTCTTTGAAGGATTTGACGCTTAAGACAGTGTTTTTGGTAGCTATTGCGTCTGCTAGGAGGGTCTTGGAGTTGCAAGCTTTTTCATGTAGATCCCCATTTCTGGAATTTTCTAAAGAGCGAGTGGTTCTTCGTCCAGTCCCTTCCTTTTTGCCTAAGGTGTTGTCTCGATTTCATCTGTCCCAGTCAGTTTTTCTTCCTGTTCTGGGATCGGCCTCAGGGACGCAGGAGCAGAGACAGTTACATACTCTGGATGTTAAGAGAGTGCTTAAACGATATCTCAGGTTACTGAGGATTTTCGTCGCACGGACCGTCTTTTTCTTCTTTTGGCCGGTTCCCGTAAGGGGTTGTCGGCTTCGAAGCCCACGCTGTCTAGGTGGATCAAAGAGATGATTGCGTCAGCCTACCTTTTGGCAGGTAAACCAGTCCCAGACTCTGTTAAAGCTCATTCAACTAGAGGGCAAGCAGCGTCCTGGGCCGAGTGTTCCTTAGTTCCGCCGGCGGAGATTTGTAAGGCAGCGACTTGGTCTTCTCTCCATTCATTTTCTAAACATTAAAGACTTGATGTTCAGTGTCGGCAGGAGGCGGTCTTTGCGTCGCGGGTTCTTTCAGCGGGTCTGCTGGGGTCCCTCCCGTAGGACTACTGCTTTGTTACGTCCCATCAGTCCAATCCTGGGCCTGTCCGGAGGGATGCTAAGGAAGGAGAAATTAGACCTTACCTGCTAATTTGCTTTCCTTTAAGCCCTCCGGACCGGCCCAGGCCCCTCCCGTGTTCTATCTTTCTGTCTGTGTTTTTAGGTTCAGTTTGCAGAGCTGGTTTGTTTGCTAGTTAAAAAAAAAAAAAAAAAAAAAAATATATATATATATATATATATATATATATATAAATAAAAAATTGGATATTCTGTTAAGGCCATACCGGTGCCCTGGTGAGGGTAGTTGGTGAGCCATTACAGTCAGGCCATACCGCTGCTCTGGTGAAGGTAGTCGGTGACCCTTTCCGTTAGGCCATACCGATACTCTGGTAAGGGTTTTCGGTGAGCCATTATGATAAGGCCATACCGCTGCACTGGTGAGAGTTGTCGGTGAACCTTCGTTTGAGCACATTTTTACTAGTGCTCCCTGGCTGCTTGAATTCCTTGGGGCACAGACTATATTCTTCTTCTTTCTGCTTTGTTATTCAAATTCTGAGGCTAGGGTCACATGACCAGGGCTCTTATTCGCTCACTAGAGTCAGAGTTTTTTCTCAGTCTCCAACCTGCTGGAAGGCGTGCACAACCCATCAGTCAAATCCTGGGCCGGTCCGGAGGGATTAAAGGAAAGCAAATTAGCAGATAAGGTCTAATTTCTCCTTCATTAGGGCACATGGAATCATATCTTCACCTCATCTCTTTTGTACATAATCTTTATAATTTAAATAATGAGGGCAGATCTACCTTCATACAGAAGTCCTGAGTCAGCCTAACTGTGCCAACATTTTCCAGTTCTGTGATATATATTTATTTCTTCTTCATGTCACTTTTCAACAGCATTTTCTCATGGGACGCTTTCAAATAAATTAAAAAGCTGTCAAAATGTGAACACAATTATAATGCTTAATAATAAGTTTAGGATGTTACTAAATTCTATTATTCTGTCTCACTGTATTTCCAGTTTTGGCACAGTATAAGTCATCACAAGGATAAAATATAAGAAAACCAATGGACTGTCTTAGGGGCTTATAACCCATTTACTTATATTTAAACAAATGAGAGATCTGCATGAAAGAAAATATTTATTTTTATTATTTTGCTTATGAAAACCGCTTGTCCCTGAAACATGTTGAAAACAGAATAATCCATTTGTACAAAAGAGATGAGGTGAAGATGTGATTCCATGTGCTCCAATGAAAGGAGAGTTTAATTTTACTTCCAATCTTTATAACACCAGGCTTCCAAAGGCAGATTACAACAACAGTTAAGATGAACCCATCAGTACACAGGATATCTTCACTGAAATTTGTCCATGTATTACAGTATTGTATAGAACTGTGTAGAAAAATGAGCACAAAATACAGAGTTTATAATTGCTGTTTCCACCAGCTACAAATAATTTTTGAAGCTGTTTTAGTAATATTCAGTTCTGATTTCATGATATTTATATCTACATATGGGACGCTTTCAAATAAATTAAAAAGCTGTCAAATAAGTTAAAAAACATTCTTTTCTCCTCCACCTTTTAAGGCACTGCCTATCCAACTGGAACATCTTTTGACTTTTTACAGGTGGATCATGCATAGGCAGTCCATTATTTCTAATAATCTTTTACTATTGCTTTCAGTAGCGTTTGCTATTGTTTTGGGTGTACTTGTGACTGTCTACTAGCTTCAACCCATATAATGTGCTAGATAGCCTTCCACCGTCTCCTGTTCTCAATCTAACCTCCTTGGCTTCATTCAATCCCCCAGGACCTTCCTGCAACTGCGTCTCGCCCTTGCTGAAGGAAGGCCACGGAATTGGCTGAAGCAGCCTGCTACCCAACAGTAGCTGTTTCTGCCAATCCCAGGAGCCTTCCTTCAGCTGCATCCTGCCCTTGCTTAAGGAAGGCCCTGGGATTGGCTGAAGCTGCCTGCTACTCAGCAATAGGTGTTTCAGCCAATACTGGGGCTTCCTTCAGCTGCATCCTGCCCTTGCTGAAGGAAGGCCCTGGGATTGGCCAAAGCAGGCTGCTCTTGCTGAGAGTGCCACAGGCTTGCATAGATTGTGACAAGAAGAAGAGGAGAAGTACTAGATTGAGGGAGGAGGGGGGAGGAACAGGGAGAGAGATGCTGTATGATAGGGGGCAAGGAAGGAGACAGGTGCTGCATGGTGGGGGGCATTGAGGGAGACAGGTTGTATTTTGTGTGTATGAGGGGACGACAATGAGGGAGACAGACATACCAAGTCACACACATTGAGCCCCCAACTCCAGCTCACATGCCAAAGCCCCCTCCATGAATGCACTGAGAGGAAACGAGTTTGGCATCTGGAATAGGCAGGCTGAGGCGCCCAGTAAGTATCTTCCCTTTCTTCCTCCCCACTTCCCGGTTTCAGCGTCTGTCCTTCCCCTCTCCCCCACCTCGGTTCTGTCAGTTTTTTTCCTTTCCGCCAGACCCAGTAGCAGCACTGCTTCCATTGAATCAGCCTGCCTCGGTGCTTTGGGCCTTCCCTATGACAACATCCCACCATCTCTGACACAACTTTCTGCTTCTGTGAAGGTGGGTCGCACTACAGGGAAGGCCTGAAGCCCTGAGGCAGGTTGATTCAGGAGAAAAAGTGACAGGGAGGGAGAAGGTGGAAGGAGAAAGGGGACAGATGCTGTAATCGGGAAAAGGGGGATGAGAAAGGGGAGGGATAAGGAAATGGGAGAGACGCTGGAACCGGGAAGGGGGAGGAAGGGAAGGAAAGAATATGGGACAGATGCTGGAACTGGCAGGGGAAGTAAAGGAGACAAAACGCTGGACCAGGATAGGGTGGAAGGAGAAAGGGAACAGACACTGGAACTGGGAAGGGGGAAGGAACGGAAAGAAAGGAAATGGGACAGATGCTGGAACTGGCAGGGAGAGTAAAGGGGACAAACGCTGGACCGGGATAGGGTGGAAGGAGAAAGGGGACAGACACTGGAACCAGGAAGGGTGGGGGGGAAAAAGGGAAGGGGCACTGGAACCGGGAAAGGGGGAGGAAAGGGAGGAAAGGAAATAGGACAGATGCTGGAACCAGGAGGAGGAAAGGGGACAGACGCTGGACCTGCCAGATGGAGAGGGAAAGAAAGGTGTAGGTCAGGACCTAGGCATAGAAAAATGAAGGAGGTGCTGGATCCAGGGATAGAAAGATAAAGGAGGTGCTGCTTTACCCAAGGGAGGGGAGGGAGGGACAGACAAGAAGTGCTGGACCAAAGAGCTAGAGGGATAGGTGCTGGACCAGCTGGGGGAGAGCAGAAGGGAGGAAGAGAGTGAGACTGGAGGAGAGGAAGGTAGGAGGGGAAAGACACTTGACACAAGAGGGAGATATAATGGGATGGAGTGGGGAGGAAGAGAGACGTGAAGGAGAGAGATATTGGTCCCAGGGTAGAGAGCAGGTGGTAGGGGGTGAGGTATGGGAGGAAGGGAATAGAGAAAGGAGAGATAGGAAGACAGAAGAGATAGTGGGCATGGAGGGAACATAGGGACAGGGACACAAGAACAAAGCAGGACAGAGATGAAATAAGGACACACAGGGACAATATTGGACACTAAAGGGATATAGACTGCAGGACAGATCAAAATAGGGACACATAGGAAAGATGCTGAAAATAGAGAAGGATAAGGACACTGAGTGGGCAGATATTGAACATGGAGGGAGGTATAGTGACAGAGAGGGGAAATGCTGGATACAACAGATAGGGACACAGAGGGAAGATGGATAGTGGACATGGATAGAGAAGAAAACTCAAATGCATAGGCACCCGGTATCAGAGGCTTGGGGAGGCTTAGCCGAAGATCGGATCCTGATGACGACGACACCCGGGGCTCGCTGCTCATCCTAACTGCCCGCCCTCTTCTCTCCCCCAAGATCCCTTTCCTTTTTTTCTTTTAAATTTACCTCCGAGTCTGGCAGCGCAGCGTCAGTGAAAGCGCTCCCAGTGAAAGCGCTTCTCTTCGCTCAGTGTCCCGCCTTCTTCTGATGTCAGAAGAATGCGGGACACTGAGCGAAGAGAAGCGCTTTCACTGACGCTGCGCTGCCAGACTCGGAGGTAAATTTAAAAGAAAAAAAAAAGGAAAGGGATCTTGGGGGGGGGGGGGGGGGGAGAAGAGGGTGGGCAGTTGGGGCAGGGGAGAAAGGGAGATGAATGGGATGGCAGGGCTCAGGGAAAGAGGGGAATTGCTGGATATGGGTGAATGGAGGGGGAATTGCTGGATATGGGTGAATGGAGGGGGGCATGGGAGGGCAGGGCACAAGGAGAGAGGGGAATTGCTGGATATGGGTGAATGGAGGGGGGCATGGGAGAGAGGAGCATGGATGGGAGGGCAGGGCCCAGGGAGAGAGGGGAATTGCTGGATTTGGATGAAAGGAGGGGGCAGGGGAGAAAGGAGCATGGATGGACATGGATGGGAGGACTGGACCCAGGGAGAGAGGAGAAATTGCTGGACATAGAAGAGAGGGGAGGGAAGAGAAGAGAAGAGAGAGGAAGGAGATGAGATGAGGGAAAAGGAAAAGAGGAGAAAAACTGCACATGGATGGAGAAAATAGGCAGAAGCTGGATCCACTGGACAGTCAAGTCTGCGGAGGACCCAGCTTTTACTTACGGATGTAGGACAAGAAATGAAGAAGGAAGGCGGAAAGTAAAGAAATAAATGGAAAGGAAGCCCTGGAAACGGAGTTAAGAGGACAGATAGCAGCAGAATCGGATACTGGGCCAGCATGATCAGAAAAACAAAGTCACCAGACAACAAAGGTAGAAAAGATCATTTTATTTTCATTATAGTGTTTGGAATATGTCCACTTTGAGAATCAGGTGCTCAACATTAAAAGTTTATATTTATTTACTTATTTATGGCATTTTATCCCACATTAAACATGAATTAGGGTGTTTTGTGGCTGTACATGAGAATTGTTTCATATTGTTGACGGTCTGCATTTTCCGTATGGGTGGTATATTGGTGTATTAGGTTCTGCCCAGTGTAATATTTATGGTACAGTAAGGTTCTGAGTGTGTTTTTGCACAAACTTGTGCATAGTGTTTTGCAGTTGAGCGATTGTGGTTAGTATATGCTTTGAGCAACCACTTTATTCTTTGACATATGATACATATCTAATATCTAAATTTAATAAAAGGTATTGTGACTTTTATTTTTATTTTTTTTTCTGTGTGTTATCAGACAATTATGGATTTAAGCTCCACCCCTGGTCCCACGCCTAACCTCGCTCCCTTTAGCCTCCCCAAACAGTTGGGCCACTGACTGCCTATGGTCAAATGGACTGGAGACCCTGCACAGATAGGAAAAAAATCAGAAAAGTGACACCGAGACCAACACGAATAGAATAATAAAATGCTTAGACAACAAGAGTAGAAAAAATTATGTTATTCTGAATTTATTAGTTGGAATATGTCAGCTTTTGAAAATGCCCATCTCTGGTATTTTGCATTTCAGTTTCTATCTCTCTGTTATTGTTGTCTGACTTCCTGAGGTTTCCAGTTCAGTTTCATGCCTTCATGTGTGGTCCCTTGTTTCATATTTGTTGAGGGTCTATCTCGGTTTTTTGTCTCCAACTAAGGCAATGATTCCCAAACATTTTACTATGTTAGAACCCCTAAAATGTTTTTCATACACCGAGGAACCCTCAGTTTATGTAAACATGTATATGTTCATATAAACAGATTCTACAATCTAATTTCTTAAGGAAGAGAGTTTGAGGATCCCTAGGGTTCTGAAGAACCCAGTTTGATAATCACTAGAATAAGGTATGGTACTCTGCTAGTATGTAGTGCCTGTGTAGAGATCTTGTTGCAGTTGTGTTTGTTTTGTGTTTTTTTTTCAATAAGTAGGGTATTGATGTATTAGGGCATGGTATAATATTTACAGTGCTGCCTTTTCATGCGTAAGGTTGTCGCTTTTTGAGTCTTGGGAGCTAGTGCTGTTAAGGTATGGTAAGGTTATGAATGTGTTTTTACACAAAGTTTCTGCATAGTATTTTGTAGTGGAGTGATTATGTGTTGGCCTTACTGAGGTGACACCAAAACTTTAATCTAAGTTTAGTTTGTCATAACATCAGACAGGGTTTTAGAAAATGTTGCATAATCTGTTGTGTGTTGAGGTAGTTGTCTTTATAGCAGACATGTGTGTGATCAAGTTTAAATCATGAGATGCTGCCAGATGAGGGATCTTTAAATAGTTGAATTGTTTTGTATGTGGTTTCTTGTTAAGTGTTTGAAATAATTGTGTTTAAAATATGTAACGTCATCCATGAAGGCATTACTTTTCAATATGTGTAGCCAGCAGCCCTTCCTTGGACTTCAGTCCCTTCACCACCATTTCAAATTTATAGATTGAATGTACTGCAAGAAAAACCTCATTCATTGACCTTCAATTTCACTTGGGGTGGTACATGTCACTCTTCTGGATGGGCCACCTTTGGCATCTCTGACAACAAATGTTGAAAAAATAATTTTATTTTCTATTTATTGATTGGACTATTGTCAGTTTTTGGAATGTGCATCTTCCTAAGCACCATTCAAGGAAAAAAACTTATACGGTACTTAAGCATCTCCCAGTGCATCCTAGGATGAACTGGACAGGGACTGGGCACTGCCATTTTGTTTTCCACAGGACCAGAGAGAGAGGGAGGAGGTGTTCCTCCTGCCTCCAGCTTTGAAGTTATGTGGGAGGGTCTTGGGGATGGTGGAGGGAAGGAATCCCATTAGATTACCAGGGCCGGTCGGGTTGGTGCAGTTTGGTGGGGTGCGGGGTGAGAGTTGGGGGGGGGGGGGGGGTCATTGATGTTCTGGGGTTCGCGTTGGGGGGCCCACTGGACCACCAGGGTTGTTGGAGGTGAAGTGGAGTGGGAGTTTTTTTGAGTTGCACAGGGGGGTAGGTGCTCAGGACCCTGACCTAAAAACTTCCCTGGTGGTCTGGTGCTCCGGTGGACCCCAACCCCTCCCCGCCTGACCTCCCCCCACCCAGGCAACAAATTCCTGGTGGTATGGTGGACCCTAAAACCCCACCCGCACTCCCACTCCCCTGCAAAAAATCCCTCCTGCCTCTAAGCCCACCCTGTGGAAAGTGGCAGTGCCAAGCCTCTGATTGGGATGCACTGGCAGGGGCTAAGCATCATATAAGGAGTTTTCCAAGGAAGTTTGATTGAGAGCAGGAGACAGCATGACGTTAAAAAGTTGAAGCTACTTAGGTCAGTCTATGTTTCCCCTTCCCTGTGCAGCCGTCGTTCTGCATACACTCAAAACAAAGCAAACAAGCCTATGAGCTGCTGCATCCACGTTGTCATTCTTTGTTAGTAGCAGTTTTATTTAATCTGACTTATATGTTCAAACATGCCAGCTTGTGCAGCATACAGATGTACACAGAGGAAGTGTAATAACAGAATAACTTTTCATAGGTAGAGTAGTAATTTGTTGTAAATTGTAATCAGTGTGTCATTGAGGGCTGGTTATAGGGTACTGTATTTGTGCAGACATTTTTTTCTCCTGATAAACCACCACTAAAACAGAAGTCATGTTTTGAAAATGAGGTGCTCAACATTTAGAGTTTCTATTTATTTATGACATTTATATCTCACATTAAACATGAATTAGGTTGAAACCTGAGAGCATTTAAAATCGTTTTTTATCCTGTGCCTAGATCAAAAGAGAAAGTTGGTTTGTGGGAACTTGCTCCTTTTGTTTTGTGGAATGCAGTGATATATTATAAAAATGCACTTAAATATTGTTTGTTTATTTATTAGGATTTATTTACCGTCTTTTTGAAGGAATTTACTCAAGGCAGTGTGTACAATAAGAATAAATCAAACATGAGCAATAGATAGTTACAGCAGTAAAAATATTCAAATAATACAAAGTATGGCATAGTATACTTCTTTATTTTTCCTTAATTAGGTACCTTGGCTTCCTATGTTCTATATCTATCTTGTTCCAAGGTTAAACGTATGTAATGACCCAGACCTCCAAAATTGCAGAAGATTTCTGTATCAAATAGACCTCAATACCTCCACCCCTGGTCTAACACCACATTGGTGAAATAGAACCTTTATATAAAGGATTCCAGGGATTCTGTGGGGTTAATTCCTATCATAGGTCATAATTTTATTCAAAAGATTAAATTTATGTTTTACCAACAAGCCACTGCTAATAATAATATTGGCTGGTCTTGATCAACACATACTTTCACATCTTACATAAAAATATCATGACTCCAATGTTTACACGGAGACCCCTTATCTCGATACTTTCATTTTCTATTTTCTATAATTATTCATCTTTTACTTCCGTCCCTTTAAAATTGCACTTAACTGAATTCAGTTTATTCTTCTCCAGCCGGCTGGTGCATGCTCTGGGCCCGTGAAGTTTCTGATAGTCTTTTCTCTGATATGAGGATCTCTTCGTGACGCCGTAATTTTCTTTAAATCTCTCCTTGATATATCGACTCTGTTCCTTCTTCCTTTCTATGTTATATTTTCCGACAAGCACGTCTTGTTTCGCGACCTCAATCGCTGCTTCAGGAACTTTTTATTTTAATTTAATTTTAATTTTTATTCCGATGTTTCAAATGCGCAAGATGGCCGCGGTTTTTTATAGGACGCCTTCAAAGACGTCTCCCAATCACTTTCGTTCTTTTATTTAAAGGGGCTGCTAGTAAAATGCCTTCCATTCAACGTTCTTATTCAGTCCCCTAGGCATTGTTGTTTTAAATTGATAAATCAATCTTTGTTCACGCTGCCAAAGTATACTTCTTACAATGTCAACACAATATGTAATAGAACATTTTAATTGACAGTGTAGGGTATAAGCAAAGATGGAACATAGAGATAGGTAAGAGAGTAAAAAGTTAGAAAATAAGGTGACTAATTTTAAGTAAGGTGCACATGAGGTCAGAGAAATGGTTAAATATTATCTCAGCTAGGGTAGGAGTGGATAAACATGTCCTGCTGCAGTATGTGCAGCCTGTATCACTCCTTGTGTGCATGAGACTAACAAGTTAGTTACTTCTTTCATTAAAGGCCTGGTTGAAGAACCAAACTTTCACCTGCTTCCTGTATATTACTACTATTTACAAGAAAGATATTAAATAATGAGGGCAGAGCTACCTTCATGCGGAAGTCCAGAGTCAGTCTAAATATGTCAGCATTTTCCAGTTCTGTGATAACAGCATTCTCAGTTATTACCCAAATGTGAATACAATTATAATATTAATACATTTTAGATGTTACTAAATTCTGTTCTTCTGTCTCACTGTATTTCCAGTTTTGGTACAGTTTAAGTCATCACAAGGACAAAATATAAGAAAACCAATGGACTGCATTAGGGGCTTATAGCCCATTTAGTTATGTTTAAACACATGAGAGATCTGCAAGAAAGAAAATATTTTTATTATTTTGACTTATGAAAACTACTTGTCTCTGAAACATGCTCAAAACAGAATAATCCATTTGTACAAAAGAGATGAGGTGAAGATGTGACTCCATGTGCTCCAATAAAAGGAGAGTTTATTTTACTTCCAATCTTTATAACACCAGGCTTCCCAAGGCAGATTACAACAGTTAAGATGACCCCATCAGTAAACACGATATCCTCACTGAAATTTGTCCATGTACTACTTATTGTATAGAACAGTGAAGAAAAATGAGCACAAAATACAGAGTTTATTAGTTCTGTTTCAATGATATTTATATCTACATATGGGAACCTTTCAAATAAATTAAAAAGCTGTCAAAAAAAATCTGTCTTTCACCTTTTAATGCATTGCCTATCCAACTGGAACAGCGTTTATTTCTAATAATCTTTTACTGTTGCTTTCAATAGCATTAGCTATTGTTTTGGGTGAACCAATGACTCTGCCTACTTCCAGCAAGTCCTGCCTACTGGCTTCAACCCATATAATGAGCTACATAGCCTCGTACTGTTTCCTGTTCTCCATCAATCTAACCTCCTTGGAGTTTTCTTCCTTATATGATGTTTAGCCCTGCCCAGTGCATCCCACAATGCACCAGGCAGGGGCTAGGCACCACTATTTTGAGAAGGCGGACTGAGAGGCAGACGGGAGGAGGTGTTGCTCCTGCCCTCCTGCCTCCATCGTTTGAAAGTGGGGAAGAGGGTAGGGAGGTGGTCACTAGACCACCAGGAAGATTTTTCCTTGAAGGAGGTCAGGGGCCACTGGAGAATTTTTGCATGTGGGGGGCTGGGGTCCACTGAATCACCAGATATTTGTTGTTTGGTGGGGGCCGGAGCAGGAGGGTCTGCTGGTCCACCAGGGAAAGTTTTGGGGATGGCAGCAGCGGGGAGCGGGGTTCTGTGCACTGCCAAATGCATTTGACAGCTGGAGTCGCAAACAATGAACGATGCACAAAGGGGGATCCGTGCATCTCATTTGCATGCGATCCCCTTTGTGCATTTGTCACTGTTGTGACTAACTTTTCCCAAGGCACATGTATTTAATGGGTGCATTTGTGCATCGACCCCCAGTTAAAGATGTGTTGAATTTTAGCACAGTCAGACTTGAGCAGAGTTCAGCATGTGGGGTTTCTTTTACCAAAGGAGAGGGGTAATGGCGTACCCCACTCCAAAATCCAGTACTAGGCATACTGAGAATACAACACACTCAGGACATACAGAGCAATTCTACCACACCATATGCAGTAATTTCTACAAGTCACACAAAGAAAAGGAAAGCATCTTAAACACTACAGTGAGCACTAGAACATCAATTCACCTATTGTAAAATGAAACCAGCCAGAATAGTACAGATCATCGATCCTGCACAATCAATGCCAACAGGAAGCCATGGCTTTTTCACAGACACATCCTAATCCACTATAGAATAAATAACCACAAACTAAAATTAGAAATATTTAGACAAAAACTAAACTGAACCCCCAAGAATCCAGATTCTGCATACAATGCAACACCACGGAAACAGAAACAGTGATAGTGATGTATGTCCCCTACTACTGTGCAAAATATAAACAGAGCAGATATAAATTTGAAAAAACTAACAAATACCAATCACCACTTTACAAATTAACAAATAGAAATAAAACAAATATAGAAAATAAGACTAATACATTTAGCTTTCAGAGGCCTAATCCTCCTTCCTCAGGTCAATATAGTATACTGCTGTTACAGTATCCTATCCTGACCTGAGGAAGGGGGTTTTGGGCTCTGAAAGTTAGTCAGAAATCAGAATGTACTAAAATTAGTCCAATAAAAAGATTGCCTTATTTCCATTTTCTGTTTAGAAACATTTATTAACACAGGTATACTACTACTTCATCCTAAAGCATCTGCCAGATTCCATCCAGTGTCTACCTTCTCTCTCTCCCTGCCCCTTCCATCCACTGTCTGCTCTCTTGCAATATGATAAAAGTTTTTTGATTATCTCTCTATGCAGAAGATAAGACACAGCTCTAACTAATTTGGTATGCAAAGGGGAGGATGGTTCTTATTTCCCAGGCCCAGCTTGGCCACCTGGACTTGGAAAAGCATGTGACCACGTTAAGCATTCTGTAATTTTCCATAGCTTTCTGTAACTTTCCTTAGCTCTGGACATGGGCTCAGAGCCTAATAAAAGGGAAGGCTTGTCACGGTAGAGGTGGGGTTCATCTGTGAGTAACGTACGGACTGCGCAGAGGGTTTGTTCCTGGTCTAAAGCGCCTAGCTCTCGCTATGAACCGCCCCCACCCCCCCAGCTGATAAGAGCCTGGATGATGGACACCAGTGATGATTGTATGTATATACTGTATTGCTTCTTTTCCTGGTCTAAGAGATGTAGAGGCCAGTGATGTAATGATTGTGTATAGAGCTAATCATTGTATATGTGCTAAACATTGTATATTGTAAACGGGCCCGCTGCTCCAGTATGGGGGAGGAAGCTGCCTCCCCTGAATAGCCAGAACTTCACAAAACTGGCACCAGGAAATACTTCAAAACATTCCTTTATTTTCCAGATTCGTAAACAAAACCACTCCAGAGTAGAGACTTGCTTCTCAGGCAGGGCTGTTCTGCTTGCTTAGTACATCAGCCAATTACACAAAGACTTTGCCCCCTTCCCTGAGGGGAATGCAAGAGCCCTTTGGAAATCCCTGCTTTTTTGTCCCAGCCAGTAACAAACAAATAGTACTTGTCCCACAAGCAGGATTTCCCCTCAAGACAGTTAATCACCAAGCAGCCTTTACTTCCAGGAGGTGCAATACTTTTGGGACTTCCTCAACCCAAGTATTTCAGCCTGCACTGCTCCTCTCCTCCTGAACTGAACCCCTCTTCCCACCAGACAGCCCTCCTTCATAAACAAGCCTTCCAACTTCAGTTCTCAAAATAATCAGGTTTCAACAAAAGAAAACAGGCTTCTCTACTTAAGCAGGGTTTAAACCAAAATAAATTCCAAAACCATGTAGGTTTCCAAACCTTCAGGGGCTGCCTTCCTCAGCTCTCAAGCTCCCATTCCATTCTGCCTCCTTCCCCTGCTCAGGCTGATTAATTACCTCTTCCATCCAATCCTCCTCCTGCTTCTCAGCCCACCCCTCCTTATTACAGGTGGGCACCATGATATACTGATTGCTGGTCCCAGGAACTGGCTCCTTCATTCCCCTCCCTCTTGTGGTCAGAGACGGTATATGGCCAGCTTGCCTATCCCCTGGGATCTCACTGCTAGGACTGGAAATGCATTCTGGGATATGTAGTTCATGGTTTTGCTGCTTCACTCTATACCTCGGGGATGTAGCCTTGTCACAATATATATAGATATCTTAATCATTGTAGTATTTAGCTTCCCTAATAAAGGTTTCATTTACTTATTACGAATCCAAAAGAATCCACGGTAATTATTGGGTAGTCTGTGTCAGTGAGACAGGCTGTAAATCCATAGCAGTACACCTCTCTCTCCCATCCAGCATCTGCCCTCTCTCTCCCTCTGCCCCTTCCAACTGCCCTCTCTCTCCCTTCAATCCAGCATCTGCCCTCTATCTCTGCCCCTTCCATCCAGCAACTGCCCTCTCTCCCCCCCTTCCAACCACTGTCTGCCCTTTCTCTCCCTTCCATCTAAGGTCTGCCCTATCTCTCTCTCTGCTCCTAACCACCATCTGCCCTTTCTCTACCATCCAGGGTTTACCCTCTCGCTCTATGTCCCTTCCATCCACCATCTGCCCTCCCTCTCCCATCCAGGATCTGTTCTCTCTCTCTGACCCTTCTTTTCAGCCTCTAGCCCCATTATCCCACCTGCCCCCCCTTTTCAGCCCCCAGTTCCACCTATTATCCCATCAGTCTCCAGTTTCAGCACCAGCCCTTTTCTCCCACCAGTCCCGAGTTTCAGTCCCAGCCCCTTTCTCTCCATCCCCTTTTCAGCCCCCAGCTTTAGCCCCCAGTTTCATCGCCAGCCCCCTTCATCCCCCAGTTTCAGTCCTTTCTCCCTTATCCCACCTACCCTCCTTTTCAGCCCCCAGTTCCAGTTCCCTTCATCCACCTGCCCTGCAATACAGCCCCCCTTTTCAGCCATAGTCCTATTCTCCTACCCCTTCTCAGTTCCCAGTTCCAGCACCAGCCCCCTTCTCCCATTTGAGCCCCCTTTTTCACACCCCCCCGAGTTCCAGCCCTAGCCCCTATTTTAGCTGTTAGTTCGAGCCACAGCCACAGCCCCCAGTCCCCACCTGACCACCCTCAGCTCCCTCGACAACACCCTTCTCGTTTCTGCCACCCGGCGCCCTGCATTTTTTAAGTCTTTGAATCAGCAGCTTTCCCTCACTGGGTCCCACCTTCCTATTTCCACAAGGTTGGGACCCAGTGAGGGAAGGCCCGAGGCAATCTACTTCTTTCATAGACGCTGTGCTGCCAATTCAAAGATTAGATTTTAAAAATGCAGGATTCCAGGTGGGACTGTTGAGGGAGTTAAGGATGGGCAGATGGAGACTGGGGACTGCGGAGGAGTGGCAACAACGGCATTCTGAATAGTGGGAGTGGAGCACCCCATTTTCATTTGCACCTGGGGTGGACCGCCCCCACTACCCTGCCCTTGATATTCCACTGGAGAGGGGCTTGCACAGATCTGTGAAACTAAATTCAGTTTTATACAATGAAAACTAATGGATTTCTTCATTTGTCATCTGAGGAAAAAAAAACATAAAAAGAAGCTTGAAAACATTTTTTACCCTTTGTGTGACTTCTGTTGTGAATCTTTAGCTCCTCTTCACTGCTGAACAGGACACCACACCGTGGGCAGGATCGAGGCTGGCCAGCTGAGGAGCAAAGGGAGGATTTGGGAATCAGGCAAGTAACATAGTAGATGACGGCAGAAAAAGACCTGCATGGTCCATCCAGTCTGCCCAACAAGATAAACTCATATGTGTATACCTTACCTTGATTTGTACCTGCCTTTTTCAGGGCACAGACCGTACAAGTCTGCCCAGCAGTACTTCCCGCCTCCCAACCACCAGTTCCGCCTCCCACCTCCGGTTCTAGCACAGACCGTATAAGTCTGCCCTCCACTATCCTCGCCTCCCAACTACCAACCTCTCTTCCCCCACCTGCTCCGCCACCCAATTTCGGCTAAGCTTCTGAGGATCCATTCCTACTGCACAGGATTCCTTTATGCACATCCCACGCATGTTTGAATTCCGTTACCGTTTTCATCTCCACCACCTCCCGCAGGAGGGCATTCCAAGCATCCACCACCCTCTCCGTGGTAGTTTTGTGGTAGATTTCTTAACACCAATAAAGTTTGAAAACCATGGTCTTAAACAGTAGTAACATACTTTCTTTATTACTTGCTTCTGTACTCCTTGTTTAATTGAGTCCAGCACGCTTCAGCCTTTGAGTGCATATTTCTTAGGATTGCTAGTTTATCAACCATTCTGGATTTATATTACCAAGTATTGTGTAATTCCTGTATCCATTCCTTCAGGTACATCCAGCTGGTCAGGTTTTCAGGATATTCACAGTGAAAATGCATGAGATAGACCTAATGTACTGCCTCCATCATATGCAGTCTTTCTCATCCACTGGAAACCCCAACCAGCTGGGTGTGTCTTAAGGACTGAGTTGAGAATCACTGCCTTATAATTATCTACCAGCTGTCCACTCATTAACCTAAAATATCACATCCTTCTGTAAAATCAGTTTGTCCTGCTTTGAACTTATAGTATGAAGGAAACAACAAGCACAAAAGAACAAAGGACCCTCGCACAGGTGAAAGCAAACAGATGAACACAGCGAAGATGGCCACAAGGATGATGAAAAAACGTCCAATGGACTCAATGAGTTCACATCAGAAGTTTATTCACAAAATGCAATGGACTGGATACGAATCGTGTTTCAGCCACAGAGGAGTCCCTATAATGTGTGAGCGTAAGATGTTCTGAGCGCTCTACAGAGAAAGGAGACAGCGCACCTAATAACTGATGTGAGAAAATAAGAGTGTTCACAGCCAATGTCACCTTTCTCTGTAGAGTGCTCAGAATATCTTATGCTCACACATTATAGAGACTCCTGAGGCAGGTCTCTGTGGCCAAAACACGATTTGTGTCGAGTCCATTGCATTTTGTGAATAAACTTCTGATGTGAATTCATTGAGTCCATTGAACGTTTTTTCACCATCATATTTGCTGTGTTCGTCTGCTTGCTTTGAACTTATAGTACGGCATTTTGGTGTCAATCATCAAAAATAACAATGCTGCTGTTAGAATATGGGCCAGTATTTGTGAAGCCATAGTTTCCCCTTCAGACATTTACTAACCAACTTGCAAATGATAACCTTAACCCTGTCTTCATTCATTGGAAAATCAATCTTTCAACAGTATTGTATCTATCACATTTCCAAAGCTGTTTTAAAGCAGTCCAGTAGGATTGGTCTGGCAGGAACTGTTGATGTTGATTCTTGCTAATCATTTCCTTACCCTACAAGTATGCAGTCAATGCTTAAAGGGTTATTTTGTAAATCATTTTACAAAAGTAGCATGGAGGAGTGGCCTAGTATTTAAGCACCTGTCTTGACATCCAGAGGTGCCTGGTTCAAATCCCACTTCTGCTCCTTGTGATCTTGGTCAAGTCACTTATCCCTCCGCTGCTTCAACCATTGTGAGCCCTCCATTGCCTCAACTTAGATTGTGAGCCTTCCAGAAACAGGGAAATACCCAGTATAACTGAATATAACTCACCTTGAGCTACTACTGAAAAAGGTGTGAGCAAAATCTAAATGAAATAAGTAAAAATAAAATGTATAAAGCCTGTTGTAGAAATACAAAAAGGCTTTATAAAATTGCATAACCAAATGCACATGGAAAAAGGACAGCTTCATTTACACACTCTGTGCATAGGCATTCCTGGAAGCATAGTTTGAGTAGAGGTGGATTTGCAATGTACATGTATGTCTTATAAATTACACATACACAGACATACAATACTTGCACAAATTTATGCCTTCTTTGCAACAGTTGTAAATGTTTGTGTCAGCATTTGCACTCTACTGGGATTGAGTCGGGGGACCTATTTTATAAAGGCACATATCTGTAGATGTCTGTGTTGCCTTCTTGTATAGCTTCCTGTTATAAAATTACCCCTAAATTAGTCTATTTAATATAGGGCTTCTGGGTATCTGAACCCTTTGGGGTTCTGTTCTTATCATCATTACTTGCTCCCTGTCCTTCCCAGCCCTTCCATAGATGGCTTGTTTTTACCCTTGAAGAATTTTGTTGTAGACCTTTAAGTATCACTCATCTTAAAGGTGGAGGAGTAGCCTAGCGGTTAATGCAGCAGACTTTGGTCCTGGGGAACTGGGATCGATTCCCGCTGCAGCTCCTTGTGATAATGGGTAAAGTCACTTAACTCTCCGTTGCCCCAGATAGATCGCTTTGGATGTGGTTGCAAAAACTGTAGAAAAAAGCAGTATTACTGGTACTAAAATCTTTTCCCAAAACGCTTCCCTAGAGACTTAGGGAAGCGATTAATGATACTAAGAGGTATTATTATTCCAAACTTACCCAAACAGAGAATAACTCCTCTACGTTCTATTGTTTACTTGGACAACATACATAAGAACATACATAAGAGTAGCCATAAGGGTCAGACCAATAGTCCATTTAGCCCAGTATCCTGATTTTAACAGTGGCCAAGCCAGGTCACAAGTACCTGGCAGTAACCCATGCTAACAATCCCAGAGCAAGCGGTTGCTTTCCCATGTCTATCAAAAGCAGACTATGGACTTTTCCTCCAGGAACCTTTCCAAAACTTTTTAAAACCCAGATACGCTATTGTTTTAAAAGTATTTCCATGTAATTTCTTGAGTGTTCCCTAGTCTTTGTACTTTTGGAACGAGTATAACATTGATTTACTTCTACCTGTTCTACACCAGTCAGGATTTTGTAGACCTCAATCTTATCTCCCCTCATCCATATCTTTTCCAAGCTGAAGAGCCCTAATGGTAGTGGAATTCAAGAATGCGTGGGATAAACATTAAGGAATCCTGTGCAGAAGGAATGGATCCTCAGAATCTTAGCCAAGATTGGGAGGCGGGCCTGGTGTTTGGGTGGCAGGGCTAGTTCTGGGCAAGACTTCAACGGTCTGTGTCCTGAAAATGGGGCTAGTTCTGGGCAAGACTTCTACGGTCTGTGTCCTGAAAATGGCAGATACAAATCAAGGTAAGGTATACACAAAAAGTAGCAGACTAGATGAGCAGACTAGATGGACCGTGAAGGTCTTTTTCTGCCGTCATCTACTATGTTACTATGTATATGTTACTTTCCTCATATGAGAGGAGCAGTGGCATACTAAGGGGGGGCGGTCCGCCTCGGCTGCACGCCACTGGGGGGGGGGGGTGCCGCGCGTCTGTTGGTAACGCTCGTTCTCTGTTCCCTCAGGCCCCGGAACGGGTTATTTCCTGTAACGAGGCAGAGGGAGCAGGGAACGAGCGTTGCTGACAGACGCGCGCCACCCCCCCAGCAGGTAAAGATGTACCGGGCGGGGTGTCGTTTCACTGGGGGGAGCTGCCCCTTTCACGTCCCCTGTCCCGCCCCTTCCACGCCCTCACCTCCCCCCTGTCATCTCTCTCCTCCCTCCCCTCCCCTTACTCTGCTATCCCTGGTGGTCTAGAGGTACCTCTTTGGGGCAGGAAAGAGCCCCCTCTTTCCTGCCCGGAGCTGCTAGCTGCCCTGCATCCTGTCCTGTGGTGAGTCCAGCTCTTGGCGTTTCAAAATGGCCGCCGAGAGTTGAAGTCTCACGAGGCTCTTTCCTGCCCCGAAGACGAAGAGGTACCTCTAGACCACCAGGGATAGCAGAGTAAGGGGAGCAGAGGCGTAGCTAGGTTTTAAGGTCAGGGGGAGCAGACTTTTGTAAAATAGGCACCAGCAACGATCATACAACTGAACTAGCAGAAGTCAAATTGGAAACCACAGGAAACAGTATGAGTATGTGTCGACTTCCCTGGTAGTGGAGAAACGCATTGCACAATAGAAAAATTGCTATTATTTTTGTTATGGTTAGTTAGCTAATAGTCATCTAAGAATGCTGCTCGGTAACACATTATGAATTGCCCAAACATTTTTCACTGAATTTTTCCTGAACTATGAAGCAAAGTATTTGCAGTCATTTACCATTCACACTCTTAACTTACAGCATCCTCACCCCACATTGGCTCTTTAGCACTTAGCTGCACTTCATACTCTGTCAACCAGGAGTGCTCGTGCTGCTAGTGTTGTCATGATCATGACTGAAGAGTGCAGTGCTGGTGCCACTGGCGCTGCCCTTCCTCTGTGGTTCAGGAGAACCAACACTCCATTCTTCAGCCATGAGTCTGGTGACACCATTAGCAGGAATGCCCCTGTACTCTACCAAGGAACAGCTGTACCTGTAATACAAAGCCTACAAAAGTCACTCAAAATCTATATAATCTACTTGACCATAACACCACTGATTTACAGAAGTAACACAACAAAGACCTTATCTAGAAAAATGCAACACAGGAAATACTACAGTAGAAACTAGAACATCAATATGCCCATTAGAAAACTGGAACAAGTTGAATTCTTACAGATGCTTAAACAGAAACTAGGTGCAAACAGAGTATCTGGCCTCAGTCAAAAACACTGAACACCCTTGCCAGGTATAGAATAAATTACCACAAAGTTAAAATATGAATATGTAGACTAAACTTAAAACCCAAGAAGCCACACTGCAACACTAGAGAAAGAGAAATCAAACCAGCACTCTGCAAAATATAAAGAAAGCAGTGTAAACTTACTGTAAAACTGACATTTTCCATTCAGTGAATTAAAAATAAAATGTTTTCTTTCTACCTTTTGTTGTTTGGTCATTTTGTTTTCTTTTTCCCATCATGTTTGTCTCAGTCTCCAGTTTCTGGCTTTTCTTAACTTTCTTCACATGATCTCCAGTTCATCTGCCACTTCTTCTCTCCCTTCCTGCTTTCTTCACTTTCTCTCCTCTGAACTGATCTTTTCCTTTCAGCTTTCCTTCATTTAGTTTTCTGCCTCTTAGACTTCATTCATTTTTACTACTTAGTCTTCAATCTTCCTTTTTATTTTTAACCACATCTGCCTATACTTTTCATCTCCCTTACTCCAGCCCTCCCATTCTTCATCCTATTTCATAGTTTTTTTTTGCTATCCCCTCTCTTCATCACCGTCTCTTTCCTCTCTTCTGTACAGCACCCTTTTTCTATTTTTACTCCTCTGACCAGTATATTCTCTTTCGTTTTCTCTTACCCCCCTCCGTCCAGGATGTCCTCTTTCCCTCACCTCCATCCAACATCTCTCCCTCAGTAACTGTCTCTTCCCTGACACCCTACTCCCCCCTCGTATGCAGCATTCCTGCTTGTCCTTCTCTCCTTTCCATGTCAGCATTTCCCCTTTATCCCTACTCCTCCCATGTGCAGCATACCCCTTCTTGGTCCTCATCCCTGTGTAATGTCCAGTACCCCCTCTGTTTTTTTTGTTCCCCCTTGTCCAGCATCTCCCCTGTGTCTTCCTACTCACCTCATGTCTAGCATCCTCCAATATTCCCTCCCTCTTCCAAGCCAGCAATTGCCCTCACTCAACCCCTTTAGAGGCCTATCCCCTTCCATCCAGCTGGATGGAGTGTTAGGGAGAGATGCTGGAGGGGGTGAGAGAAAACGAGAGAGAATATATTGGGTAGAGGAGTGAAAATAGAAAGAAGGTGCTGTACAGTAGGGAGGAAAGAGAAGGTGCTGGAAAAGGGGGGGAGAGTTAGCAAAAGAAAACCTGTGAAATAATAGGATGCCCCTCTCTCCCCCCATTCCATCTAGTGTCTGCCCCTGACCCTCTTCCACCTAGTGTGTGCCTCCTCTACTTTTTCCATCCAGCCTGCACTCTTTCCCCTTCCATCCAATGTCTGCCCCCTTTCTCCCGTCTCTCTCCCTATTTTATTTATTTATTTATTTATTTATTGTTTGTTTGTATTTCTATCCCACATTTTCCCACCTCTTTGCGGGCTCAGTGTGGCTTACACTATTCATAAGATATGAATAATGAGAATACAGTTGTTACAAATTGGTTATGGGTTACATTGTACAAGTTATGCGAGATAATCGAATTATCATTAGGAATATCACAATGGGACATCAACAGGGAGAGTTTGGGAGGAGACAATGGGAAGCTTAAGGGCAGTGTTAAGACACATAGGCACATGGTGTACATATTCCTGTAAGTATATGTATGAGTAATGTGGAATTAGGGGGATGAGAGATCATAAGTGGATGTGTGATGCATTTATGTAAGTGAGTGTGGGCTCTATGTGTTTTGGTTTTTTCCGTAAATTGTCTCAAATAGATGGGTCTTCAGTAATCTGCGGAAGGATGCTTGTTCGTGGATCGCTCTTAAGTTGCATGGCAGTGAGTTCCAATGTTGCGTGCTCGTGTGAGAAAAGGTTGACGCGTGTAGCGTCTTGTATTTCACGCCCTTGAAAGTAGGGAAATGGAGGTTGAGGTATGTTCGGGAAGATCTCCTAGCATTTCTGGGTGGTAGGTCAATCAACTCGGACATGTAGGCTGGGGCTTCGCCGTGAATGATCTTGTGGACTAGTGTGCATACCTTAAAGGTGATGCGTTCCTTCAGCGGAAGCCAGTGTAGTTTCTCTCGTAGTGGTGTTGCCCTTTCATATTTTGGTTTACCGAAGATGAGTCTGGCTGCTGTGTTCTGGGCTGTTTGAAGTTTCCTCAGTGTTTGCTCTTTGCAGCCTGCGTATAATGAGTTGCAGTAATCCAGATGGCTGAGGACGAGGGATTGCACTAGGCTACGAAAGACGAATCTTGGGAAGAGTGGTCTTATCCTTTTCAGTTTCCACATGCAGTAGAACATCTTCTTAGTTGTGTTGTTTGCATGGGTTTCAAGTGTTATGTGGCGGTCGATAGTGACTCCAAGGATTTTTAGCGTTTCTGAGATTGGAAGGTTTAGGTTTGGTGTATTTATCGCGTTGAATTCGTTGGTGTTGTATTGGGAGGTGAGTACCAGGCATTGAGTTTTTTCTGCATTTAATTTCAGACGGAATGTGTCTGCCCATGTGTTCATGATGTTTAGGCTTTGATTGATTTCGTTGGAGATTTCTTTGATGTCTTGTTTGAAAGGGATATATATTGTCACATCATCAGCGTATATATGTGGATTGAGGTTATGGTTTGATAGGAGTTTTGCTAGAGGGATCATCATTAGGTTGAAAATAGTTGGTGAGAGGGGTGATCCTTGTGGGACTCCACATTCAGGTATCCATGCCTTGGACGTGGTTGAGTGTGATGTGACTTGATACGAGCGCATGGTTAGGAACCCCTTGAACCAGCTTAGGACATTTCCTCCCATGCCGAAGTATTCAAGTATGTGTAGTAGGATTTCGTGGTCGACCATGTCGAAGGCGCTTGACATGTCAAATTGTAGGAGGAGTATATTGTTCCCGGTTGCTATTATTTGTTTAAATTTGGTCATAAGGGTGACTAGTACTGTTTCTGTGCTATGGTTCGACCGGAATCCGGATTGGGCATCATGCAGTATTGAGTGTTTGTTTAGATAGTTTGTGAGTTGTTTGGTTACCATCCCTTCAGTTAACTTGGTTATCAGTGGTATGGATGCTACTGGTCTGTAGTTGGTAATTTCGCTCAAGTTTTTCTTTGTATCCTTAGGAATTGGGGTGAGTAGGATTTTTCCTTTTTCTTTTGGGAAGAGTCCATTTTGTAGCATGTAATTTACATGCTTCGTTAGGTCAATTGTGAATTGTTGAGGGGCTGATTTCATGAGGCTGTTTGGGCATGCGTCTAGTTTGCAGTTGGATTTGGCATATTTTTTGAGAGTATTAGAGATGAGGTCTTCTGGTATTGGTTCGAACTCGGTCCAGGTTCTGTCTGCTGGGTGTGCTCCTTCTTCTGGGTCCAGACAGTCTAGAAGAGTGGCGTATTCTATGGGACTGGTGGGTATTTTGTGTCGTAGTAGTATGATTTTCTCTTTGAAGTACTTCGCAAGGCTGTCGACGTCTGGTATGTTTTTACCGTTATTTGTAACTGGTGTGGTATCTAGCAGTTTGTTCACAAGGCTGAAGAGTTTGTGTGTGTCTTTGTAATTTGGTCCTATTATTGTTTTGTAGTGTTGTCTTTTTGTCTGTTTTATGGTGTATTTGTATTTTCTCCGAAGTAGTTTCCAGTCGTTTCGTGTTTGTTCGTCTTTCTTTTTGTTCCAAGCTCGTTCTAGTTTCCTGACTTGTGTTTTAAGTTTTTTCAGCTCTTCGGTGAACCATGGGTTTGCTTTTTTCCTGTGTGATGTTCTGGTTTGGGTTGGGGCGATTTTGTCTAATGTTGTTGTACATAGCTCATCCCATTCTTGGAGGAATTGGATGGTGTCAGCGTTTGTTGTCCATTCGTACTGGTAGATCTGTTGCCAGAATGTTGTGGAGTCTATTTTTCCTCTCGTTGTGTATGTTGTTCGCTCGGGTTTGTTGGTCGTGTTTAAGTGTGTTTTTCGCCAGCAGAGAGTGACATTTGCTTTATGGTGGTCTGACCATAGTGTATGTGTCCAACTTGTGTCCGTGATCATGATATTTGAATCCGATTCAAATTTATTCGTTATGATATCTAGTGTGTGTCCTTTTTCGTGAGTCGGTTGCATGTAAGGTGCTTGCAGATCCCAAAGTTTTAGGAATTCTTTGAACTCTCGTGTGCTTGGTGAGGTGTCATCTTCTAGGTGTAAGTTGATGTCTCCTAGTATGAGGATGTTTGAGGAAGATACGCAGGAATTCGAGACGAAATCCATGAGTTGTGTTTGGGAGTCTTGCCATTTCCCTGGAGGTCTGTAGAATAGGATTGTGTTGAGGTGGCCTGTTAGATTTGGATGGTTGATTCTTGTCGATGCAATTTCGAGATGTGGGGAGGTAGATTCACCCGTGATTGTGATGGTGAATTCAGGTTTGTAAATTATAGCTATTCCGCCTCCTCTTTTTATTCCATTCCTTGTCCAGTGGGTGATTTTGTATTCTGGTGGGCATATTTCTAAGATGGCTGGATCTGTAGGACTATGGAGCCAGGTTTCTGTGATAAATAGGAGGTCTAGTTTATCTGCGACGATCCAGTCTAGTATGTCTACTGAGTTCCTTACTGCTGATCTTGCATTGATGTATCCTAGATGAATTGAGCGATATGGTTCCAAGGGAGGGTTTGACGTGTTTATTTTTATTAGTTGTCTGTTCCTTCGGTGATTGAATTTATTGTTGTTGTTGTTTTCCTCATTTTGTCGATTGTGCTCGTTTCCGGAGGCTATTCCTCTTGATTGGTTATTGTGTCTTTGGTTTGGTGGGTTGTCAAAAGGTTGTGCATATGATTGGTGGGTTGGTGGTGAGTGATTATGGGTGTTGTTTGGGGTGTTCATTGTGTCTGTGTGAGTGTTGTATGATTTGTAAGTAATTGGGTTGTTGTTGTCTGTGTTGTTTTGGTTTGTTAAGTTGTTCATAGGTTGTGCGTGGAGTTGGTGTGTTGTGGTTGGCTTGTTATCGATGCTCTTCAGGGTGGGCATTGTGTGTGTGTGAGTGCTGTGTAATTTGTGGGTTGTGGTGTTATTGTTGTCTGGTTTGTAGGTAATGTTTGCGTGAGAGAGTAGGGTGATGCAGAAAAAGGTTAGGAGTGTTTTACTGGTATTCATATCAGTATTTGAGGCGCTGTAGCAAGCAATCTGCAAGTTTATATTCAAAGCGAAGCAGGCCTGTAGTTGCATTTAAGCTTGGCAGCATTTCATGCTAATCATGCTTGGTTAATCAGAGCAAGCACGCCTGTATTTACAATTAAAGCATAACAGTGAGCGTTATGTGTTGATCCAATTATCTTACTGTGCAAGGTGGCTCATTTGTCTGGAGGTCTTAAGCAAGCAGAGTGAGACAATTACATCTAGCATAAGCTGTAGCGGTGTAAGCAAGCAGAGTGAGATAATTACATTTAGCATGAAGCTGTAGCGGTGTAAGCAAGCAGAGTGAGATAATTACATTTAGCATAAGGCTGTAGCGGTGTAAGTTACAATTTTTCTTTGTTTTACAGTTGAACCAGGCTGTTCACTTGCCTTGTATTTAGATCGAGGCAAGGCAATAGCAATTAAATCATTATAGAAGATAGTGTTATTTGGCTAAGCATCTTAGTTGCCTTCTATGTACAATATTTAAGATAATTAAAGCATCTGCTTAAATACTACTACTACTACTTAACATTCCTAGAGCGCTACTGGGGTTATGCAGCGCTGTACAAAATAAACAAAGAAGGACATAACAGAAAGTGATGCTACTGTGGCATAGCAGCTCTTTACCTTCTATTTAGTGCTAGCATAGCAGAGTATAAGCTGTAAGTCCTAGCCGACATCGGTGCATGCAGTGAGGCAAAGCAAGCAGTTAATTGTAGTAGTTTTTTGGTAGTTTTTTTTTTTTTTTTTGGCCTTCACCACGTGGTCCTGGGTTCCTATGTGGTTCGTCTACAATTCTGCAGCGCTCGGAGTGCAAGGGGTAGGCGCACCTCACGCCGCCTCGGAAATCCGTGGGTGCCTCGGTTGGGGGGGGGGCAATCGTCCGCTGCAGCGTTCTCCAGTTTACCCAGGCGCCGGTAGTGTGCACCTACTTCGCGTAAGGGGTTAGCGCACCGCCGTGCCGCATCAGGAATCCGCGCCACCGCACTCCTTCGGGTCCGACGCCCGGGTCACGCTCGGTCTGCCCAGGCCCAATTGGACGGGACACTCTCCTGCGCTCGACAGGCTCACAGCCTTTCCGCACCCCAGGCCAGCTCCGAGGTAGGTTCTGGCCTTGGTTTAGTGCGTTTCTCTCTCGTCTCGCTCCGTTCACGGTCGTGGCCCGGCCTGCCGAGTCTAGTCAGGTGGCGTCTCTCCCGACTTCCCACAGCCTCGGTTGCTCGGCCTCAGAGTCCTCAGCGGACTCGGGATCCGCGAGGTTCGCTCTGGTCTGGGAGCTCGTCGCAGGGCTGCTGGTTTGTAGTGCCCTGTGATGTCCCGGTGGGTCACTACTTTGGGTTCCAGTTTCCTATCTTCGGTGGTCCCCACATTAAGGAGGTATTCCGCCTCCTCGTTACCAGCAGGGCCACTTGGATCGCGGTCTTTGGGCGATCTTGCCGATATTCAGCGGAGCTCCCGTTTCAGGACTCTGTTCTGGTCGCCATCTTGCCCATCTTTTCCAGAGTCTGTCCCTTCTCTTCCACCTTCCTTTCGCCATCTGTCCCCTTTCTAACCCATCTCACTGACTCTTCCTTCCAGCACCTGCCCCTTCGCTCTGACCATTCCTTCTAGTATTTTTCCCCTCTATTCCTCCTTCCAACCAGCACCTGTCCCTTCCCACTCTCCATTCAGTAACTGTCTCTTCCAGATCTTTCTCCTCTCCTCTCCTTCTTTCTGACTCTTTCTTTCAGGATCCCATCCAGCCCCTCTCTTCCTCCTTCCAACCAGCACCTGTCCCTTCCCACTCTCCATTCAGTAACTGTCTCTTCCAGATCTTTCTCCTCTCCTTCTTTCTGACTCTTTCTTTCAGGATCCCATCCAGCCCCTCTCTTCCTCCTTCCAACCAGCACCTGTCCCTTCCCACTCTCCATTCAGTAACTGTCTCTTCCAGATCTTTCTCCTCTTTTTTCCTTCTTTCTGACTCTTTCTTTCAGGTCCCATCCAGCCCCTCTCTTCCTCCTTCCAACCAGCATGTGTCCCTTCCCTTTCTCACTCTGACCCTCCCATCCAGCTCCCTGCCGTCTTCCCCTTTCCTTCCAGCTAGATTACAAATTGGCTTCACCCTCTCTTCTGCCGGCGCTCTCCCGTCTGTGGTCACTTTTACTTCCCGATGCGTTCTCCCTCCTGCGCCGGCGATTATCAGTCAGCCTGCCAGCGTCGGGGCTTCTGCTGCTTCTCCTCCTCAGGCGCGCATCCCACCTCTGCGCAAAACAGGAAGTTGCTTAGAGTAGGCGGGTTGCGCGCCTGAGGAGGAGAAGCAGCAGAAGCCCCAACGCTAGCAGGCTGACTGATAATCGCCGGCGCAGGAGGGAGAACGCATCGGGAAGTAAAAGTGACCGCGCCGACGGGAGAGCGCCGGCAGAAGAAGAGGGAGCAGAAAAAAAAGATTTATCGGGTTGAGGCACATAGGCGCCACTTTTTAAAACAGTTGCTTAGGGGAGCGACCGCTCCCCCTGAGCCCCACCTGGCTACGTTTCTGAAGGGGAGGGGGGATAGTCGCGTTTCGCTGGAGGGGGGTTGCGCTGCACCCGGGGGCGGGGGGGGCGCATCGGCAATCCGCCCCGGGTGTCAGCCCCCCTAGGAACGCCACTGGAGAGGAGTTTTATCTCCTTTAACATTTTGGCACTCTTTGAACTTTTTCTAATTCCGCTATATCTTTTTTGAGATACTGCGACCAGAACTGAACGTTGCACCATGCAGCAATACAGAGGCATCATAGTATTTTCGGTCTTATTCACCATCCCTTTCCTAATAATTCCTAGCATCCTGTTTGTTTTTTTGGCCACTGCAGCCGCCGCACATTGAGCAGAAGATTTCAGTGTATTATCCACAACGACACCTAGATCTTTTTCTTGGTTGCTGACCCCCAAGATGGACCCTAGCATCAGGCAACTATGATTCGGATTATTCTTTCCAATGTGCATCACCTTGCATTTGTCCACATTAAATTTCATCTGCCATTTGGACACCCAGTCTTCCAATTTCCTAAGGTCTTCCTGCAATATTTCACAGTCTGCACATGTTTTAACAACCTTGAATAGTTTTGTGTAATCTGCAAATTTAATCACCTCACTTGTCGTTCTGATTTCCATATCACTTATAAATATGTTAAATAGCACCAGTCCCAGTACTGATCCCTGCAGCACTCCACCTCCTCCATTGAGAGAAATGACCAATTAACTCTATCCTCTGTTTTCTTTCCAGAACATTGCTTCCTATTCCATGACTCTTTAATTTCCTCAGGAGTCTCTTCTGAGGAACTTTATCAAAAGCTTGAAAATCTAGATACACTACATCAACTGGCTCACCTTTATCCACATGTTCATTCACGCCTTCAAAGAAATGAAACAAATTGTTGAAGCAAGACTTCCGTTGGCTGAACCCATGCTGACTGTCCCATTAAACCATGTTTGTCTACGTGTTCTGTAATTTTATTCTTTATAATAGTTTCCACTATTTTGCCCAGCACCGACATCAGGCTTACCGGTCTTTAATTTCTAGAATCACCACTAGAACCCTTTTTAAAAATCGGCATTACATTAGCCACCCTCCAATCTTCAGGTACTATGGATGATTTTAATGACAAGTTACATATTACTAACAGTAGATCAGCAATTTCATGCTTGAGTTCTTTGAGTACCCTTGGATGTATGCCATCCGGTTCAGGTGATTTATTACTCTTTAATTTGTCAATTTGGTTTAGTACATCTTCCAAGTTCACCAAGATTTCTTTTAGGTCCTCCACATCATCACTCTTGAAAACCATTTCCAGTACAGGCAGATCTCTTACATCTTCTTCCGTAGAGACCGAAGCAAAGAATTCATTCAGTTTCTTCGCTATGGCCTTGTCCTCCCTGAGCACCCCTTTTACTCCTTCATGAGCTAACAGTCCCACGGATTCTCTCGCAGGCTTTCTGCTTCTGATGTACCTGTACTGTGAGTTTTAGCCTGTGCACCAAGTTACTCTTCGTATTTTCTTTTAGCCTTCTTTATTAATGCTTTGCATCTGACTTGCCAGTGCTTATCATATATAGTAGCATAGTAAGTGATGGCAGATAAAGACCGGAATGGTCCATCCAGTCTGCCCAACAGTCTCATTTCATTCTCAATTCTAGATTGAATCAACAGTGAACATGGTAATATATATTTGATCATGGTCTTTAATTGTTGTTTCAGGGACATAGACCATAGAAGTCCGCCTAGCTCTATCCTTATGTTCCAACCACAGGAGCTGTCGTCAAAGCCTATTTGAATCCATCTTGTCATTTGCGGGACACAGACTGTAAAAGTCTGCCTGGCACTGTCCTTATGTTCCAAATTATTGGAGTTTCTGTTGAAGCTCTCTACAGCCCATCCTTTGCCGGATTGCTGTTTACGGGACTCAGACCGTACAAGCCAGCCAAGCACCAGCCTTAGTTGGTATAGCTAGAGTTGCCATATAAGCACCACTTGACATGTAAACACATATGCAAACTTTTAAGCTTTGTTTTTTATACTATTCATTTTTTAATTAGAGATCCCCTGTGTTCATCCCATGCTATCTTGAATTCCGCCACAGTTCTCTTCTCCACCACCTCCCTCGAGGGGGCATTCCAGGCATCAACCACCCTCTCCGTGAAAAATAATTTTCTGACATTACACCTAAGTCTACCACCCCGCAACCTCAAATCATGTCCTCTAGTTATACCATTTTCCCTTCTCTGTAAAATATTTGTTTCTATGTTAATATATTTCAAGTGTTTAAATGCCAGTATCAGATCTCCCCTGTCCCTCTTCTCCTCTAAGGTATACATATTCAGGTCTTCCAGTCTCTTCTCATACGTCTTTTGGCACAATCCCCATATTATTTTTGTCATCTTCCAATGGACTGCCTCAAGTCTTCTTACATCTTTAGCAAGATACAGCCTCCAAAACTGAACACAATGGGGGGACCTCACCAATGACTTGTACAGGGGCATCAACACCTCCTTTCTTCTGCTAGTTATATATATCTCTATACAGCCTAGCATTTTCTGGCTACAGCCACCGCCTTGTCACACTGATTTGTCACCTTCAGATCCTCATATACTATCACTCCAAGGTCCCTCTCCCTGTCAGTGCATATCAGCCTCTCACGGTCTAACGTACTTCTCCCTTGGATTTCTACTCCCTAAATTCATCACTCTGCACTTCTTTGCATTGAATTTTAATTGCCAAACAGACCATTCTTCTAACTTTTGCAGATCCTTTTTCATCTTTTCCACTCTCTCCAAGGTGTCCACTCTGTTACAAAGCTTGGTATGATCCGCAAAAAGGCAAACCTTACCTTCTAACCCTTCGGCAGTTGCCCATAAATATATTGAACAGAATCAGCATCAGCAATAATCCTTGAGGCACCCCACTACTTACCTTTCCTTCCTCTGAATGAATTCCATTAACCACCACCCACTGGCGTCTGTCTGTCAATCAGTTCCTAATCCAGTTCACGACTTTGGGTCCTAAATTCAGCCTGTCTATTCAAGAGCCTCCTATGAGGAACTGTATCAGAGGCTTTGCTGAAATCTAAGTAGATTACATCTAACGCACGTCCTCGATCTAATTCTCTGGTCACCCAGTCAAAAAAATCAATCAGATTCGTTTGGCACGATTTATATTTGGCAAAACCATGTTGTCTCGGATCCTGTAGTCTATTGGATTTCAGGAAATTCAATATCCTTTCTTTCAGCATCACTTCCATTACTTTCCAATAACTGAAGTGAGGTTTATCAGCCTGTAGTTTCAAGCTTCTTCTCTGTCACTAGTTTTGTGAAGAGGGACCACAACTGCTCTGCTCCAATCCCACAGAACCTCCCCTATCTCCAAGGATTTATTAAACAAATCTTTAAGAGGATCCACCAGAACCTCTTTGAGCTCCCTCAATATCCTGGGATGGATCCCATCCTGTCCCATGGCTTTGTCCACCTTTAAATTTCCAAGTTGTCCACAAGCACTTTCTTCCATGAACGGTGCTATATCCACTCCATTCTCATATGTACCTTTTTGCTAGTCAATCATGGTCCTTCTCCAGGATTTTCTTCCATGAACCCAGAACAGAAGTATTTGTTTAGTATGTTTGCTTTTTCCTCATCATTATCCACATAGTGGTTCACAGCATCTTACAGTCTCACAATTCCATTTTTAGTGTTCCTTCTTTCACTAATATACCTGAAAAAATTCTTGTTGCCCCTCCTTGCATTTCTAGCCATTTGTTCTTCCACTTGCGCTTTTACCAGATGTATCTGTCTTGTTCCTGTCTGGTTTGCAAGTCTATGTGAGCCTTGGGTCCTTCCAGAGGGCAGAGGTGACTAGAACCACAGTCCTCCAGAGGACAGCCGACCAACCCTCTATCTTCACCCGCGGTGACCGCCGTTCACCAGGAGTTGAGCTCCCAGCTGCAGGCTGGAACCGCGGGGGCTGATGGGCTGACCGAGGGTAGAGAGGACAGGGGATATTTAAAGGACTAATCAGAGTGTTTGTTATAATGCTGCCAGTCAACATAGCATTGTGAAGTTTGCTGAGTAAGCTTGGGAAGCACTTATGTAAGGTAAGATATAAGATACTCCATATGGAATTTAGATGGTGATGTGTATTGTTTAAACAGTTTGGCTTGCTTTAAATATGTTTTTGTCAGTGCAAATTCTAAGTCAGTTATTTTTTCTAAGCCAGTTGCTTGTTGCTCCATGTCTGTTTTATTGAAGTTTGTGTAATCTGATCAGCTTAGTGCTGTTAGCTTCAATACTTAGAGGGGGTTTAGGATGTTGCAACAGTTATGATTGAAACAGATGATTGTATATCTACCTATTCAAGTATCAGTAAAGAGCACTGCATTACATGCCAGTTGTGCTGAGTGGGATTGCTAAATTCTTTCTAATGATAAAATCATTAGGGTTTATGTATGGATATCCACCCATTTAAATAGCAACATAAAGCACTGGATTGCCTGTGAGTTTGGCTGAGCGCCTCTGAATCAGTATTGCTACATCCATTACAAAGTTTTTTCTAATGGCAACAGCACAATTTCAATTGATGTTTGTACATTCAAACAACAGCAATGAGTGCTGGATTGCCTGTGAGTTGTAATCAGTTTTTTTTTTTTTTCCATGGCCACTGTGGAGTTCTTTTGAATGATATCATTATCAGGATACATGTGATTGTCATAGAACAGTATGATGTTTTTAGGTACTTTGTATCAATTTCTATTGATTTGAGTTGCTATCTATTAGAACATGGAAACCCACTGATTCTCACTTTTTAACAAAGTGAATATTAATTTCAATATTTTTAGATCATTGAATGTGCATAAAAGACGGCAATTGAGGCCAAGCATTGTGAGATTTTATTTATTTATTTTATTTTGTATTTTTTAGGTGGTTGTAGGCTACTTTTAGGGGTTCACTTTGCTTTTTACCCCTATTAGGTAGGTGATATTTAGTATGTATGGTCATTTAGTTATTTTAGTGTTGTATATCTCCACCTATTTGTCCGATGCAGTTCTATTGATATACATTTAGTGTTGATATTATTATATTTTGTGTTGATATCATGTCTTGTATTAAAATTATTATTTTATTGCATGCATATTTAATCTGAATGTTTTTAACGGATATTGATTTGATATTATATTTTATTGTATTATGTTTTTAGATTTGATCTGTTTTAATTTTATATGATGTGATAGTGTTTTTAGATATGTTTTATTATCAAATATACAATGGTGAAGTTTATGTTTTACTCATTATGTATTTTTATTTTGTAGTTTTTTTACCCCTGACGCAGCCTGAGGGCGAAACGTGGCCACGTCGGGTAACTTGTAATAAACCACTTCTTCTGTTACCCTCCTGTTCTATTTTTTTGTCTTTTTTGATCTGCTTTTTTTCTTTTGATTTGCCATTTCTGTGGCAGATCTTTGCCTTTTTTTTTGTTTCTGTATGGAAGAAAACAGGAAAATCCTTATATGAACAATAAGTTAGAATAAGAGAAATCACATGATTTAGGAGAAATGAAACTTGTATTAGTACAGAGTGAGAAAGCTTGGTGAGCAGATTTTGTTATTCAGTCTTTGAGTCTGGCTTTTTTTGGGTGACAACCTGCTCCAGAGAGAACAATTATTTTCTATTGGTTTAGAGAAATGCCAATAAAGCTTTTATTTGGTTGCACCTTATCTGAGTCTAAATTGTCGCTCTTATTCCAGTGGGAAATGGTCCAGCATTCCTCCTTCCCCCCAATAGCCCAACATTTCTCTTACTCCCCCCAAAATAATCCAGCATTCCTCCTTCTCCCCCCCATCAATGGTCCAGCATTCTCCCTTCTCTCCCCATCAATGGTCCAGCATTCCCCCCCCCCCCCAAATCAATGATCCAGCGTTTCTCCCTCCCCTCCCCAGCTAGCAATCCAGCATCTGTTCTTGCTCCTCAACCCCTCCCCCCACCAGTGATCCGACTTCTCTTACCTCTCAACCTGTCCCCCAAGTACCTTTTAAATGTTGTATTTTCTTCTAGAGGTCTCTGTCATCAAGCACTGATTCACATGTGCTCTCCCTGAGCTCACAGCTTTCTGTCTGATGCTTTTTGCCTATGCAGCAACAACAAGTGGCTGTGAGCTCCAGGTGAGCAGTGCATGTGAATCCCTGCTCACTGCTGGATATCTCTGGAAAAAAATACTTTTAAAAGGTACTCTGGGAGGGAGGAGGACACGAGCAGATGCTGGATTGCTGGCTGGGGGAGAGACAGGAGAGAGAGAAGCCAGTTCGAGGGGGGAGGGGGAAGAGGGGAGGCAAGACAGCAAGGTGGGGGAGAACACTGGGGTGGTAACATCACTTGCGGAGCCAGAAAGATAGCGGCACAAATTAAGCCCTGGACAAGCCAGATTGGGGGGGGGGGGGGGGGGGCTGGGAACGCAAGGCCCTTTGCAGCTGCCCCTGCCTAAGACTGGCCCTGGGTTCTGTCCTCCCTCAAATTCCCCAAATGGCCCTACTAATAAATGACCATCCCCCAAACTCCTGCAAAACACCTACAGACCATTTTGCATTACAGCGGCTGTACTGGACTTTGTTCATACCTCCCTAGACTGGTGCTGCCAGGTGTTAATTGTGTCACTAGTCCTCTTTGCTGCTCTGGTGGATCATTCCTTCTGTCTCTATCAACTCACTGAATATCATATCTCAGGTATTATGCTGGACTGGGTTCAGATCATATCTCCATTC
Organism: Microcaecilia unicolor; assembly: GCF_901765095.1. Taxonomy (NCBI): domain Eukaryota; kingdom Metazoa; phylum Chordata; class Amphibia; order Gymnophiona; family Siphonopidae; genus Microcaecilia; species Microcaecilia unicolor. The sequence continues at coordinate 91,517,804 of NC_044038.1, read as the reverse complement.
TAGAACTTTTTCAGTTCATTACTCAGGCTCTTTCTCTGCTCCACAATCTCTCCCTTGTAGCATTCCCAGAGCTTGGTGTTAGGGCCTATACTTTTTAAAGATTTTCTGTCACCCTTGGCCCTCCTATTAGGTTTACATTTTTTGTCTATATGCAGACAACATACAGATATTGCTCCCAATAGTCACAGTTACAATTGGCCTTCTAACCAATATCTCTACTAAACGTGACAGAGTTGCAACTTGGCTTGCTGAACACTGCATGTAGTTGAACCCATTGAAAACAGAGGCAGTTTTTTTCACCTGGCATACCTGCCTCAAGATGGTGGCAGCTATAGAATGCACAAATCCAAGATGGCGGTGCCCACAGGGTAACTTACTATTTTACACTACTCGCCGCTATTTTGGATGACTCACATGATGGGAAGTGACGTCCACTGCCAGACACTGCTCCCTACAACCTCTGGGGATCATGCACAGTTTTGCACAGACACTGAGCATGCTCAGTCTGGTTCCTTTTATTTTTTCCCCCTGCACTTAAAGTATGTTTTTACATCATTTCCCATCACGTGACTTATCCAAGATGGCAGCAAGTAGTGTAAAACAGGGGTTTTGGATGAGGCTATGATATCACTTCTGATGATGTCATCAAAAGGGTGGGGCAGGGCGGGGTTAGGTTTGGGTGGAGAGTGAATCAGCATGGCTTGGGCAGTTCCTCAATTCTGATTGGCTGATGCAACCAGAAGCGGGCATGGCCACCTGCCAAAATTATGCAAATTAGCTTTACAAAAGCTGGTGAATCGTACTACTTCTATGGTCTACCGCAATATATGCTTAGGAGGTTGCAATTAATACAAAATACTTTGGCAAAACTTTTGACAGGTGCAAAGAAATTTGATCAAGTCACCCTGCTTCTCCAGAGCGAACATTTAAGATACTCATGATTACATATTAGGCCCTGTATTCAGGTTTGCCTCAGTTTCTCTTCAATTCACTGATTCCTTATGTCCCCTCTCATTCACTGTGTTCCTCTCAACAGTCTTCACTGGTTGTTCCTCCCTACACAGATTTTTTTGGCTCACAAAAGGCGTGCCTGCTTTAGTATTGTAACACCCACACTTCAGAACACTCTTCCCATCTATATCCACTCAGAACCTTCATTTCAGTGCTACAAAACTGCCTTTAAAAAACTATTATTACTCTATTGCATTCACCACTGATCAGGTTCCTGGGTTCTGACTTCAAGGAGATCTCAGATGGCAACTTCCCTTGTTTTTGCTGTATACTGTCAGCTCTGTAATTTTAAATTAGATTGCCCCATAGAAATACTATATGTTGTCAACTGGAGTTCATTTCATAACAATAACATATGTTACTTATAGATTTAGCTACATAATACTTTATAATGTACTTTATACTTTGTTTGATCTCTCTTTGTTATCCACATTTTCTTTTTTTCCCTCGTAATCTGCTTAGATATTTTATGATTGGCAGTATATCAAATAAACGTGAACTATGAAAGGGGGTGCACTAGCGAACTCTGTACAAAATGGCTGCATGAGAGCAGAGCTCTAGTGGAGTATCGATTAAGAATCAAAACATTCATTCTACATTACTAGAATATACAGTCTAATATTGCCTGGTAAACAGAGTACAAGGAAGAATGTGGAGCCTTCTTCACCACGAAAATCTCAATCTACTAAATCAGAGGATGAGATCTCCCACGTTATTTTGGCAGAAATTCGTGGCCTGTGTGATTTACTTGCCAACACTAAGCAGGGCACAGAGGAAATCCGGGCTGACTTGACATCCCTCCGCAAAGAATTTGCTCAGCATAAAATGCAATTTGCAAAGGAAAATATTAAAAAGCTGCAATGAGAAATCAAGAAAATTTTGCTTCTAGTAGCAGAACTTTCTGACACTAATAATAGAATGAGAAGAAATAACGTCCGCATCTTGGGCCTACCAGAAGGCCGTGAAGGATGAGATATTATAGCTTTCTTGGAAAATCTCCTTCCAAATCTAAAACTAAAAGCAGAGTTGGAAATAGAAAGAGCTCACTGAGTGCCATCACACACAATACCACAAGGGAAATACCCGCGCCCTGTTGTGTTAAAATGACTATGGTACAATCATGTGATTGAAATAATGCAACAGGTGAAAATCATGGTACAGGTGAAATTTGAAGGTAGCACTATACTTTTTGTTCTCGACTTAAGTAAACAATATGCAAAAACTAGAAAATAATTACTGGCATTTAGACCTTGCCTGAAAGAGATGGAGACAAAATTTGGTATGTATATCTTCAGTAATCCTGCTGACTTTGCAAATTACCTGGAAGGAATAAATCCAACCATCTATATATTCAATAGAATTGTTTCCTTTATCTTTACAGTTATTGCAAATACTACTCATATACAGTGGTTATGTCAATGGCTCTAAAGTATAGTCCATTTAGCAGATATAATCGGTTTGCTGCTCCTCGGGGGCTTTTTCCTTTAATGGTGTCTTTAGTTTCATCAGTCCTTTTATATGCGTGGTAAACCAAGAAATAACATGGGTGGTCTACAATTATAAATACAGATTTCTCATTGTATTACTTAGCTCATATACTGTGCTGAATAGATGTTTTTATATACATGCTTGTATGATTGATAATGAATGTAATTGTAATCCTTTATTCACTTCACTGTATTTGCTCTCTATGCCTTGGACAGTCTTGTATAACCCATGGTTCATTTCTTTAACGTTATTACATACTTAGGGGTAGATTCTATATATCGGCGCCTCGATTTCTGTGAAGAAATCAAAGCATATTTTATAAAGGACATTTTAATTTAGGAATACGTTATAGAATATGTTGAATACTGCTCTGGGTGACTAAATTTAGTCACGGTCAAATACGCCAACTAAAACCTGGTGTAAGTCCCAATGCGTAAAATAGGCACAGAGAGTGTGTACTCTATAACAACTCGCATAGATTTTAGAAATGCCCATGACCCACCTATTCCTCTCCTATAACTCCGCCCACTTTTCAAGTATGAGACTTAGAATTTACATGCACCACTTTACAGAATACGCATAGCAAGTTCTGTGCTTAAATCTTAATGCCAATTAGTGCTAATAATTGCTTATTAACATCCATTTAACAGCGCCGATCAGCTAGATAACCAATTAAGTTACGTGCATTGTTATAGAATATGCTTTGATTTGTGCATGGAAATTAAGGTGCCATTTATAGAATCCCGGGTTTAGTGTTTGTTACTATAGAATTCCAGCTGTGTCTGAGATGCGCTATATATTTTTTTGCAATGGTCTGTTTATGCCTACTTTTTAAAATTTGTTAATTAATCAAATAGTGATAAATATGTATTTGATGGATGGTTGTCACTGATATATATTTCCCTAAATGTAACAGGCATAGGCGCCGACTCCGTGGGTGCTGTGGGTGCTCAAGCACCCCCAATAATTTGCAGTGTCACGTGACGTCGTCGTGGGCCTAAAGTCCCGCCCGCTCCCGCAGTGCTCCCTGCACCGTCCCAACGCGACTCCCTGCCCTGTTGGCTGCTGCAGTGCACCACTCACTGTCTGTGCTGTCCGCCCGTCTGCCTACCTCGCCTCCTACCTCCTGGAGTCCGGACTGACTCGCCTCGCCGACGCCGTCGGAAGCTTTCCCTCTCTGGCTCTGCTCTGTTTCCGGTCCTGCATAGGCGGGGGATGATGCATGCTGCATTGCAAGCCTGCAACAGAAGCAGAGCACAGAGGAGCCGCCATCGCCGTCGCCGAAGTCTGCCCTGAACTTAGGCAGTGGTGGGCCAGTGAGTCTCGTCGGTCCTCCTGTCTGGTCCCGCGCAGCCGCTCCAGACCAGTCCCTGCATGCTTGCCATGGCCCACCCTACACACAGCTTCATTTTTTTGAACTTCCGGGCCCAGCAGTTTCCTGTCCTGCGTAGGCAGGAATCGGGGAGATGCTGTAGAGGCACACATCTGCAGGGGAGCGCTGCCCAGGTAAAAAAAAAAACCTACAAAAACATTTTCTGAATTTTTGTAATATTTGGATTACTTTGAGGGGGGGCGGTGTTTGAGTGGGGGAGGGCTCAGCACTGGTTAGGTTTGTATAATGCTGAATTGCTGATGGGCTCTGCACAGCCCAGATTTAAAAAAAAACGTTTTATAATTTCATGTTGGGCATCTGGATGGGGGGTAGGCTCTGTAGCAGTGCCCAGGAAAAAAAACGTTTTATGTTTCATGCTGATCTGATGTGTTTCTGGGTGGGGGATTGGGAAGGGAAGGCTGATGCCAGACTATGTGGGGTGGGTAGGGCAGAGCTATTTATTTATTTATTGCATTTGCATCCCACCTTGTCCCACCTATTTGCAGGCTCAAAGTGGCTTACATAGTATTGATAACATAGTTATTCCAGTGTATCAAGTATAGTTAGTATTGTGTAGAGATTAGTTAAGGGAAGGAAGGGATTTATTAGGGTATTTATACAAGGTGGGCTTTCATAATTGAATGGGTTGGTGAAGTGGGTTAGTGGGGCTGTAGGTTCTCATTCTAGGCCTTGTTGAAGAGATATGTCTTCAGAAATTTGCAAAAGGTAGTTGTTTCGTCGATTGCTTTTAGGTCTGTGGGTAATGCATTCCATAACTGCGTGCTCATGTAGGAGAAGGTGGTGGCGTGCATCATCTTATATTTTAGTCCTTTACAGCTGGGGAAGTGTAAGTTGAGAAATTTGCGAGATGATGTTGTGGCATTTCTAGGAGGTAGGTCCACGAGATTTAGCATGTAATTTTTCACACCATTCATTTTCGATTTGGTATTTCTCCGTTGTTAATTGTTTTATTTGAATGTTGCAATAAAATATATTTAAAACAAAACAAAAGGTTAATGTAGTCTAAGACTATTTTTGGTGGTGGCAAGAAGAGGGGGAAAGAGAATATTTGGTTGCGTTCATTCAGCAACGAGGGGGGATGATGGGGGAGGGAGCGGGGGGTGGTGAGGAGGGAGGGGGATAAGGGGGAGGGGGAATGCACCACCTGTAAAAAAAAAAAAAAATTTCAGCACCCCCAATCATTTTGAAAAGTTGGTTCCTATGGTAACAGGTATTCAAAATCCAATGACAAGGAGGAAGATTATACCCTATGCCACCACATTTAAATCTGATTATTTCTTTACGCAAGAAACACATCTCTCAGCCCATGAGGCCACTAAAATGCACACTTCATGGTCTTATCCCATTTTATTTTCTCCAGCGGATGGTAAGAAAATTGGTGTGGCCATGTTAATTAAAAATAGAGCTGATATCAAAATAATTTCTCATGCAAATGATGCTTGTGGCAGATGGATTAAAGTGAAAGTAGAAGTTAATGATACTGCCTTAGTCATCTTTAATATAATATAAGCCCAATAATGATCAACCTGAATTTTATGAAGATATTGCTGCTGCACTAGTGTCTGAAGGGGACTCCCCTATCATAATGAGAGATAATTTTAACCTTCCAGTTGATCCTGAATTGGACAGAATTGTAAAGTGGTGCGTGTAATTAAACTCTGGAATTCGTTGCCAGAGAATGTGGTAAAGGTGGTTAGCTTAGCGGAGTTTTAAAAAGGTTTGGACAGCTTCCTAAAGGAAAAGTCCATAGACCGTTATTAAATGGACTTGGGGAAAATCCACTATTTTGGGGATAAGCAGTATAAAATGTTTTGTACATTTTTGGGACCTTGCTGGGTATTTGTGACCTGGATTGGCCACTGTGGAAACAGGATGCTGGGCTCGATGGACCTTTGGCCTTTCCCAGTATGGCAATACTTATGTACTTAGAGGAAAACTAAAGCATGGCAGAAATTACAAGATATCATAGGTCAATGCAAATTACTAGATGTGTGGAGACTAATGCATCAAAATGAGAAAGATTACATTTTTCTTGGCTTCCCATTCATCTTACTCGCGCATTGATTTCTTTTTTTGTAAGCTATTCATTAGTAAAATACTTAGATGCTACTGAAATTCATGCATTACAATTTCAGATCACGCTGCAATAAAACAATGGAATATGTAAAACACAAAGGAACAATATTTTGCGATTCAATACCTCCTTGTTCAAGAATATGGATTTTATTAATACGATCAGTACTGCTATTACGGAGTATTTTCATCTGAATCAAATAGAGGATACATCTTGGTCAGTTGTCTGGGACTCCTTTAAAGCATTCATGGTCAGGCTATTGCTTATACAGCAAAAGAGAACAAGTTGTTGAATAAAACTCAACTGCATATGGGAATCCAACTCAAGCACTCGAAGCAAGCATATAAATCTAATACCAGTGATATTGAGGCAGCCATGGCATAATTATATATATAAGAAATCATATTAAGTGTTAAGTCTGTTAAAATCTGGGGTTTAAAAGTGGTGTTTGAATTCCTATTTCAAAATCAGCTTTTTACCTTGCAAGCAGAGCAAAGGAATGCCAGATGGTTCATATTATTTGAAAGTCTTGGCCGAGCTAAGGTTAGGAAAGGTCAGTGAGAAATGAAACTCTGTCCCTTGTGAATTGCCAATGCTAGCTGGCACAGCTGTAAACTATTATGAATGAACAAAGCATGAGCCAGACATGCCGTAGTTTTAAAAGAATTAGTTTAATGCTAGTTAGATTCTAAATAATTCTAGATATTCCTGATGTTTAGAATTTAGAAGTTCTTGCTTATAAGGAATACTGATTCTGTGTATTTTAGAATATGTTTTATTCTCTATAATTTCTATGTAGGATGTTTGTTCAACTCTGTGTTACTTTTAAAATGATCCTTTGTCTGCTGTTTAAGACTGCAGTGAGGAGATCCACATGTGGTTTGACTTAGCCATAGTTCTGGCTGGTTCAATGTATAAGCTGAGAGGTGAAAAAGGTCAGAACTAGTCAGCTCTCTTCTCCTTGATTAATTATAGGTAACTGTAGGAATAGTCCTGAAAGTATAGCAGTATGCCATTAAGTAAGATTGGCTTTTGACCTCTTTAATGAATGCCAGAGTTTAGTTAGCAGTTAGTACTAGGAATATGAGAAATCAATCATAATAACATGTAAGAGACTGGAGACCAAATGTCTGGCTTAAGGGGCCCCAGGTCAGAGGTCAGTTTAGGATGTCTGGAACCTATGTAACTGATATTTTAAAAGTAATGATTGGTTGAGGCAAGGTAGCCAATCAATTTCTTAACCAATTGGGAGTAAAGGGGGCTAGGCTAGGAGGAGGGCTTAGGACCCTATTTAAGTAGGAGCAGAAGCAGTTTACGTCAGAAGGAGCTCAGAAGAAAGAGAAGGACAGAAGGAACAGACAGAAGAAGGAGAAGACAGCATAAGAAGAGAAGCAGCTGAGACAAAGACACAGAGAGCTGAGAGAAAGAGAAGAGAGCTAGAACTGATGTCTTGCTTTGTTTGCTGGCAAATAAAGAAGATTTTTCTCTCATACTGGTGTGTGCTGTCTGACTCCTGAAGTATCACAAATTCATGCATCCATTCCTGCAACAATTCTTGGTGGCAGCGGTGGGATGAATCCTGCATTAATCCCAGCACCCAACTGACTGGAGAACATTCGCCGGGTATGTATTCTGTATTTTGTATTGTAATTCTAGCTAGAAAATTGTAAATCAGCCCCTCAAACAAATTGAGGAAGGAGAGCCTGATCAACTCTCAGCGAAGGCCCTAGTACCTTCTAATCTAGAGGAGATTAGAAGCGAAAACGCTTGAGCTTATCTGTATTTGAGAAATCTGAAATTGTTGGGTGGGATTTTCTGTATGGAATGTGTGATGCGTGAATGATTATTGAGTGCGGACTTCTTATAGCTGCATTTCCAATTAACGCGAGTTCAATTGGTCAGCAACGGAAGGAAGCGATTGCTGTCTGTCTACCTAGTGTCTCGAGAGTGCAGACCCCTTACTGCATTCTCAAAAATTCCCCCCCTCTTTGTGTGTTGTAACTGTAAGCATTATGGGTGGGACATCATCTAGACAAATTGCTACCCCCCTAGATTGTATGCTTAAAAATTTCAGAAAAGGATTTTTAATTAATGACTATGGACAGACTTTAAGCTCAAGTACTCTAAGAACCTTGTGTGAAGTTGAGTGGCCATCTATGGGAGTGGGGTGGCCCCCTAGTGGCAGCTTAGATATTGAAGTAATACGGAAGGTCTACAGCATAGTAGTAGGAGAATCAGAATATTCTGAACAACTCCCTTATATAGATTCCTGGGACAGCCTTGTGACTGACCCTCCCTCCTGGTTGAAAACTTATATGGGATCCCCAGTAAAATTCATGTTAGGCCGTGTTCAAAGAAAGATTAGAAAATCTAAACTAGAAGAGGGAAAGAGCCCTAGGAAGCTTACCACCCAATCGGTGGCTTCCGCCCCTACCCTGTCTGAGAAACCCATACTCTCTGATGACCCCTCAGACCTTGAGCCACCACCTTATGGCCCATTGTTGGGGTTCCGTGCTACCCCTAGAGATCCACGTCGCCCAGCCCAAGCTTCTCCAGCACAGGCTTCTCCAGATAGTTCCTCCCCCACTGTGCGAACCCCACCACATCCTAGGTTGGACTTTTCACCTGGCCTTTACCCTTCTGTGCCAAATCCTCTCCTGTTAACCTCTGAAGACCCGTTTTGGGTTCCACTCCCTGACTCCTCAACTCCTGACAGCCCAGCCTCTCCCTCTAATACCCCTACCCACTCATCAGGGGCCCGGCATCCCTTTCAATGGACTGACTCACCTGTGACCACCTCTCAGTCTATGAGTACCCCTCCCCATCCCTCAGGGGTTCAACATACCTCCACTGAATGGGTTAGACCTGCTGCAATCACCTTTGAGCATGATAGGAGGGTAGCTCCTAGCTCTACCTCAGGTTCCATTCCCACCTCCTCGAGAGTTCTGCCACTTCGCCAGGTAACCATCACTCGACCGGATCCTAATAATGAGGGTCAGGTTATACAGGCACAGGCCTATCAGTATGTACCCTTCACAACCACCGATCTCCTGAATTGGAAGACGCATTACCCCTCTTATACTGAAAAGCCTCAGGCAGTGGTGGACCTAGTGACTAGCATTATGGCCACCCATAACCCAACCTGGACTGATTGTCAACAACTTCTCCTGACCCTCTTCACAACTGAGGAGAGGCGGAAGATTTTGCAAAATGCTGAGGCCATCACGCGAGAGCGTGTCCCCGGGGGGACACAGGACCCAGAGGGGTGGGTTAGAGCTCGGTTTCCTCGCGCAGCTCCAGCTTGGGATCCAAATGATGGGCAGCACTATGAACTGTTGTCTGGCTATTGCCGGGACTTACTGGAAGGTATGCGGAAAGGCATAAAGAGGCCCATTAATCTGGCAAAGGTTTCTGAAATTCTCCAAGGGGCAACTGAATCCCCTGGGGCCTTTCTAGAGCGACTAATTGAAGCCTACAGAACATACACCCCATTTGACCCTGAAGCCCAAGAAAACCAGAGAATGGTGAATAGTGCATTGGTGGCCCAGAGTATGCCAGATATCCGGAAGAAGTTGCAGCATCAGGAGGGATTCGCAGGGATGAATACCACCCAGCTAATTGAGATCGCAACCAAGGTTTTCATTAATAGAGATCAGGAGGTGCGCCGAGAGGCTGACCGGAAGATGCAGAAGAAGGCCGACCTTTTAGCGGCAGCCATTACTAATTCCACCCTTAACCGAGGTCGACCTCTAGCTAATGGGAAGCCAAAGTGGGACCCCGGACCACCAGTCAGGCCCCGAGATTCCTTCAATCAATCCCGGCCAAGGGGGGAGAATCCCAGACCAAGATTGGAGAGGGACCAGTGTGCCTATTGTAAGGAAAGAGGGCACTGGAAAGATGAATGCCCCCAGAGGCGCCAGGGACTGAGAAGGGGACCAGGAGATCGAGGAAGCCGAGGCCGAGTTCGAGAGGGAAGATATGAGCCTCCTGAATCTGACATCATCGGGATAGCCGAGATGGCAGAATGGGACGAATAGGACAGACCGGGTTCCTACAAACTGGGCTCCCAGGAACCTATGGTCAAGCTAACTATAGGGAGCCGCTCAATTCCATTCATGATTGATACAGGAGCTGAACATTCTGTTGTGACGGAGCGATTAGCGCCTGTGTCTGGAAAAACTGTCCGAGTGGTGGGAGCCACGGGGGTGCAGAACCGGAGGCCTTTCCTGACAACCCGTAGATGCCAATTAGGCTCACACATAGTCACTCATGAATTCCTGTATATGCCAGACTGTCCAATCCCTTTGTTAGGCCGAGACCTGCTGTCCAAGCTTAGGGCCCAAATTTCCTTTGACTCTGATGGCCAGACTTCAGTCTCCTTTCGGCCCCCGATATCCAGCCCTAAGGGTATATTGAGTTTCTGCTGCCCTCTTGAAGAAGAATGGCGGCTGCATCAGTCACATGGCCAAGTTGACCTACCCCTGGTAGATAGCTTTCAGGTCAGTGGGGTATGGGCAGAAGATAATCCCCCAGGGTTGGCCCGAAATATTCCTCCTGTACATGTAGACTTACTTCCAAGTGCCCGGCCAATCCATCTTCGTCAATACCCAATTCCCAGAAAGGCTTTGGAAGGGATTCAAGCACATTTGAATCGTCTGTTATCCCATGGAATTATTCGTCCTTGTCAGTCTCCATGGAATACACCACTATTGCCAGTTCAGAAGCCAGGGACTGAGGACTACCGGCCAGTCCAAGACTTACGAGTGGTTAACAAATCCACTATCTCATTACACCCTGTAGTGCCTAATCCATATGTCCTGTTAGGATTGATACCTTCTGGAGCTACCCATTTCACAACACTAGACCTAAAAGATGCCTTCTTTTGTATTCGGGTGGCCCCAGCCAGTCAATTGCTTTTTGCCTTTCAATGGGAAAACCCAGTAACAGGAAGGAAGCTTCAGTATACATGGACCCGCCTGCCACAGGGGTTCAAGAATTCCCCCACCATTTTTGGGACAGCCCTAGGGCAAGACCTTAAGACTTTTAAATCTGAGCCTTCCAGGCGAGTTTTACTCCAGTATGTAGATGACCTCCTGATTGCAGCAGTGACCCAGGAAGAGTGTTTTGAGGCTACTAGAGAATTGCTGGAGCTACTCTTGGATGCAGGCTATAAGGTCTCACGCTCAAAGGCCCAACTTTGTCAGTCAGAAGTGAAGTATCTGGGCTTTTGCATTTCCCAGGGAAGTCGGAGACTGGATGCTAGTAGGAAGCAAGCGGTAGCTGCAATTCCCCAACCCAAGTCCAGAAGAGAAGTTAGGGAATTTCTGGGAGCAGCCGGATTTTGCAGAATTTGGATTCCAAATTTTGCATTGATGGCGAAACCCCTTTACCAGGCCACAAAGGGGGGTGAAAAGGAACCATTTGAATGGGGACCTACTGCTCAACAATCCTTCATTGCCATAAAGAAAGCCCTACTCCAAGCCCCTGCGTTAGGCCTTCCTGATGTGGAGAAACCTTTCTCATTGTATGTCCACGAGCGACAGGGGGTTGCTCTGGGTGTGCTGACCCAGATGATGGGATCCTGGCAGAGGCCTGTTGCATACCTGTCTAAACAGCTGGATGGAGTGGCTAAAGGATGGCCAGCCTGCATGAGGGCCATTGCAGCAACAGCCTTACTGGTCCAGGAAGCTGATAAGTTGACCTTGGGGCAAGAACTGGTTGTTAAAGTCCCCCATGCAGTTCTCACCCTCATGGAGTATAAGGGCAACCACTGGTTTACAAATAACCGCATGGTTAAGTACCAAGCCAGCTTGTGTGAGAATCCACGGATACACCTGGAAACAGTGGCTACATTCAATCCTGCTACTCTTTTGCCAGCATCTGAGGGACCACCAGATCATGACTGTATCCAAACTATGGATGAAGTGTACTCCAGTCGACCAGATCTTAAAGATGTTCCGTGGAGGGACCCAGATGTAATTTATTTCACAGATGGAAGCAGTTATGTGGAGAACTCCAAGCGACTGGCAGGCTATGCTGTGGTGACAGAGGACAAGGTGATAGAAGCGAGAGCCCTGCCCCAAGGAACTTCAGCCCAGAAAGCAGAACTTGTGGCACTCATACGAGCTCTGGAGTTAGCAGCAGGACTGGTGACCAACATTTATACTGATTCCAAATATGCCTTCACAACTCTACATGCTCATGGAGCTTTGTATAAGGAAAAGGGACTCATAAATGCTGCAGGCCAACCTGTTAAGTATGGACCTGAAATACTTCAGCTGCTAGAGGCTGTGTGGGCCCCTAAGAAGGTAGCTGTCATTCACTGCAGGGGACACCAAAGAATAGATACTCCAGTGGCCCGAGGGAACCGCCATGCTGATCGGGTGGCCAAGGAAGCTGCTCGAGGACCCCCAGCAAGTACTGTGACCCCCCTGTTCCAAATCCGACTGCAAGAATGGACACCTATATATACCCAAGTGGAAGAGAAATGGGCTCAAGAAGAAGGTGCAGTAAGGAGACCTGATGGCTGGTTACATCTCCCTGATACCAGAGTTCTGGTGCCACGCCACCTAGCTTGGCCTGTAGTGTCTCAAGCTCATGACCTATCACACTTAGGGAAAACAGCACTAGCCCGCCTACTCAATCGAGTAGTGGTGCTGGAAGGATTGGATAGTCTGGTTGCCACTGCCTCTGCCCGATGTACTCTCTGTGCCCAGAATAATGCTCGTCAGGGACCCCGTATTCCACCAGGAGTTCAGTCTAGAGGACTAACACCCTTTGAGTCCCTAGTTATAGACTTCACAGAAATGCCCAGGAGCGGTAGGCTCCGATATCTCTTGGTCATGGTCTGTACCTTTTCTGGGTGGGTGGAAGCATATCCTACAGTCACTGAGAAAGCCACAGAAGTAGCTCGAGCCCTCCTTAGGGATGTCATCCCCAGGTATGGACTGCCCCTTGCCATAGGTTCAGATAATGGTCCCGCCTTTGTTGAAGCTACACTTCAGGCCCTGTCCCGCGCATTGCGCATTACCTGGAAATTGCATTGTGCCTATCGTCCCCAGAGTTCAGGGCAGGTTGAGCGGGCAAACAGAACCTTGAAAAATAGCCTAGCAAAGATTTGTCAGGAAACCCAATTGAAATGGCCACAGGCATTGCCACTAGCCCTCTTTCGCCTCCGATGCACCCCAACTAAAGGAACAGCCCTTTCTCCCTTTGAAATTGTGTATGGGAAGCCCCCAGCCATTTTACAGGGAATTAAGGGAGACATAGGGATTATAGGGTCTGCCCAGGTGCAGGAGCAGGTAGCCCTCCTGGGTAAGATAATTTCTGAGCTTCAGTCTTATGTGAGAGAAATAAACCCTGTCCCCTTCCAGGCTCAGGTACATTCCTTCCTGCCAGGGGATAGAGTTTGGGTGAAAGACTGGAGGCTCCAGCCCTTGGGGCCCCGATGGAAAGGACCTTTTACTGTTTTGCTTTCTACCCCTGCAGCTGTGAAGGTCGCAGGGATAACTCCATGGGTCCATTGGTCTCGAATTAAGTCTGCTGACCAGACTGAGCCCAGCACGGATCAGACGGAGCCTAGACAGTGGAGAGCAGAAAGTGATCCAGCGGAGCCATTGAAGTTGCGCCTGACCCGAACCAAAGAATCTACTAGCTGAAAAGAAGGGTCAACTGTATACTGCAGGAGCGGCTGAACTTCGGCTTCACACTGAGACTCTTTCTTGCTCTGATTCTGGCTTTCTTGGAATTTGAGAGCTTGATCCTTGTCAGTTGAGGGTCTATCCCAACTGGTATAAGAACTCAAAGACTGAGAACACTATATTAGAGTAATCTGTGATTAGCACAGACTGTTGAAATATTATTGCTTAATTAGTTTGCTGTATTTGTTTTAGATTAGGAAGAAAGAAAATGTTAGTAGTTTGGATGCTTTTGTTGTTTTCTACTCCTTGCCTCCTTGTTCCTAATACCCCAACTCGCTCCAACCTTTGGTTACACTCTGTCCAGGAATTAATTAGCCAGGCAAAGATTACTTCCCCTTGTATTGTGTGTTCCCGATTTTCTCCTTATACCACAGATGTCCCAGCTGTACCTGTCCCTGTGCAGCTCCCAGCTCTTATACCTCCCTACTTTTCGAGTTCAGGCCCTTGGAGCCAGGATTATACTTGGTGGTCCTTTTATAATGCTACTTCCCCCTCTGACTCTTCTCTAAGGCCAGTCTTTACGTCTCCCTATCCAGCCTCTGGAGTGTTTTGTTTAACAAGAAACATCTCAACTGTTCTTCCCATTCCCTGTAATTATACTAATGTTCTCCCAGAAAAAGGAGAATCTGTGTGGGTAGTTTCTCCAGGTACTCCTATGTGCCCTGCTACCATACCTGTAGATTATGACCCAGGTGATTATCTGGCTCCTAAGCGTACCACTGAGAAGACTATAGTGTCCAAGCTTATTTTCTACTTTCATAAGTCCCCGGGGTATGAAGAGTTACTAACAAATGAGCAGCCTGTCACAATTGGGGATTGGCGCCTATGGTGTGCAAAGTCTCCATTTCGTCTTCGTTCCCCCTGGGATAGGGGCTCGCATTATGGGCACCCTAAGTACCCTGTCCAGCCTGAGCCAACATTTATTGGGAACTTTCCTCACCCTCTTCTTGGTCATTACTGGCTCTGTGATAATGTCCTCCACATGATTCTTCCCCCTACATATAATTTTTGTGTATTGGTAACCTTGAATTATTTTCCTAAAGTTATTCCTCTTAAGCCACTATCCCCGCACCGCTCTAAGCGAGAGGCTTTGTCCTTACCCTCCTCCGTTGCCACAGAGGATGAGGCGATTGAATTAGCCCTCCAGTATATTAATTCTACTTATCCTCTGACTAAAAAGAGACTTGTAGCCCTTTCTGCCACAGCCTGGATTCCAATTGGAGGCCCGGTAGCGGGTATTACTGAACTAGGTATGGCTACTCGGAGACTTCAGTCCCTACTCCATGTTTTAGTTCATGAGCTGAACGTGGTAGTCAATGCATTGCAGGATCAAATTAATGAATTAAGTATAGTTTCTCGGTATAATCGTATGGGCCTTGACTACCTCTTTGCAGCTCAGGGTGGTCTCTGTACAGTGTTAAATTCTTCAGAGTGCTGTACTATTGTCATAAATAGGACGCATGTAGTTAGGCATGCCATGGATAAAGTCCTACAGTTGGCTAGCCTTAATGTGGAGGATTACCGAGGAGGATTAGACCTTACCTCCTGGTGGTGGTCATTGACCTCCTGGATACGTCCCTTGTTCATTTCCCTAATAGTCTTAGTTTTAGCAGGGTTGTTGTTTTGTTTCCTGGCCTCATGTGCTTCGGCAGTATGCCGTCGAACCTTAACAAGTAGGGTAATGGTGATTCACAAGTCTATTCCTAGTTAGGATCACTATAATCTCCAGAGTTTGAGTTGTGAGACTTATCTCTGCATAAGCTGATTTTAGTCTCAAAGGGGGGAATGAGGCAGCCATGGCATAATTATATATATAAGAAATCATATTAAGTGTTAAGTCTGTTAAAATCTGGGGTTTAAAAGTGGTGTTTGAATTCCTATTTCAAAATCAGCTTTTTACCTTGCAAGCAGAGCAAAGGAATGCCAGATGGTTCATATTATTTGAAAGTCTTGGCCGAGCTAAGGTTAGGAAAGGTCAGTGAGAAATGAAACTCTGTCCCTTGTGAATTGCCAATGCTAGCTGGCACAGCTGTAAACTATTATGAATGAACAAAGCATGAGCCAGACATGCCGTAGTTTTAAAAGAATTAGTTTAATGCTAGTTAGATTCTAAATAATTCTAGATATTCCTGATGTTTAGAATTTAGAAGTTCTTGCTTATAAGGAATACTGATTCTGTGTATTTTAGAATATGTTTTATTCTCTATAATTTCTATGTAGGATGTTTGTTCAACTCTGTGTTACTTTTAAAATGATCCTTTGTCTGCTGTTTAAGACTGCAGTGAGGAGATCCACATGTGGTTTGACTTAGCCATAGTTCTGGCTGGTTCAATGTATAAGCTGAGAGGTGAAAAAGGTCAGAACTAGTCAGCTCTCTTCTCCTTGATTAATTATAGGTAACTGTAGGAATAGTCCTGAAAGTATAGCAGTATGCCATTAAGTAAGATTGGCTTTTGACCTCTTTAATGAATGCCAGAGTTTAGTTAGCAGTTAGTACTAGGAATATGAGAAATCAATCATAATAACATGTAAGAGACTGGAGACCAAATGTCTGGCTTAAGGGGCCCCAGGTCAGAGGTCAGTTTAGGATGTCTGGAACCTATGTAACTGATATTTTAAAAGTAATGATTGGTTGAGGCAAGGTAGCCAATCAATTTCTTAACCAATTGGGAGTAAAGGGGGCTAGGCTAGGAGGAGGGCTTAGGACCCTATTTAAGTAGGAGCAGAAGCAGTTTACGTCAGAAGGAGCTCAGAAGAAAGAGAAGGACAGAAGGAACAGACAGAAGAAGGAGAAGACAGCATAAGAAGAGAAGCAGCTGAGACAAAGACACAGAGAGCTGAGAGAAAGAGAAGAGAGCTAGAACTGATGTCTTGCTTTGTTTGCTGGCAAATAAAGAAGATTTTTCTCTCATACTGGTGTGTGCTGTCTGACTCCTGAAGTATCACAAATTCATGCATCCATTCCTGCAACAATATAACTACACAAGACCTACTAAATAAGATTCATTTTAACTATAATCTTTTAAGCAAAACAGCATGTGATCAGCTCTTTATGCAATCATCCTATTATTATACAAACAACAAAGTGGTCATCAGTTAATTGAATATTTGAAATTTCATAATGACAAAACTAACATTCCTGCTATTAAAGACCAAAGTTGTACTATACTGACTAGTGATATAGATATATCACAACAATTCCAACTTTTCTATTGTAATCTTTATGAAACTGAGCTGTCTTCTGACACCATAAACACAAAGTTCCCTGATGAACTACTTCATCCATTAGTAACTGAAGAGGATAACTGAGCATTATCACAAAACTAGTAAAAAGGGCCCGTTTCTAACACAAATGAAACGGGCGCTAGCAAGGTTTTCCTCGGAGTGTGTATGTTTGAGAGAGTGTATGTGAGAGTGACTGTGTGTGTGAGAGAGTGAATGTGCGAGTGTGTGTGTGAGAGAGAGAGAGTGAGTCTGGGTGCAAGTGTGTCTATGAGAGAGAGAGTGTGTGTGTGAGAATGAGAGTGTGTGCAAGTGCATATGTGAGACACAGTGTGTGAGAGAGAGAGATAGTGTTTCACACAGATACAGTGTGTGCGAGAGAGAGAGATAGAGAGAGTGTTTCACACAGATACAGTGTGTGCGAGAGAGAGAGTGTGTGTGAGACACAGACTCTCTGTGAGACTGAGTGTATGAGACCAAGAGGGTGTGTGAGTGACTGTGTGACACATAGAGAGTGAATGTGATACAGTGTAAGACATAGAGTGTGTGAGAGTGAGAGAGAGAGAAAGACATTGACTGTGAGAGAGAGTGTGTGTGTGACAGAGATACCTCCCCCCCCTCTGGTGTCAGGCCCCCCCTCTCTCTCTGGTGTCTGAGCATTACTGTACAGGGCGCTGAGCTCTGGCTGTGCTTCAAGGAACTGACCAATCCTATTTAATAGAATGCACCTCCAACATTCTGAAGCAGTGGTTGGTCACTTCTGCTTGTAACGAATCCGGAAGTACGTGATGTCAATTCAGGAGATGGATACAGAGAGCAGGAATGCCTCAGCCATGCAGTCAGCTTCAGAATGTTGGAGGTGCGTTTTATTATATAGGATATTGATACAGGCGAGGTAGAATCAGCAATGTATGACATGGCAAGAAAGAAAACACCTGGACCAGATGGCCTGCCTGTAGAATTTTATATCTTCTTTAAAGACGCATTACTCCCACACTTATTTGAATATTATAAGCACATTCTAGCATCAGGCACAATAGAGGGCTCAATTACGGAGGCTACAATAATTGTATTACTCAAACCAAACAAAGATCCCCTCTGTGCACAAAACTACTGTCCACTATTCCTAATAAATGCTGATGCAAAAATACTTCGCCTACAGAGTTTTTTTTGCCCCATATTATTCACATTGACCAATCTGGCTTTATGAGTGGAAGACTATCTAGTGTCAACACAAGATTGTTTTTCAATATTATATCACAAACTAATACGTCACAGGAACCAGCTGTGGCAATAGGCCTAGATGCAGAAAATGCCTTTGATCATGTTGAATGGCCTTTTCTAATATATGTACTGCAGTGGTTTGATTTCAGTCAATTATTCATTAATATGGTCAAGCTTTTATATCATAAGTCTACCACTCAGGTCCAAACTAATAGTATACTATCTTTGCCTTTTCATCCAACAAGAGGAACTCAGCAAGGATGCCCTCTGTCACCTCTTCTTTTCAACATAACACTGGAACCTCTGCTGATAGCAAAAAGGCACAATATATCCATAAAGGGTATCAAGCGTAGTAGAATAGAAGCCAAACTTTCTGTGTATGCAAATGACATACTATTATACACAACACTGGACTCCATTGGTCATCATATAATATTGTTTTTTATCATGTGTTATGTAAATTATTCTACAGACATATCTTCCTTATTTCTTACATAGTAATATGTTAATTTAGAACAAACCTCTTATTTTGTTCATAACTTTATCTTTTGTAATATAATGTAAGCCACATTGAGCCTGCAAATAGGTGGGAAAATGTGGGGTACAAATGTAGCAAATAAATAAATAAATAGAATACCTAATATATTAGAGGTAATTGATCAGTATGCTGCCATCTCTGGGTAAAAATTGAATATTTCTAAAACAGAAATCATGCCACTCAACGTCTTCACATATGATGAAGACATTAAGAAATACAATTTCCAATGGTCAGCTAATAAAATTAAATACTTGGGAATATATTTTGGCTCACCTGTGGAAGAAACATTGAAATATAACTCTACCTATATATTAGATTTAGTGCGACAATTGACAATGAGATGGTCACCTCTGAAACTCTCATTGTAGGGACATCTGAAATCGATTGAGATGATGATAGCACCAAAAATAAATTACATATTGAGCATGATTCCATGCTTGTTCAATCCTTGGGTTTACAAAAAGATTGACTCCTTACTTTCGTCTTATTTATGGAATAATAAGAATGAGATCCACTAAGGTAAATGGTGGAGTTAACTTCCCCAGTGCTTGTGAATATCATGTAGCTTTTCTGTCAAGACAAGTCTCGAGATGGCTGGTGGCCTCTCCTACAAACAAAAGACTTCTCTGGTTACAAGTTGAGATTGAATGCTACAAATATACTTCACTCAAATATATTCCTTTCATACAAAATTTTAAAACAAAGGAAAGGATGATGATAATATTGCTAGATCAACCAAAACTGTCTCAAGAATTGGAAATTAAAAACAAAATAAAACGGTCTAAATCACAATCCAGCTTATTTTCGAAAGAGAAAAACGCCTATAGTGCGACCTAAATCGGGAGATAGACGTTTGTCTCGCAAAGGCGCCCAAATCAGTATAATCGAAAGCCGATTTTGGGCGTTTCCAACTGCACTCTGTCACGGAAACGAATAAAGTTGACGGGGGCATGGTGGAGGCAGAACTGGGGCGTGGTTATCAGCCGAGGAGAGATGGGCATCTTTAGCTGATAATTGAAAAAAAAAAAAAAGGCGTTTTTACTGCGATTTTGGGTCACTTTTTTTGGACCCTTTTTTTTCATGAACAAGTCCCAAAAAAGTGCTCCAACTGCCCAGATGACCACTGGAGGGAATCGGGGATGACCTCCCCGGACTCCCCCAGTGGTCACTAACCTCCTCCCACCAAAAAAACCCCACTTTTAAAACTTTTTTTCCAGCCTGTATGCCAGCCTCAAATGCCGTACCCACCTCCATGACAACAGAATGTGTTCAATCCTCTCACAGCCTTTCCCTGGGTCAGATGTGGCTCTCGGGTGCAGTACAGGGTCACATCAGCATTGCATTGTGGTGGGTGTAGGGTATTGGGCTCCGTGATTTCATTAGCTTGTGTTACAGTCTCACGATGTTGGTAGTTGGTAGGCTCTTCTCCCATGGTGCTTTGCCCCCTGCCTACTGGATCAGAGTGTGCCCTGCAGTGGCGTAGCCAGACAACCAATTTTGGGTGGGCCTGAGCACAAAGTGGGTGGGCACAAAATTCTCTCTCTCCCCCCACACTTCCCAACTCAAAATATAAATTCTTTAGCTGATGGGGATCCCCAATCTCTGTCAGCTGGGGACCTCCACTAGAGATGGTTGGCAACCGGCAGGCAGCAGCAACTCCTCGAGCCACTGATGCCAGCACCTCATACACGCTTAGTTGTCAGTGGCTCCAGGATGCTGCCCCCATCTGCCGGGCTTGGTGGGGAGCAGCTCTGGCCAGCTTCGGAGGGGATCCCCAGCTGGTAGGGCTTGGGGATCCCCACTAGCTACAGCAAGGGTCAGGGCTGCTGTTAACCATGCTGGTGACTGGGGCAGAAAAGAAGCCCCTCCCCCAATTCCCTCTCCTCTCCAATCTCTTCATCTGCTGTTACAGTCACACTGACAGACCCTCACAAATTACAGAACAAGGGATCACAACTTAGAAATAAAAATATATAGACAAAATTGAACTGGGAACCTCAGCATGCACTGCAACACTGGAGAAAAAACAAAAGTGCATTTCCTTTTCTACTTAACACGATAAAAAGACATCCACTATGCACATTTCCCAAAGCTAACATATTCCAATTAAAACATTAAAAATAAAATGATTTTTTTACCTTTATTGTCTGGACATTTTATTTTCCATCGTTTCCAATTTCTCTTTCCTGTCTGTCTTCTGCTAATTCTTCAAGCGGCTGTCCATTTGTCTTTTTTCTCCTGTCATTTCATTTCCTTACTACACCTGCCTCTGAAATATTGATCTTTCCATTTTAGCTCTTTCCTTTCTTTCTTTTTTCTTTTCTGCCTCTGTACACTGAAATTTCATCCTCTTTCTAAATCTTTTCCTTCTTTTTACTTTTCAGATATCTATCACATTTCCATTTCCTTTCACCCACTAGCTCTCCCATTCCCCATCTCTCTCTAACCTATCATTCCTTTCCATCTTCAATCTATGCACCATTACCATATTTCTACCCCTGTAATCACTGTTCTCTCATTTATTTTCTTGCCATCTCCAATCCCTGGGCCTCTCCCCCATACTTCCCACCATTCCCAGTCTCCCTCCCTCCACCCTTCCAGCCCAGCATCTGTTCCCTCTTTCTCCCATCCTCACCCTCGTAGCCTGATATCTCCCTATCCATTTTACCTCCCACCACCAGCATCTTCCTGTCCCATCTCTCTCCTCCCCCATTGTTCAGCATTTTCCCCTCTCTCTTCCCTACCATCCATTGTCCATCTTCTCTCCCTGGAGCCATCATACCTCTCTCCCCTCCCCCGCTTGTGCATCTCTCCTTTCCTTTCCTCTCCTCCACCTTCATGTCCAACTTTTCTCCCTCTCCCTGCCTTGAGCCCCTGGTCTAACATCTCACTCTCCCCCCCCCCCCCCCCACAGTATCTCTCCAAATACCATGTTCCAACATTTCCCCTTTCAGCTTTCCCTCCTTTTCTTCCAATTCCATGTCCAACACTTTTTTTTCCTCTCTGGTCCTTTACCACTCCTATGCAGCCTTTCCCTCCCTCTCCCCATCCCATCCATATCCAACAATTCTCCCTCTCTTTCCCCTTGCAGCATCTCTCCATCCCTCCCCCCACATCAAGCAATTATTCCTCCACCCCACCTAGCACTACCCTGTCTCACTCCCTCATCCCAACAGTGCTCCTGTCTCTCCCTCTCTTCTTGACCCCCTCAAGCCACCTGCCAGCATGCTGTAGGTTTTTTTCTCTCCCTTCCCCTCCTCCCAGCCACACGCTGACATGCTGCATTTTCCCTGCTCCCCACCCCCTCGCTAGCCACCCGCTGACATGCTGCACATTTTTCCCCTCTCCCCCCCAGCCACTCGCAGAGCACTGACATGCTGCACATTTTTCCCCGCTCTCTCCCCCCTCCTCCACCAGCCACCCGCTGCAGTTTGCTCTCTCCCACCTCCCAGTCACCCAACGGCGTGCAGCAGGCCTTCTTTCCCCTCCATCCCCTTCCACCTCCTTCGGGCGGCACTGCAGTCTAGCTCTGCACGTCTGCAGCTCCGCTACGTGACTGCTTTGTTCCTTCTTCGGCCGGCTTCACATTTTCTGGCGTGCTGCGGGGCCAACGCAGAGGAAGCATTCCTAGCAGCGCTGCGTGCGGATGGCCCTGGCGCAGCGCGGCTCTGCTGGTGATAACAGTCTGACAGGGGAGGGAGCAGGGAGGGAACAAATCCTGCGGCGTTGGGTCGGGTGGCTGGGAGGAGGGAAAACTGAAGTGAGCGGCAGCTGAGCAGCAAAGAAAAAGTCGCGGTTTGACTTTGGACTTTTTTGAGGTGCACCGTTGCTGGGCGGGCCTGAGCCCAAAGTGGGTGGGCCCAGGCCCATCCAGGCCCACCCGTGGCTACGCCCCTGGTGCCCTGTTGTGTTTCCTGTTGTAGTCCATGCGGTAGTGGCCATTTTTGTAAGCCAGTTTTAGTTCCCTTTCCTGTGTTAGCCACGTTAGACAACTTAGTTCTTCCCTTGAATGTGGCTGAAAGAGGGCATTGTACAGCATTCTGCCAGCTCTGACCTACTGCTCATCTCAGTACCAGGGAGACTCGTTGCCAGTGGGGCACAACCTCTGAACTGCAGTTAACTGTGAGTAAATGCGGTTATTCCAATAAAGGACGTTTTCGGAGAGATTAGTCTTCAGGTGTCAACTGGTGCACCAATGTTTTATAGCAGCAACCAGTCCTAGAGGCCTGCGTGTATGCAGGTCCCTGGAGCACTTTTAGTGGGTACTGCAGTGCACTTCAGCCAGGTGGCCCCAGGCCCATCCCCCCCTACCTGTAATACTTGTGCTGGTAAATGGGAGGCCTCCAAAAACCACTGTACCCACATGTAGGTGCCCCCTTCACCCCTAAGAGCTATGGTAGTGTTGTACATTTGTGGTTAGTGGGTTTTGGGGGAGGGGGGTTGGGAGCTCAGCACCCGTGGTAAGGGAGCTATGCATGTGGGAGCTTTTTCTGAAGTCCACCGCACTGACCTAGGGTGCCCAGTTGGTGTCCTGGCATATCAGGGGGGCCAGTGTACTACCAATCCTGGCCCTTCCCACGACCAAATGGCTCGGATTAGGACGTTTTTGAGCTGGGCGTTTTTAGTTTCCATTATCACTAAAAAAAACAAACGCCCAGCTCAAAAACGTCCATTTTTTTGAAAATACGGTTTGGCCCACCCCTTCACGGACCCGTTCTCGGAGATAAATGCCCATGGAGATAGGCGTTTCTGTTCGATTATGCCCCTCCACATGCCCCGATTTGGAATAATCCTGATTTGCGTTTACAGGGTCTCCTCATCAACTGGCCAAATTGGCAGGAGGTGGGCATCTGGCATATTGGACAATTAATGGAAGACAATCAATCCTGGATTTCATTTTCCAAACTGTGTAATGTTTATAAACTCGCTCTAAACAATATTATAGATGGCTACAATTAATCCACTGTATGTAGCTATGGATGAATAAGTCTGACCTGAAACCTTTGGCAAGCACTCCTACTTGCCTGACCTTATGCCTAACTTTGCTTATAAAAGAAAGAAACTATCTATTTGGTATAAAATACTACAGCATAACAAGTTTATGTGCCCTACTATTTTATACAGTGTGTGACAACAATGGCAGGAAGTATGGTGGTATACGTTTAAATCACAAAGATCGGTAACCATATCCCAAATTGCATGCTTCCTAATACACAGAGCATTGTGGACTCTATTAAAAGTATCCAAACTAAATAATGGCATCAGTAATTTATGTTGGTCGTGCCATTATAGTATTGGAACACTGGATCATATGATACATATTATTATTATTTTATTTATTACATTTGTACCCCGCTCTTTCCCACATACAGCAGGTCCAGTGTGGCTTACATAGTAAAAGAAAGCATCTTACATGGTAAAGAATACAGTAAAAACAAGGAAATGTAGGAACAGTATTATAAATTGTGATGATCATAACTACTTACTGTACATTATGAAAGGCATTACAAAAGACATGTGAAAAGAATGTAATGAACTAGAATAGGGAAGGTAGACATGGATATGATAGGTGAAAGGGAAGGAGAATGGGAGGGAAATGGTAAAGGATGGAGGGAAGAAGATGAGGGATTGAGTATAACATTGGGGTCAGAGTAAGCATCATAGTGTTGTACAGTTGTGGGGAGTGGGCTTTGGGGAAGCTTCAGTGGAGCGGTCGTTGACCCACGCTTTAGCGTGCACCAGTTCAGCGTGTAGCTGGTTAGAGTTTAGAAAATGTGGTGGTGGTTCCTCTTGATGAACTGAACGAAATGTGGTCCAGCATTGGGGAACCGGCATGCATATGAGGAACAACTTATGGTGAATAGTGGAGAGGCCACCTTTCACTGCGTACCTGCACACGGGATCTAAAAGACATTACATTGGCTAAGGTGGACTATCGTGTAATAATAACTAAGTGGATTGGAGGTGAAGCCAGTACAACTTGGTTTGAACACAATCCCCGAGTGGAAGACTGGGGCAATAAGCCAAATTTGAAGTTAAAACATCAATGTAAAGGACTTAAAATCACAATACCTGTGAATGGCAATGTTTAATGTATATTTTAGTGTGTTTAAACAGAATCAAAAGTTAGAGAGGTACTAAGAGTGATTGGTGAGTGTATGGGGGTATAGAGTGTTTTATATAGTAGATGTGTCAATTGATAAAGGCATGTGTTTGGTAATAAAGATATTTTTGATATGATGAACACACTGGAGTCTAGTTGTCAGTAATTGTTGGAATTGTGACTCTAGTAGGATAAGTTTGTCCCTATTTAGTAGTATTATTAAGTGTCAATATCAGAAAAAAAAAACTACAAATCATACAGAACACAGCTGCTTAATTAATATATAGATTGAATAGATATACTAGTGTTTCAATTCATCTAAACAAACTACATTGGCTTCCCATAGCAGAAAGACTTAGGTTTAAAGCTGCTTGTTTTTCAAATTCTACTGGGCTTTACTTCTGCAATGCTGACTAAGACTGCTTCGCTATATCTGGTCCAGTCTAACAGACTGAAACAACTGATGCTACATAAGTACATAAGTAGAGACGTGAGTCTCTACTTTTGCCTTCTGTGATTCGTCATCGTAGAGAACTTTTCCTGTTCTATATTTTGGACAT
This sequence comes from Microcaecilia unicolor, assembly GCF_901765095.1. NCBI lineage: Eukaryota > Metazoa > Chordata > Amphibia > Gymnophiona > Siphonopidae > Microcaecilia > Microcaecilia unicolor. The sequence goes on along the minus strand of NC_044038.1, from coordinate 91,492,491 downwards.
AAGTACATAAGTAATGCCACACTGGGAAAAGACCAAGGGTCCATCGAGCCCAGCATCCTGTCCACGACAGCGGCCAATCCAGGCCAAGGGCACCTGGCAAGCTTCCCAAACGTACAAACATTCTATACATGTTAGTCCCGGAATTGTGGATTTTTCCCAAGTCCATTTAGTAGCGGTTTATGGACTTGTCCTTTAGGAAACCATCTAACCCCTTTTTAAACTCTGCCAAGCTAACCGCCTTCACCACGTTCTCCGGCAACGAATTCCAGAGTTTAATTACGCGTTGGGTGAAGAAACATTTTCTCCGATTTGTTTTAAATTTACTACACTGTAGTTTCATCGCATGCCCCCTAGTCCTAGTATTTTTGGAAAGCGTGAACAGACGCTTCACATCCACCTGTTCCACTCCACTCATTATTTTATATACCTCTATCATGTCTCCCCTCAGCCGTCTCTTCTCCAAGCTGAAAAGCCCTAGCCTCCTTAGCCTTTCTTCATAGGGAAGTCGTCCCATCCCCGCAATCATTTTAGTCGCCCTTCGCTGCAGCTTTTCCAATTCCACTATATCTTTCTTGAGATGCGGCGACCAGAATTGAACACAATACTCAAGGTGCGGTCGCACCATGGAGCGATATAACGGCATTATAACATCCTCACACCTGTTTTCCATACCTTTCCTTATAATACCCAACATTCTATTTGCTTTCCGAGCCGCAGCAGCACACTGAGCAGAAGGTTTCAGCGTATTATCGACGACGACGACACCCAGATCCCTTTCTTGGTCTGTAACTCCTAACGTGGAACCTTGCATGACGTAGCTATAATTCGGGTTCTTTTTTCCCACAAGCATTACCTTGCATTTGCTCACATTAAACGTCATCTGCCATTTAGCCGCCCAGTCTCCCAGTCTCGAAAGGTCCTTCTGTAATTGTTCACAATCCTGTCGCGAGTTAACGACTTTGAATAACTTTGTGTCATCAGCAAATTTAATTACCTCGCTAGTTACTCCCATCTCTAAATCATTTATAAATATATTAAAAAGCAGCGGTCCTAGCACAGACCCCTGAGGAACCCCGCTAACCACCCTTCTCCATTGTGAATACTGTCCATTTAACCCCTCTCTGTTTCCTATCCTTCAACCAGTTTTTAATCCACAATAGGACTTTTCCTCCTATCCCATGACCCTCCAATTTCCTCTGTAGCCTTTCATGAGGTACCTTGTCAAACGCCTTTTGAAAATCCAGATACACAATATCAACCGGCTCCCCTTTGTCCACATGTTCGTTTACTCCTTCAAAGAATTGAAGTAAATTGGTCAGGCAAGATTTCCCCACACAAAAGCCGTGCTGACTCGGTCTCAGTAATCCATGTCCTCGGATGTGCTCTGTAATTTTGTTTTTAATAATAGCCTCTACCATTTTCCCCGGCACCGACGTCAGACTCACTGGTCTATAATTTCCCGGATCTCCCCTGGAACCTTTTTTAAAAATGGGCGTTACATTGGCCACCCTCCAATCTTCCGGTACCACGCTCGATTTTAAGGATAAATTGCATATCACTAGCAGTAGCTCCGCAAGCTCATTTTTCAGTTCTATCAGTACTCTAGGATGAATACCATCCGGTCCAGGAGATTTGCTACTCTTCAGTTTGCTGAACTGCCCCATTACGTCCTCCAGGTTTACCGTGAAGTCAGTAAGTTTCTCCGACTCGTCCGCTTGAAATATAATTTCCGACACCGGTATCCCACCCAAATTTTCCTCGGTGAAGACCGAAGCAAAGAATTCATTCAATCTCTCCGCTACGTCTTTGTCTTCCTTGATCACCCCTTTTACCCCTCGGTCATCCAGCGGCCCAACCGATTCTTTTGCCGGCTTCCTGCTTTTAATATACCGAAAAAAGTTTTTACTATGCTTTTTTGCCTCTAATGCTATCTTTTTTTCGTAATCCCTCTTGGCCTTCTTTATCTGCGCCTTGCATTTGCTTTGACACTCCTTATGCTGCTTCTTGTTATTTTCAGACGGTTCCTTCTTCCATTTTCTGAAGGCATTTCTCTTAGCCCTAATAGCTTCCTTCACCTCACTTTTCAACCAGGCCGGCTGTCTTTTGGAGTTCCGTCTTTCATTTCTAATTTGTGGAATATGTTTGGCCTGGGCCTCCAGGATGGTATTTTTGAACAGTGTTCACGCCTGTTGTACAGTTTTTACCCTCTCAGTTGTCCCCCTAAGTTTTTTTTTTCCACCGTTCTTCTCATTTTATCATAGTCTCCTTTTTTAAAGTTAAATGCTAACGTATTTGACTTCCTGTGTATAGTTACTTCAAGGTTGATATCAAAACTGATCATATTATGATCACTGTTATCAAGCGGCCCCAGTACCATAACGTCCCTCACCAGATCATGCACTCCACTAAGGACCAAGTCTAGAATTTTTCCTTCTCTCGTCGGCTCCTGCACCAGCTGCTCCATAAAGCTGTCCTTTGTTTCATCAAGGAATTGTACCTCTCTAGCATGTCCCGATGTTACATTTACCCAGTCTATATTTGGATAATTGAAGTCACCCATTATTATCACATTGCCCATTTTGTTTGCGTCTCTGATTTCTTTTATCATTTCTGCGTCTACCTGCTCATCCTGGCGAGGCGGACGGTAGTACACTCCTATCACCGTCCTTTTCCCTTTTATACATGGAATTTCAACCCACAATGATTCAAAGGTCTGATTTGCGTCCTGCTGAATTTGTAATCTATTTGAGTCAAGGCTCTCGTTAATATACAATGCTACCCCTCCACCAGTTCGGTCCACCCTATCACTACGATATACTTTGTCCCACTGGTTATCCTCCTTCCACCAGGTCTCAGTAATGCCCATTATATCCAATTTTTCATTTAGTGCAATATATTCCAACTCTCCCATCTTATTTCTTAGACTCCTAGCATTTACATATAGACATTTCAGAGTATGTTTGTTGTTCCTATTTGCATGATGCTTACTACTGGACACTACTGATTTGCCATCTTTTGTCTGATCTTTAGTTGTATTTAAGGGCACCTGGCCTACCACGGTCTGTTGTGCAACCTCACTATCCAGAAACCCTAACTTCCCTGTTTGTGAGGTAGCTAGCATCACCGTTCCAAAAAGACAATTAGAAATCAGAAGATTTTCAGCTCTCTATTCCCCGTTCTTGGAGTAAAAATATGGAACTCTCTATCTATTCCCATCAGAACAGACAACAGCTACCTCAACCAGGAAGAGGCTAAAAACCTTTCTCTTCCCAAAGACTGCTTCATAACAATCCATCATGACTTTTGCTTCCTAGTATCATCCATTATCCTTTCTTTAATGTTTTAGTCTCATGCATGAATCAAGTGGTCTCTAATGTTTCTCAAACCTCACACTAACACTACTTGCTTTTGTCTCACTTAGAATGTAAACTACACTGAACCCTGGAAAGCGGTATACAAGAATTGATTTGAATTGAATTTCATTTGTTCCCATTAAAGTCAATGGGGCAAACTATTTTCTTCTCTAATAATGCTACTTTCCATATTTTCAATGAAGCATTATTAAAACTTTCTAGCAGGTATCTGTAACAGAGGCAACAGCACTATAAGCTATCAAGGGAGGCATGAAGACCCCACAGCACCAGCAAAGGGCACTAACAGCTACATGAAGACTCCAAGCCACCCCCAGAAGAGCAAGGTGATACATTGGAATGAAGACTCCAAGGTGCTGGGATAGGGACATAGCAGCACCAACAATGGCAGGAACATATCAAGGCACTGGGAGAAGGGTGAAACAGTACCAATACAGGCCAGAAGACACCCCCCCTCTGCAAGGCAGCAAGAATGGGTTAATGTAGCAACAGCATTGACTGGAAGAACCCAAGGTAGCAGGGGTGGGTTATAGTAGTGCTAGCATTGGCTGGAATACCCTGAGGGAGAGGGTTATAGCAGCATTAACATTGGCTGGAAGACCCCCAAGGCAATGGGAGTGGGTTAAAGTGGTACTAGCACTGGCATGAAGAGCCCAATGCAATGAAGACAAAAAGTTTGAGCACTGGTGTTCATGGGGTGGGGGGGGGGGGTGGGGTGTTATATTTATTTATTTATTTTAGATTTTGCTCACACCTTTTTCTTTAGTAGCTCAAGGTGAGTTACCTTCAGGTACACTAGAGGGCTGGAGGGCTCACAATCTAATTTTGTATCTGAGGCAATGAAAGGTTAAATTACTTTCCCAAGATCACAAGGAGCAGCAGTGGGATTTGACCCGGTGCCCCTGATGTGAAGCCTGGTGCTCTAACCACTAGGCTACTCCTCCAAAGATCTGGCCATTGGGGTTCAACGGGCTATTCACCATTAGAGATGGCATCAATACTTTCCTGAGGTAATTGGATGCATATTTGCACAAAATTTGTTTGCCTAAGAGGAAATGTTATCCTTGAGAGCAGTTGATAGTTAGAGACTAGGAGGTATAGCAATCATTAACTTTATCTACCAAGATGAGAAGAAGACCCCAAGGCACTGCAAAAAGGGTGCAGTGCACCAGCAACAGTGGAATGAAAAACAAAGGCACCAAGAAATGATTCAAGTAGGCAGAGAAGGAAAACTGGCATTTATGTAGAAAGACATTCATCACAAATCATATAAAGTGATGGTATTGTTGTTAGCGTCATAATGGTGGATCACTTGGGGCATGAGCAGTGTTAGAAAGAGGCAGAAATGTCAGAGATGGAAAAGGATGCAGCAGAAGCTTTATGCCAAGAAACCCCCTGGTAAGGTTTCCAGTGTGGGCATCATCTCAACATCATAAAGACCGAGGCAAAGAATTTATTTTATTTTATCTTATTGCTATTACTTTATCCTCCCTGAGCACCATTTACTCTTGGTCATCCAGTGGTCCAGCTCACTTCCTCATGGGTTTTTAAAAAAAACGATTTTAGTATTAGTGTTTTTCCTCTACAGCAAGTTTCTTTTTATAATCTCTCTTGACCTGCCTTATTTCTTTTTTACATCTAATTTAATGGTGCATGTGCTGATCTCCATTTTCTTCATTAGGGACCTCTTATCATTTTCTGATAGATGCCTTTTTGGCTTTCTCTGCCTTTTTCACCTGACCATTAAACCATGCTGGCCATGATTTGTCCTATGTTCATGCCTCATGTAAACCTTAGACCCTGGCAGTTGCTCTTCTTGTTTTCTAATTTCTTCATTTATCATAGTCTCACTTTTTAAACATAAGTGCCACATCAGAATTTTTTTCAGTATCTTCACTCCACTTATGACCTACCCTGCCACCCTTACTCCTTGCACCAGGTCCTGTATATCAAGAAAGACTAGATCTAAAGTACTTTCCCCAGATCCAGGACCAACATTTCAAAGAAGCAACATTCAGAAACTTCCCTGGCATGTCTCAGTGAGACATTTGCCCAATCAATACTGGGGTAACTGAAATTTCCTAATATTATTATGCTAGCAAATTTATTAGCTTTCCTAATTTTTGTTAGCATTTCACTGACTGTCTTTTCATTCTGTCTGGATGGATGACAGTATATCTCCATCACTATACTCCCGCCCCATCACACATGGAATTTCTATCTTAAAGATTCCACACTGCATCTTATTTCCTGCAGAAAGTTTGTTCTGCCATCCTTTTCACCAATTTAATCCACACTGTCATTTCAATATAAATTCTACCCTGCATTATAAAAAACAAATGCAGCGCGTCTACCCCTGCCTTCACCGTTAGCCTCCAGCGATCGGGCTCCAGCTGACTCACGGCCACCCTTGTGCAGGGAAAGGCAATTGAACCTCTCCCCGCAAGGGCCTGCATAGGGACCACGCAGTGTACTTACCCCTGCCTCCACCGTCTACCTCTCAGCGCAACAGAATCGAAATCTTCAGCAGGGTCCATCCGATCCCACACGCTGCAGCCGCGAACAGCCGGGCACCTGACCCCATATTGGAGGCCAAAATTAGGTGAGGGAGCCATATCAGTGGGCTGCACCATAGTAGGGAAGCTCGGCAACATACTAGAGCCCCCAGGGAGATCACTCAAGTCTCCAAGGAGCCGGAGACAAGACCGGAGGAGCAGCAACAAAGAACACCTCTGGGACAACATCAGGAGATGCCGGAGTGCATCAGGGAGAACACCGGGGCCACTGAAAACACAGCCCCGGCCTGCAAATGTGAACCCCAGACCCAAGGACTCTCCCGACCTGGAGCAACACCACGTGCACTGTCCATGAGTGAACTTCCCTAATCACCACCACAACTTCCTAACGCACGAAGATTCCTTAATCGAGGAAAGACTCCTAACACCTGACTGTGAGTACCTCACCCATATCCCCTCCCCAAAAAAAACAAAACAAAAAAAACCCCTCACTCAAGTTCTAACAAATAGCCTACAACACACGATCACCAAGTGCCCAAGCTGATCCACCACCAAAATGAATACCTTCATACTGTTCCTAGTAATTTACTCATTATCACTAGTCCACCTAACACTAACTACCCCACTTGCAGGAAGCAACATCATCCCCATATTACACCACCCCCAACGACCGACCAGATACACACTACCTCATCAGACCATCATCAATCATACCAAAGAAAGACCACCAGTGCGCAGACAATCACTACAGAAGGGAAAGAACCCCCACAACAAACTCACAACAACAAACCAAAGACAAATAACAAAAATCCACTTAACTGACCCATTTCAAAAAATTCAAATCAGCAACATCAACGCCAGATCTGTAGTAAACAAAACAACACTACTAAAAAACTGGATCACGTCAGACAACCTCAACCTACTCTTCATCAATGAAACCTGGCTCCATGATGATAAAGACCCCATGATCTTAGATCTTTGCCCCCCAGGATACAAAATCGTTCAGTGGACCAGGAAGGAAAAGAGAGGTGGAGGCATAGCTTTAATTTACCAATCCCAGTTCACTATCGAAACCATTGCCGAGTCCATAACACCACAACTTGAAATTGCATCCCTTAGGATCCATAACAAAACCTTCCACGACCATCTTAACTCTGTCCTGTTTTATAGACCACCGGGAAACTGGAATGAGTGCCAGACTACCTTCACTGATTTCATTTCAAACACATGTGCGACCAATTTCAACATACTAATATTAGGAGACATCAACCTTCATCTAGAAGGATCAGGCGACCCTCAGGGGGAGGAATGCTGGCTTCGGCCTAACCCCTGGTAAGCCTTTCCTCAGCTGAGAGGTGCCCAGCTCTACCACCGGCTGCCTTTCAGGTGCTGTGGAGGACTTGCAGCTCATCTGCATATCCGTACAGCCTTCTCCGGGGTGACACCCAGGTCCACTCCGATCCACTCAGGGCCTCCGCTCTAGGTGCCCAGCGCTCCCACCAGGTGCTGTGGAGGACTTGCAGCCCTTCTGCATTTCCTCACAGCTGTATCCGGGGTGACTCCAGTTCCACCCCGATCTTCCCAGGACCTTCGCTCCAAGTGCACAGAGTTTCCAGGTGCATTTTGGCTAGGATCAGGCGACCCTCAGGGGGAGGAATGCTGGCTTCGGCCTAACCCCTGGTAAGCCTTTCCTCAGCTGAGAGGTGCCCAGCTCTACCACCGGCTGCCTTTCAGGTGCTGTGGAGGACTTGCAGCTCATCTGCATATCCTTACAGCCTTCTCCTGGGTGACACTCAGGTCCACTCTGATCCACTCAGGGCCTCCGCTCTAGGTGCCGCGGGGCATTTTTCTCTTTACATCTAATCTTCTTCCCAGTTGCTAAAGTACCTCAGTCATTTATGGCCCCTATTCACATTCTCTTCCTAGCCCTGTCCCTTCTTAATCTTTTCCCTCACCCCCTACCTCTCTCCGCTACAGGAACTCACTGCCCATCCATCGACTTCATCACCTCACCTTCTCTCCTACCCTCTTCCTCCCTCTTGGCTTTTAATCTCCGCCTCTTTCTTCCCTACATTTTGCCTTCCCCATTCCACCTAAATACCTCTCGTCTTCGACGCCTTCGTGGCCACACCTCTCCTACTCTCCTCCGCTCTCTTTTACTCCTTCTCTTACTCTCAGCCGGTGACATCAATCCCAATCCTGGCCCCCCCCCACCAACTATTATCCCAACTCTACAGATCTCACCGTGACCTCTCTAACCTCATTTCTATTTCTCTACTCCCCTCCTCTTCTCTGCCCTTCTCTTGTGCCCTATGGAATGCTACTACTACTACTATTTAGCATTTCTATAGCGCTACAAGGCATACGCAGCGCTGCACAAACATAGAAGAAAGACAGTCCCTGCTCAAAGAGCTTACAATCTAATAGACAAAAAATAAAAAATAAGCAAATCAAATCAATTAATGTGAACGGGAAGGAAGACAGGAGGGTAGGTGGAGGCGAGTGGTTACAAGTGGTTACGAGTCAAAGGCAATGTTAAAGAGGTGGGCTTTCAGTCTAGATTTAAAGGTGGCCAAGGATGGGGCAAGATGTAGGGGCTCAGGAAGTTTATTCCAGGCGTAGGGTGCAGCGAGACAGAAGGCGCGAAGTCTGGAGTTGGCAGTAGTGAAGAAGGGAACAGATAAGAAGGATTTATCCATGGAGCGGAGTGCACGGGAAGGGGTGTAGGGAAGGACGAGTGTGGAGAGATACTGGGGAGCAGCAGAGTGAATACATTTATAGGTTAGTAGAAGAAGTTTGAACAGGATGCGAAAACGGATAGGGAGCCAGTGAAGGGTCTTGAGGAGAGGGGTAGTATGAGTAAAGCGACCCTGGCGGAAGATGAGACGGGCAGCAGAGTTTTGAACCGACTGGAGAGGGGAGAGGTGACTAAGTGGGAGGCCAGCAAGAAGCAGATTGCAGTAGTCTAAACGAGAGGTGACAAGGGTGTGGATGAGGGTTTTGGTAGAGTGCTCGGAAAGAAAGGGGCGGATTTTACGGGTGTTGTAAAGAAAGAAACGACAGGTCTTGGCGGTCTGCTGGATATGAGCAGAGAAGGAGAGAGAAGAGTCAAAGATGACCCCAAGGTTTCGAGCTGAGGAGACAGGGAGAATGAGAGAGTCATCAACAGAAATAGAAAACGGGGGGAGCGGGGAGGTGGGTTTGGGGGGGAAAATGAGAAGCTCGGTTTTGGTCATATTTAATTTCAGGTGGCGTTGAGACATCCAGGCAGCAATGTCAGACAAGCACGCTGAATCTTTGGTTTGGATGCAAGGTGAGATATCAGGGGTAGAAAGGTAGATTTGGGAGTCATCAGCATAGAGATGGTAGGAAAAGCCATGGGATGAGATTAATGAACCAAGGGAAGAAGTGTAGATAGAAAAGAGGAGGGGACCAAGAACAGAACCCTGAGGTACGCCGACAGGCAGAGGGATAGAAGTAGAAGAGGATCCACCAGAGTGAACACTAAAGGTGCGGAGGGAGAGGTAGGAAGAGAACCAGGAAAGGACAGAGCCCTGGAATCCAAGTGAGGACAGGGTATCGAGAAGTATGCTGTGATCGACAGTGTCAAAAGCAGCGGAAAGATCAAGAAGAATGAGGATGGAATATTGACCTCTGGATTTAGCCAGTAATAGGTCATTGGAGACTTAGTAAGCGCAGTTTCGGTTGAGTGGAGAGGGCGAAAACCAGATTGTAATGGGTCAAGAATAGCATGTGAGGAGAGAAAATCAAGGCAGCGGCGGTGAACAGCACGCTCAAGTAATTTGGAGAGAAAAGGAAGGAGGGAGATGGGTCGGTAATTAGAGGGACAAGTAGGGTCAAGTGAAGGCTTCTTAAGGAGAGGTGTGACCACAGCATGTTTAAAGGCAGCAGGGACAGTCGCAGTGGAAAGTGAGAGGTTGAGAATGTGACAGATAAAAGGAATAAGAGTAGGAGAGATGGCATTAAGAAGGTGGGTGGGAATGGGATCAGAGGAACAGGTGGTACATTTTGAGGAAGAAAGGAGAAGTGTAGTTTCCTCAATAGTAACTTCAGGAAAGGAGGAAAGGGAATGAGGGGAAGGAGAGAGAGGGGAACAGACTAGTGGAGGGAGAGCTGGTGAGGTAGAGAAAGCAAGGTTTATCTTTTGAACCTTGTTGTGAAAGAATTCAGCAAGGGTCTGAGGAGATAATGAAGGGGGAGTTGGGGGAGGGGGCACCTTGAGGAGAGAGTTCAATGTGGTGAAGAGAAGTCGAGGATTAGAGCCAAGAGAGTTGGTCAGTTGGATATAATAATCCTGTTTGGCACGTAAAAGAGCAGATTGGAAGGAGGTCAGCATGAACTTAAAGTGTAAGAAATCAGCAAGGGCCCGAGATTTCCGCCAGAGGCGTTCGGCGGAGCGGGTACAGGAACGTAGGTAGCGGATATTAGAAGTCAGCCAAGGTTGGGGTTTTGTACGCCTTACAGGGCGGGTCATCAAAGGTGCAAGAGTGTCTAAGGCAGAGGATAGAGTATTGTTGTAAGAAGAAACAGCCTCGTTGACAGACGTGGATGGTGCCACAGTAGAGAGGAGGTTTGAAACATGCGAGGATAGAGATGAAGGGTCAATATCGTGAAGATTCCTAGATAAATTAGATAAGATAGGACGGGACTGGGAGGGAGGAGATTTAAGTGTGAAAGTTATAAGATGGTGATCAGAGGAGGGATGATCAGAGGCAAGGAAACTAGAAGGTGAACAGTTGGAGGAGAAGATGAGATCAAGACAGTGACCATTTTGATGAGTGGGGGAGGTGGAGCATAGTTGGAGATTAAAGGACGACATTAAAGCGAGTAACTTGGAAATATAAGAGTTGGAAGGATCATTAGCAGGAATATTAAAGTCACCAAGGATGAGAGAGGGGGAGGAAGGATCATGGAAGAAGGCAAGCCAGGCGTCAAAGTCTCTGAGAAAGGATGAAAGGGACTTTATCAGGGGGACGATAAATGACCGCTATTCGAAGAGGCAGAGGAGAGAAAAGGCGGATAGTGTGGACTTCAAAGGAGGAAAAACAGTGAGATTGAGGTGGAAGAAGGGGTTGAAATCTAGAGGAGGGAGAGAGAAGTAGTCCAACACCGCCCCCACGGCCAGCAGGGCGAGGAGTATGTGAAAATATATAACCACCATGGCACAGGGCTGCGACTGAAGCAGAGTCATCAGGGCAGAGCCAGGTTTCTGTTATGGCGAGCAGATGGAGGTGACGCGAGATAAAGAGGTCCTGGATATAGGGGAGTTTGTTACAGATAGAGCGGGCATTCCATAGGGCGCAAGAGAAGGGCAGAGAAGAGGAGGGGAGTAGAGGAATAGAGATGAGGTTAGAGCGGTCACGGTGAGATCTGTAGAGTTTGGATAATAGTTGGTGAGGAGGGCCAGGATTGGGATTGATGTCACCAGCTGAGAGTAAGAGAAGGAGTAAAAGAGAGCGGAGGAGAGTAGGAGAGGTGTGGCCACGAAGGCGTCGAAGGCGAGAGGTATTTAGGTGGAATGGGGAAGGCAAAATGGAGGGAAGAAAGAGACGGAGATTAAAAGCCAAGAGGGAGGAAGAGGGTAGGAGAGAAGGTGAGGTGATGAAGTCAATGGATGGGAAGTGAGTTCCTGTAGCGGGGAGAGGTAGGGGGTGAGGGAAAAGATTAGGAAGGGACAGAGCTAGGAAGAGAATGTGAATAGGGGCCATAAACAATTAAGGTACTTTAGCAACTGGAAAAAGATTAGATACAAAGAGAAAAATGCCCCGCGGCACCTAGAGCGGAGGCCCTGAGTGGATCGGGGTGGACCTGGGTGTCACCCCGGAGAAGGCTGTAAGGATATGCAGATGAGCTGCAAGTCCTCCACAGCACCTGAAAGGCAGCCGGTGGTAGAGCTGGGTACCTCTCAGCTGAGGAAAGGCTTACCAGGGGTTAGGCCGAAGCCAGCATTCCTCCCCCTGAGGGTCGCCTGATCCTAGCCAAAAAGCACCTGGAAACTCTGTGCACTTGGAGAGAAGGCCCTGGGAAGATCGGGGTGGAACTGGAGTCACCCCGGATACAGCTGTGAGGAAATGCAGAAGGGCTGCAAGTCCTCCACAGCACCTGGTGGGAGCGCTGGGCACCTAGAGCGGAATGCCCGCTCTATCTGTAACAAACTCGCCTATATCCAGGACCTCTTTATCTCGCGTCACCTCCATCTGCTCGCCATAACAGAAACCTGGCTCTGCCCTGATGACTCTGCTTCAGTCGCAGCCCTCTGCCATGGCGGTTATCTATTTTCACATACTCCTCGCCCTGCTGGCCGTGGGGGCGGTGTTGGACTACTTCTCTCTCCCTCCTCCAGATTTCAACCCCTTCTTCCACCTCAATCTCACTGTTTTTCCTCCTTTGAAGTCCACTCTATCCGCCTTTTCTCTCCTCTGCCTCTTCGAATAGCGGTCATTTATCGTCCCCCTGATAAGTCCCTTTCATCCTTTCTCAGTGACTTTGACGCCTGGCTTGCCTTCTTCCATGATCCCTCCTCCCCCTCTCTCATCCTTGGTGACTTTAGTATTCCTGCTAATGATCCTTCCAACTCTTATATTTCCAAGTTACTCGCTTTAACGTCCTCCTTTAATCTCCAACTATGCTCCACCTCCCCCACTGTCTTGATCTCATCTTCTCCTCCAACTGTTCACCCTCTAGTTTCCTTGCCTCTGATCTTCCCTCCTTTGATCACCATCTTATAACTTTCACACTTAAATCTCCTCCCTCCCAGTCCCGTCCTATCTTATCTAATTTATCTAGGAATCTTCACGATATTGACCCTTCATCTCTATCCTCCCATGTTTCAAACCTCCTCTCTACTGTGGCACCATCCACGTCTGTCAACGAGGCTGTTTCTTCTTACAACAATACTCTGTCCTCTGCCTTAGACACTCTTGCACCTTTGATGACCCGCCCTGTAAGGCGTACAAAACCCCAACCTTGGCTGACTTCTAATATCCGCTACCTACGTTCCTGTACCCACTCCGCCAAACGCCTCTGGCGGAAATCTCGGGCCCTTGCTGATTTCTTACACTTTAAGTTCATGCTGACCTCCTTCCAATCTGCTCTTTTACGTGCCAAACAGGATTATTATATCCAACTGACCAACTCTCTTGGCTCTAATCCTCGACTTCTCTTCACCACATTGAACTCTCTCCTCAAGGTGCCCCCTCCCCCAACTCCCCCTTCATTATCTCCTCAGACCCTTGCTGAATTCTTTCACAACAAGGTTCAAAAGATAAACCTTGCTTTCTCTACCTCATCACCTCTCCCTCCACTAGTCTGTTCCCCTCTCTCTCCTTCCCCTCATTCCCTTTCCTCCTTTCCTGAAGTTACTATTGAGGAAACTACACTTCTCCTTTTTTCCTCAAAATGTACCACCTGTTCCTCTGATCCCATTCCCACCCACCTTCTTAATGCCATCTCTCCTGCTCTTATTCCTTTTATCTGTCACATTCTCAACCTCTCACTTTCCACTGCGACTGTCCCTGCTGCCTTTAAACATGCTGTGGTCACACCTCTCCTTAAAAAGCCTTCACTCGACCCTACTTGTCCCTCTAATTACCGACCCATCTCCCTCCTTCCTTTTCTCTCCAAATTACTTGAGCGTGCTGTTCACCGCCGCTGCCTTGATTTTCTCTCCTCACATGCTATTCTTGACCCATTACAATCTGGTTTTCGCCCTCTCCACTCAACCGAAACTGCGCTTACTAAAGTCTCCAATGACCTATTACTGGCTAAATCCAGAGGTCAATATTCCATCCTCATTCTTCTTGATCTTTCTGCTGCTTTTGACACTGTCGATCACAGCATACTTCTCGATACTCTGTCCTCACTTGGATTCCAGGGCTCTGTCCTTTCCTGGTTCTCTTCCTACCTCTCCCTCCGCACCTTTAGTGTTCACTCTGGTGGATCCTCTTCTACTTCTATCCCTCTGCCTGTCGGCGTACCTCAGGGTTCAGTTCTTGGTCCCCTCCTCTTTTCTATCTACACTTCTTCCCTTGGTTCATTAATCTCATCCCATGGCTTTTCCTACCATCTCTATGCTGATGACTCCCAAATCTACCTTTCTACCCCTGATATCTCACCTTGCATCCAAACCAAAGTTTCAGCGTGCTTGTCTGACATTGCTGTCTGGATGTCTCAACGCCACCTGAAATTAAATATGACCAAAACTGAGCTTCTCATTTCTCCCCCCAAACCCACCTCCCCGCTCCCCCCATTTTCTATTTCTGTTGCTGGCTCTCTCATTCTCCCTGTCTCCTTAGCTCGAAACCTTGGGGTCATCTTTGACTCTTCTCTCTCCTTCTCTGCTTATATCCAGCAGATTGCCAAGACCTGTCGTTTCTTTCTTTACAACATCCGTAAAATCTGCCCCTTTCTTTCCGAGCACTCTACCAAAACCCTCATCCACACCCTTGTCACCTCTCGTTTAGACTACTGCAATCTGCTTCTTGCTGGCCTCCCACTTAGTCACCTCTCCCCTCTCCAGTCGGTTCAAAACTCTGCTGTCCGTCTCATCTTCCGCCAGGGTCGCTTTACTCATACTACCCCTCTCCTCAAGACCCTTCACTGGCTCCCTATCCGTTTTCGCATCCTGTTCAAATTCTTCTACTAACCTATAAATGTACTCACTCTGCTGCTCCCCAGTATCTCTCCACACTCGTCCTTCCCTACACCCCTTCCCGTGCACTCCGCTCCATGGATAAATCCTTCTTATATGTTCCCTTCTCCACTACTGCCAACTCCAGACTTCGCGCCTTCTGTCTCGCTGCACCCTACGCCTGGAATAAACTTCCTGAGCCCCTACATCTTGCCCCATCCTTAGCCACCTTTAAATCTAGACTGAAAGCCCACCTCTTTAACATTGCTTTTGACTCGTAACCACTTGTAACCACTCACCTCCACCTACCCTCCTCTCTTCCTTCCCGTTCACATTAATTGATTTGATTTGCTTACTTTATTTATTTTTTGTCTATTAGATTGTAAGCTCTTTGAGCAGGGACTCTCTTTCTTCTATGTTTGTGCAGCGCTGCATACGCCTTGTAGTGCTATAGAAATGCTAAATAGTAGTAGTAGTAGAAGACCCAAATTCCACTAACACACGAGAATGTAAGGACTTTCTCCATTCATGGGACCTCACATGGCCCCAAACGCAACCACATGTTGGACCTCATCTCATATAAACTACCACCAGACCAGAACCTTAAAATTACAGATACTAAATGGTCAGAAACACCTTGGTCCGACCACCATAAACTAAATCTATCACTAAAATGGCGTAAGAAAGGCTCCCACCACACACAACAACCTACAACCTACAGCACCAGAGGCCAAATGGACCCAGAAATATTCTGGTTAGAGATTTACAGTGGAGGATGGACTGCACAAACGGATTCTGCACAATATCTCACAGAATGGGATGAAAGATGCAGAAACATACTAGACGAAATAGCGCCCTTACAAACAAGAACCTCACGCAGGCACAATACTATACCATGGTTTAATGATGAACTGAAAAACTTAAAAACACAAACAAGGAAACTCGAACGAGCATGGAAAAAATAAAAGATGAACACACACTCAATGCATGGAAACTCATACACAGAAAATACAAATACGCAATAAGACAAAACAAAAGGACATACTACAAAACTAAAATAGGGCTGGACTACAAAGATATGAAGAAACTGTACCAAAATGTCAACAAGCTACTAGACACTACAGCAGTCACTGCAACCAACACAGACATCCCATCTGCTGACAAACTGGCTACCTACTTCAATGAAAAAATTACCAACCTATGAAAAATGTTATCTCAGAACACAACTAACACCGAAAACTTTATCAATAATCTGGATCCAAATCCTGGAGAATACCCAGCCGACCGAACCTGGTCAAACTTCACACTCCTGACCGTTGAAACCGTAACCCAAGCAGTGAAAAGGTTCTCTAGCACCCATTGCAAACTGGATACCTGCCCCAGCTACCTACTAAAATCTGCCCCTGACCGCTTCACAACAGACCTCACATCCCACCTTAACTACATGCTCCAACAAGGTCTTTTCCCTGAGGAACACAGTAACATCCTACTTACCCCAATCCCAAAAGATATCAAGAAAAAAGCAACCAAAATTACCAACTACCGCCCAGTTGCATCTATTCCAGTAGCAATTAAATTGGTGGAGAGCATGGTGACCAAACAGATTACTGATTACCTACACAAGTTCTCAATACTCCATGAATCACAATCAGGCTTCCGCCCCCTTCATAGCACTGAATCTGTGCTAGTCACTCTCCTGTCCAAATTCAAGCAGGAAATAGCCACAGGTAAAAATAAACTTCTACAATTTGACATGTCGAGCGCATTCAACATGGTAAACCACAAAATACTGCTGAGACTTCTAGACTATTTCGGAATCGGGGGAAACATACTCAACTGGATCAAAGGTTTCCTAACCACTAGAACATACCAAGTAAAATCAAAATTAAACATATCACCACCTTGGAAAGCAGACTGTGGAGTACCTCAAGGATCACCAATGTCACCAATACTCTTCAACATAATGATGATCCCACTAGCCAAGGCATTATCAAATATGTCACAATTTACATTCCCTGCAGACATGATCTAACAGAAATCAATGACGAAATTAAACTCAGACTGAATACCATGGATTCATGGGCAAACTCATTTCAATTGAAACTGAATACTGAAAAAACACACTGTCTCATCCGCTCATCTCAACACAATACATACAAACCAACAACCCCAGAACACACCCTCCCTATCTCAAACAGCCTGAAAATATTGGTCGTGACAATCGACCGCAACCTCACTCCAGAGAGCCAAGTGAACTCTACAACAAAGAAAATGTTCCACTTGATGTGGAAACTTAAACGCTTAAAACCTTTCTTCCCAAGGGAAATATTTCATAACCTGATACAATCAATGGTGCTAAGTCACGTAGACTATTGCAACAGAATATACGCTGGATGCAAAGAACAACTTATAAAGAAACTCCAGACCATTCAGAATACAGCAGCCAGACTAATTTTTGGCAAATCGCAATTTGACAGTGCCAAGCCCCTCCGTGAAAAAACTGCATTGTCTGCCAATCAAAGAACGTATTACTTTAAAAATCTGCACCCTGGTCCACAGGATTATTTATGGCCAAGTCCCGGAATATATGTCAGATCTTATAGACCTACCACTCAGAAATATAACCAGATCATCTCGAACATACCTAAACCTCCAGTATCCGAACTGCAAAAAAAATTAAATACAAAACAACCTATGCGTCCAACTTCTCCTATACAAGCACACAATTATGGAACGCACTGCCTAAAGTTGTGAAGACAACCTACGACCACCTAAACTTTAGGAAATCACTGAAAACTTACCTATTTAAAAAGGCATAACCCGCCGACCCAACTTAAATGCATGAACTCTGCAACACATCACAACCAAAGCTTGTACTGGACACTAAATAATCTCTCCTCTCCTTGATTCTGATTGTAACTGAAACATATGTTCCTTACTCAACCATATTATCACCTATATTTGTTTCTTTACCGAACTGGCGAATGCCTCTATGGTACTATGTAAGCCACATTATGCCTGCAAATAGGTGAGAAAATGTGGGATACAAATGTAACAAATAATAATAAAGGCAGGTGGCACCTTATAGACTAATTAATTTATTGAGGCACGAGCTTTCAAGAGCTTTCTTTTGATGTGTGTATAAGATACTACCTGCCTTAGACATTTTTGTTACACAGGACTAACATAGCTACACCTTTCAACATTTTTGCCCTGCTATCACATTAAAGGGCTGCCCCTTCTTCCACAAGGTCTCTGAATTGCCTATTATATCTCTCTAATTTACTGCCATACATTTTTACTCCCCCATCTTATTTTTAGACTAATAGCATTCTCATATAGACAATTTAAAGAATGTTTTTTTTAATATGTACAACCTGTGTGACAGTTGATGGGGGTAATTTGAAATCATTTATCTCAATCTTTTTAATTTACTCCTGGGCTACTTCAGCGTTTATCATAGAACATCCTGAGAGAGGGATTAACTTCTGCACTTTGCCAGTATCTTTTGAAGGTCCCTTACTCCAAACCATGTGATCCTGAGTGACTTTTGCCTTTCCTCCATATTCTAGTTTAAAATCTGCTTTATCTCCTTTTTATATTTAGCTTATACCTTTTTCAGTAGTAGCTCAAGGCAAGTTACATTCAGGTACATTAGGTATTTCCCTGTCCCTGGAGTGCATAAAGTCTAACCCCCCTGTTTACAAAGCCATGCTAGTAGCTGCCGCACGGCTCCTCCACTTTTGGAAAGCTCCCTACTTTCCCCCATCATCTGATCTTCACATTGAGATTCCAGAGCTCTGTCTACCTGTTGGATCATGTGTGTGGAACAAGTAGGGTTATCATATTTTGTCCCCCAAAAAGGAGGACACATGCCCCGCCCCCACCACACACCCACCAAGCCCCCTTTCATGCCCTTGCTCCACCCCCTGTCACATTTTCTCCTCCCCCCCTGTTACACACCCTGTCACTCCCCCTCCCCTTACCTTACTACTGCCCTGGTGGTCTAGTGACCTCTTCGGGGCAGAAAAGAGCCACCTCTTTCCTGCCCGGAGCGCTGCCCTGCATGCATCCTTCCTGTTCCTGATCTCGGCTGCGATTCAAAATGGCCACCGAGAGTTGAAGTCTCGAGAGGCCACTTCAACTCTCGGTGGCCATTTTGAATCGGCGCCGAGATCAGGAACAGGAAGGAACTTACTGCCACTTAACCTGAAATCGGTGTACGAAGTGACCACTTTCCGCAAATTCCTGAAGACCTATCTCTTCGACAAAATATATTATAAAGAACAACATGCGTAACTCCACCTTCTTCTAGATATCCAGGAATGTTCTTTGTCTTTTGCTCCCATACCTTCTTGTACCTAATGCCTTTGACTCTAACACTATCATGTATTTCACCATCATGTAACCAAAACTTCTGCTAAAACAAAGTATACTCTTTTCTATTCCCAATATTATGTATTTCACCACCATGTACCCAAAACTTGCTGTAAATCCAAATGTACATTCTTTTCTACTTCCAATATCCACGATGAAATGTAAGCCACATTGAGCCTGCAAAAAGGTGGGATAATGTGGGATACAAATGTAATAATAATAATAATGCATGCAGGGCAGCGCTCCGGGCAGGAAAGAGGGGGCTGTTTCCTGCCCCGAAGGCAGAAGAGGTCACTAGACCACCAGGGCAGTAGTAAGTAAGCGGAAGGGAGGCTAGCAATCTGCCCATTTGTCCAGATTTCTGGAAATCCGGACAAACGGGCAGATTGGCAAAACCCACCCGGACATGTCCTCAAAAAGATCACCTCTGTTTTCTTTTAAACCTTTATCAGAAGTGGCCATTGAACTCTATCAAAGGTTTTTTCAGTACCAGTAAATAGCAATATCAATGGGATTTTACCCATTTGTGCCACTCAGATCAAATCAACTTAACTTTAATGTAATTTGTAGCTTTTCTACCTTTTATGAATCCTACCTGCCAAAAATGAATCAATTTCTGCATAATCCCTGCCGACCTTTATTTATTTATTTATTATATTTGTATCCTGCGCTTTCCCGCTCATCACAGGCTCAATGCGGCTTACATAGTAACAAGAGAATACAATCTGTAGTATCTGAATCAACAAAGGAGGTATGTGGTAGGACAAATGAACAAGGGTAAATGGGATAAAAGAGGTATGAGAGAAAGGATAGGAATAGGTAAGTAAGTGGAGCGATGAAGAAGAGGTAGGGAAGAGCATGGAGGGTAAGAAGATTGGTAGGAGGTAATTTCTGAGCCATTGCTGTTAATGATTAGATGAACTGGTAAATGGATGGGTTGCTTATGTTTCCTTATGGTAGGTCAAGTCATTTGGGTAAATCTGTTTGAATAGATGGATTTTCAATAGTTTCCTAAAGGGAAGGTATTGACTAGTTGATCGAATGTATCTGGATACAGCATTCCAGAGTTGGGATCCCAGGTAGGGGAAGTTAAATGCATGATATGTTTTATACTTTAGTCCTTTGCAGTTGGGAGGGTGCAGATTAAGGTATGTTCGTGAAGATGCTGACCTGTTTCTGGATGGAAGATCTAATAGATTGACCATGTAACTTGGTGATACTCGATGGATGATCTTGTGTATTAGTGTGATGGCCTTAAAGTTGACTTGTTCTCTAATAGGGAGCCAATGAAGTTTCATACGGAGGGGTGTTGCACTTTCGAATCTAGGCTTCCCATAAATAAATCTAGCTGCCGTGTTCTGGGCAGTCTGAAGTTTCTTCATGATTTGGGCCTTACATCCAATGAAGATACTATTACAGTAATAAGCATGGGTTAGTACTGTGGATTGTACCAAATTGCAGAAGGTATTCAAGGGGAGATAAGGTTTCACACATTTCAACATCCACATCATGTTGAACACTTTCTTGGTGATGGATGTTGCGTGGTCTTTAAGGGATAAGTATTTATCCAATGTAACTCCAAGGATTTTCAGATTGTTGGATATAGGAATTGTGATATCAGGAGTGGTGAGAGTAGTTGGATGGAATGTGGAATATTGGGAGGAGAGGATTAAGCATTGAGTTTTGTCTTTGTTCAATTTCATTTTGAAAGCATTGGCCCAAGAAGTTAGGGTATTCATACCATTGGTTATTTTGTTGGAAATTTCTGCCAGGTTAAATTTGAAGGGAATAAATATGATAACGTCGTCAGCATAGATAAAAGGGTTGAGACCATGTTTGGAAAGGGATTTAGCCAGAGGAATCATCATAAGGTTGAATAGAATTGGGGATAGGGGAGAACCCTGAGGTATACCACAATCTGATGACCAGGGAGATGAAATTGCAGTAGATGATTTGACTTGATAGGATCTAGAGGTAATAAAGCCTTCAATCCATTTTATAACATTGCCACCAATTCCCAACTTATCCAGAAGTCTAGTAAGAATACAATGGTCAACCATGTCAAATGCTCCAGACATATCAAACTGCAAAAGGAGTACGCTATTTCCAATTGATATTTCTTGCTTGAATCTGGATATTAAAGTAAGCAATACTGTTTCCGTACTATGGGTAGGACAGAACCCTGATTGAGATTCATGAAGGATGGAGAATTTTTGTATATACTCGTTGACTTGAAAGGTCACTCTGTTTTCCATTAATTTAGTTAGTAGGGGGATGGAAGCCACTGGTCGGTAATTGGTAACATCACCTATAGGTTTTTTGGAATCTTTGGGTATTGGTGTGAGTAATATCTTACCGTGTTCTGTAGGGAAGGAACCTTGTTGTAACAAGAAGTTAAGGTGGGCAGTGAGATCTGTGATGAAGCGTTCAGGGGTGTCTTTCATTAAGTGGCTGGGGCAGGAATCAAGATGACAATGGGATCTGGAGAGTTTAGAGATCGCCTTGGAAACTTCGTCGGTGGTGAGGAGGGTGAAACTTGTCCATGATTGGTCAGCCGGAATTTCATTAATGTTGGGATCCAATTCATCGAGAAAGGTATCTATGTAGTTATCATCATGGGAATTGAGTTACGAAGATTAGTAATTTTATTATAAAAGTGCTTAGCCAATTGGTCTGCAGATGGCCAATTTGAAGGTGAGAAGGTAACTGGATTAGTGTTGAGGAGACTCTTTATTAGCTGATATTGTTTCTTTATATCTGTACAAACCAAATATATTTAGGGCTAGCTATTACTCTACTACAATGATGATAATGAATTTAATTGAGGAAAAGACTTCAGATCATTGGTAGCAGCTGACTATATTTGGTTTGTTCAAATTAAATGCGGGCTGCTACCAACAATTTTGTTACACATTCTTTATATCTGTGCCATTGGTTGTGATTTTTTGAGTATAGTAGGTTCTTTTTGCTCTTTTTATGGTGTTCTTATAAATTCACTGTGACTGTTTCCAGGCGTTAAAGGTGAGGTTATTTCTTGATCTGCTCCATGCTTTTTCTAGTTTTCTGGTTTGTGATTTTAGGTTTTTTAGTAGGTTATTAAACCATGGTGATGGTTGACGTTTACATAAAATTCTGGATTGAAGGGAAGCAATTTCGTCTAGGATGAGTTTGCATCTGGTGTTCCAAACTGTAAGGAAGGAGAGAGAGAGTTAGGTTGTGCTGACCAGTTGTTGTTATATATATGTTGCCAGAAACTGTCTTTATCAATCCGTCCTCTAGAGGTGATTGTTGAGGGATTTTGAGTTAAAGCATATCCTTTGTGCGCCAATATAAGGTTAGTGTCGATTTATAATGATCAGACCAAGGGATATTAAACCATTTGATATCAGATATAGTTATGTTTTGGTTGTTGGAGAATTTGTAAGAAATTATGTCAAGCGAGCGACCTTTAATGTGAGTTGGTTGCACTGGAGGAAGGTCAATATTGCAGAGTTGAAAGAATTCCATACAATCGCGGGTATTCGGGGAGTTGGAGTCTTCTAAGTGTAGATTTAGGTCTCCAATTAATAGTACATTGGAGTAATTAGTGCAGGCGTCTGCAATAAAGTCCATAAAAATGGATTGACTGTTATTCCAGTTTATTGGAGGTCTGTAAAACAGAATGCAAGTTAGTTGGTCGCATAGTTTAAGATTATGGAGTGTAGCTTTTCTGCCTTTTATAAATCCCATCTGCCAAGAATGATTCAATTTCTGCATAGTCCCTGCCAACCTTGTTCCACAGTGTTTGTTAAGATTTTTAATTCTAAATTTAGAAGTATGATAGACCTATATGACCCACAATCAATCTTTACCTTCATTGGTAATAATGATAATCCTTGCAAGAAGCATTGATTTTGGAGTCTTTAGATTCCTTATGAAAGCATTAAACAATTTGGCCATGGGAGTTGCCAAATCTTGATTTTGCTATCTTTAGCAATATTTCTTTTTCCGGTACTTTTAGGTTGCTAGAAGATAGTCTTGCCTTCTCTGCTATATGCTCTATAGTTTTACAAAGCTTTTTGGTGACAATTTTTAAACTGTCTATAATAATTCAAACTGGTGAGGGAATACAGGTACTTTGAAGTAGGCATCAAATATGCTTGTGAAAGAGAGCACATGTGGAGTCCACTCCTTCCTCCCCTGTCAAAATATGCATGTTGTGAACAGCACATTTATGTTGACTCTCACAGAGAGGAGTGGGTATTCCCACTACTACTACTACTTAACATTTCTAGAGCGCTACTAGGATTACGCAGCGCTGTACAAATTAACGAATAAGGACGGTCCCTGCTCTGAAGAGCTTACAATCTAAAGGACGAAATGTCAAGTTGGGGTAGTTGAGATTTCCTGAGAAGAGGTGTAGTGATTAGGTGCCGAAGGCGACATTGAAGAGGTGGGCTTTGAGCAATGATTTGAAGATGGGTAGGGAGGGGGCCCGGCATATGGGCTCAGGGAGTTTGTTCCAAGCATGGGGTGAGGCGAGGCAGAAAGGGCGAAGCCTAGAGTTGGCGGTAGTGGAGAAGGGTACTGAAAGGAGGGATTTGTCTTGAGAGCGGAGGTTACGGGTAGGGACGTAAGGGGAGATGAGGGTAGAGAGGTAAGGAGGGGCTGCAGATCGAGTGCATTTGTAGGTGAGTAGGAGAAGCTTGAACTGTATGCGGTATCTGATCGGAAGCCAGTGAAGTGACTTGAGGAGAGGGGTGATATGAGTATATCGGTTAAGGCGGAAGATAAGACGTGCGGCAGAGTTCTGAATGGATTGAAGGGGGGATAGATGGCTAAGTGGGAGGCCAGTGAGGAGTAGGTTGTAGTAGTCAAGGCGAGAGGTAATGAGAGAGTGGATGAGAGTTCGGGTGGTGTGCTCAGAGAGGAAGGGGCGAATTTTGCCAAAGTTATAGAGGAAGAAGCGACAGGTCTTGGCTATCTGCTGGATATGCGCAGAGAAGGAGAGGGAGGAGTCGAAGATGACACCGAGGTTGTGGGCAGATGAGACGGGGATGATGAGGGTGTTATCAACTGAGATAAAGAGTGAAGGGAGAGGAGAAGTGGGTTTGGGTGGGAAAACAATAAGTTCAGTCTTGGCCATGTTCAGTTTCAGGTGGCGGTTGGACATCCAGGCAGCAATGTCAGATAAGCAGGCCGATACCTTAGCCTGGGTTTCCGCAGTGATTTCTGGTGTGGAGAGCTAAAGCTGGGTGTCGTCAGCATAAAGATGATAGTGGAAACCATGAGAAGAGATCAGGGAGCCTAAGGAAGAGGTGTAGATTGAAAAAAGAAGGGGCCCAAGGATAAATCCCTGGGGAACTCCAACAGAGAGCGGGATAGGGGAGGAGGATGAGCCATGAGAGTGTACTCTGAAGGTACGATGGGAGAGATAAGAGGAGAACCAGGAGAGGACAGAGCCCTGGAACCCAAAGGAGGACAATGTGTCAAGAAGTAGGTTGTGATTGACAGTGTCAAAAGTGGCGGATAGGTCGAGGAGGATGAGGATGGAGTAGTGACCTTTGGATTTGGCGAGGAACAGGTCATTGCAGACCTTAGTGCCGTTTCTGTCGAGTGTAGGGGACAAAAGCCGGATTGAAGCGGATCGAGGATGGCATGAGTGGAGAGAAAATCAATGCAGCGGCTGTGAATGGTGCGTTCAAGTATTTTGGAGAGGAAAGGTAGGAGGGAAATGGGGTGGTAGTTGGAGGGACAGGTAGGGTCAAGTGATGGTTTTTTGAGGAGTGGTGTGACCACAGCATGCTTGAAGGTGTCCGGGACTGTTGCAGTGGAGAGAGAGAGGTTGAGGATATGACAGATGGTGGGGGTGATAGTAGGAGTGATGGTATTCCTGTCTTCTTGGTTCAGTCTCATAGGTTTTGTGAGGGAGTGGGTGGTACAAGGCTGGGTTTCCATAGGATCACTCCCTCAAGGCTGAAGTTGAACCACCTTATGGTGCTGAGACAGAGGGGATGGGTTCAGGCAGGGATGGGGTTAAATGCCCTAAAGCAGAACAGTTTGGAGAGGCCTCCAGTGAAGATTGTCAAGAGGTCTCTAAAGGAGTGGCACCTGAGTGGTGTGTTTCCCTGAGGTGGGAAGTTGTAAGCAGCCAAGTCAGCTTCCAGGAGTTAATGATAGAATGAAAACTGCCAAAGTAGGAGAGAATCTTGCAGTGTATTCCTAAAGTGTATAAGTTTGAAGTGTGCCCAGAAGGGACCTGAAACAGCATTTGTTGCCATAGTGTTTGGACCTGGCTAGGAGCCAGCCCCTATGAAGAGTATTGACTAGGACTGTATTGTGAGAGAAAGCCTCTGCTTAGAAGGACTAAGCCTGTGATGTAACAGAGCTGAGTACAGCCTTTTTGGTGTACATAAATAAAGCACTTTTGACTTTTTATCTGCAACCTGCGTGTACCACATTTTTGTGAGGTCCTGCAGCCAGCCGCGAGTCACGTTGCCACAGGGATCTTTTCCATTTTTGGCAACTACATAAACAGGCCAATTCTATAAGTAGGGTTAACTGCAAGAGGGTGTACATGTGGTGTAGACATCTATGTGCATTTGATAGCTGCTTGTTATGAAAAATGGAGTCTGTACGCTGTAACACCTGACTGAAGCAGAGCCTGGCTGTTTCATTGGGAGGTTGTGTGATAACAGTATTATTAGGAAAGGTATGGAAAACAGGTGTGAGGATGTTATAATGCCTTTTTATCGCTCCATGGTGCGACCGCACCTTGAGTATTGTGTTCAATTCTGGTTGCCGCATCTCAAGAAAGATATAGTAGAATTGGAAAAGGTGCAGCGAAGGGTGACTAAAATGATAGCGGGGATGGGACGACTTCCCTATGAAGAAAGACTAAGGAGGCTAGGGCTTTTCAGCTTGGAGAAGAGACGGCTGAGGAGGAGACATGATAGAGGTATATAAAATAATGAGTGGAGTGGAACAGGTGGATGTGAAGCGTCTGTTCACGCTTTCCAAATATACTAGGACTAGGGGGCATGCGATGAAACTACAGTGTAGTAAATTTAAAACAAATCGGAGAAAATGTTTCTTCACCCAATGCATAATTAAACTCTGGAATTCGTTGCCAGAGAACGTGGTGAAGGTGGTTAGCTTGGCAGAGTTTAAAAAGGACAAGTCCATAAACCACTACTAAATGGACTTGGGAAAAATCCACAATTCTGGGAATAACATGTATACAGTGCAATTTTTCTAGCAAAAAAGGTGCCGGTACTCAAATGCCAGGCCACCCTCCAGGGGTGGGGTGATCACTGAGGGACTCACTCCACAATAGCCAGGCCCCCTGCAACCAGTCATAGAATCTATGACAAGGCAGAATTGGTGTGTTCAGCCTGAGCTCTTTCATTAAAACTTGTGGTCCATGGGTCAATTTTAGCAGACACTGGAAAAGGTGCCGGTACTCAGTACCCCCTCAAAAAAAGCCCTGCATATATAGAATGTTTGTACGTTTGGGAAGCTTGCCAGGTGCCCTTGACCTGGATTGGCCGCTGTCGTGGACAGGATGCTGGGCTCGATGGACCCTTGGTCTTTTCCCAGTGTGGTATTACTTATGTACTTATGTAATAGCAGCCTGCCATGGAAAACTGATAACAAGTAAAGACATCAGCAGAATATCAGAAGGGTGAAGATGGATGTGACAGACTCCAGGGGCAAAGTGCAGCTTAAAGATAGGAGCATTTCTGAAGGAATGGAATTGAAAAAGTAAACAAACAAGAAAAAGTGGGTAGGGTGTAGAAGTAATTAACTGCAAATTCAGCCGAAACCAGAAAGAAGGGTTGGGTCAGCAGATGTGGAGCTTTGCATGTATATAATTAGAAGTGAAAGAAAGAAGGATAAAAAAACAAAATTAAAGAAAGAGATGGGAACATCAGGAGAATTAGTCAACGTCTTGCTACAGAATTTGCTTTAGTTCCCCTCACGGGAAGGGAGAGACCCAATTGCTTATTACAGAATATATGTTTTAATTGCACTGTAATTGGCTTTGTCTGATTGGTGTCTGAAATAAAAGTTTAAAAAAATAAAAAATAAATTACTTTTACAAATTGATTCAGAGTTTATCTCTTTGTGTGATAATAGAACATGTAAGATTTAAAGTATAAAAGAGTGAATTCAGGGAACAGCACCCCGAAGGTTTAGCCTGTACAGCCTTCCACTGATTATCCTTTCCAGGAAACTGGGGGGGGGGGGGGGTGCTAAAAAATTGGTCCGCTGACATGATTCCATGCATGATCGTGGACTGTGGAACCTGTCATGCAGGTTGTGATGGAAGGGGGCATGTTCAAAACGGACGGAGGAGAGTGAGAGCCTGTCCGAGAGGGACGGAGGAAATCCGATCGAAGCCATGTAAATGAATATGTGAGATTAATTGAAGATGTCCGATTGTAAGTATTGTATATAAATATTTTTTATCGATTACTTGATTTTTTTTTATTCATTGTATTTGGCTTACTTATGGATGCTTTGTAGATTTTAGGATTGTAATATAATGACTAAAAAGAAGGAAAATTTAACACCTGTAAGGTGGGTATGTAATGTTAATCTTTTATTGGCTAAGGATATTAACTTGTACAATGAAAGATGGCATAAATTGGTAAAGTCTAGCCCTTTCTTGTCCTGGCCCAAAGAGGGATCTCTAGTGACCTATAATTTGGTAGTCTTGTTGAAAGCCTTGGAGAATTGTGAGAAGGGTAAAAGTTTGAAAAAGCATTTATTAATGTTGAACTTTGGAATAAAGCGAGAAAAGATGAGGCTAAGAGAACTACTAGTGAGGTACAGAATGAAGTTGAAGGAAATGAAATTTTAGACGAGTCATCTAAAGAGCCTCTGCAGCCACCCCCTATATAACAGTGATTCAGGAGCGTCTTTCTCTTCACTATATCTGTCACTTGCGTCCTTAACCAGGCTGACCTCTTTAGTACTACTTCCCAATAGGTAACCTAATCCTGAAGATTGAGTGCTGGGACTGCTGAAGTTTTAAATTATGCCTCATGCATTTCTGCATCTCTTCCCTTAACTGAATCTAGTGGATGCATTTTTTCTTTCTAGTACAAAAAGGTTTATTTACCTCCCCAGCTCTGAGTCTGCTCGCTGATTTGAGGCATTTTTTCTTCCACCTTTTCCTGACTGTAAAGCTGTGATTTTCTGCTTTAGTGTAGAGAGCTGCATGGGAGCGAGGATCCCGTGGGGATGGACCTGGTGCGGGGTCGCCGCGGAAATGCACAGAGATCTGAGCTTTGCCTCTCCTCCCCTGAGCCGCAGGGTGCCCTCCCGGCACATACCTCAAGCAATCCTGGTGGTCTAGTGGTTTCTTCAGGGCAGAAAAGATCCCCTGTCTTCCCTGCCCGCTGCCGCTGACCCTCTTGCTGCCACATCGCTTTTTAAAAATGGCTGCCAAGATTTCTAGTGGCGGCCTCGTGAGACTTCCGCTGAAGTCTTGCGAGGCCACCGCTGGAAATCTCAGCAGCCATTTTAAAGAAGATGCGGCAGCAAGAGGGTCAGCGGCAGTGGGCAGGAAAGACAGGGGATCTTTCCTGCCCCGAAGAATCCACTAGATCACCACGGTGGCTTGAGGTATGTGCCGGGAGGGCACCCAGGGCTGGAGGGGAGGTCTGGACTATGTATGTGGGTGGGTGGGAGGGAAGGTACTGTAAAAAAACCAAAACAAGGTTATCTGTATCCCCTTCCTCGCGCAGCTGGAATCCCTGTTCACTCAAAACAATGCAAGCAAACCTATGAGCTGCTGCATCCACATTGTCGTTCTTTATTGTTGGTGGAATTTTTATTTAATCTCACTAAGATTTTCAAACATGCTGGCTTGTGCATACAGATGTACACAGAGGAAGTATAATAATGGAATAACTTTTTATAGATAGAGTAGTAATTTGTTATAAATCATAATCAGTGTATCATATGGAGGGGCTGGTTAAAGGGACACCCTAGTACTGTTATGTTTGTGCAGAGATTTGTTTCTCCTGGTAAAGGGCCACTAAAACAGACATCATGATATGAGAATTAGGTGCTCAGCATTCAGAGTTTGTATCTATCGATCTGTCTATTTATTTACTTATTAATGGCATTTTTATCATCTTAAACATGAATTAGGTTGAAACCTGGGAGCATTTAAATTCTTATTTTTTTCCTGTGCCTACATCAAAAGAAAAAAAAATGGCATGTGGGAACTTGCTCCTTTTGTTTTGTAGATTGCAGTGGTATATTATAAAAATGCACTTGCCTTTTTTTTAAATGCCCAGTTGGGTATGTATGCTAATCTCAACTTTATTAAATGTTTCAGACATATCCATCTACTTGCTTCCATGATATAACTGAATTCTATTATTCTGTCTCACTCTATTTTCAAATGTAAGCTACATTGAATCAGAAATTGCTTGGGATAATGTGTGATATAAATGTACAAAAAATGTCCCTTATTTCTAATAATCTTTGTGCTATTGTTTTGGGTGAACTAGTGTGGCGTCAATCTCCACCTACTGGCTTCAGCCCATATAACAGGCTAGATAGGATCACCCTGTCTCCTGTTTTATATAACCTCCTTGATAATAAGGGTGGATGGAGTGTGGGTGGGTGCAGGGAAAAGGAGTGGGGAAGGGAAAAGTGGAAATAGAGCACATGGAATAGAAGGGGATGGAGAGGGGGACATGCTGCTCATGGATATGTGTATCTTAATTTTGTATTTAGAGTACGGAAGAAAATTATTTTTGTTACTTTTATGAGTATTTTTACTGCTTATAGAATCTGGTTTCTTGGGAGGGGGTCAAGGTGACTGCAGCATGGCAAGGGCAGGCTGGGGGGACGGAATGGAGGAAATTACTTGAGGCGGGGACGGGTTAGGTTCCCTACAGGGACTGGTGGGGTTGGGTTAGATTTCGGCGACCACAGGTTAGATTTCTGTTCTCATGCAACTCTCTATTTTAGTGACAGGAGAAATGCAGAGGTTACCACTGACTGCAGATAGAGGTACTTTAAAGTAAGGAGAAACAATTGAATAATTAGTTGCTCAGCTACTGGCAACCAGACTTGGGGGCTTTTGTTTTATTTTTGTTCACAGGAATTTTGCATATTGCTGATAACGCACCAACATCGGCAGAAATGATGGTTTTCTATGCTTCTGAGTTCCCCTGCCCTGTTTACATTAAGAATATGTGAAGGAGCTGTGAATGAGGGAGTGTCTTACCAATAAAAGAGCCAGCATAGTGGAGCCATATAACCTTGTAAATTAATGTGGAAGTGTCTTTTTTCTTTTTCACAGTTCAAGCTATAAATTTAGGATTCTTATGATGACAGGGTTTGATCCATATATGGCTATCCCAGAAACTTTTTACATAAAGGAATTTATTTATTTAGATTTTGCTCACACCTTTTTCACTAGTAGTTCAAGGTGAGTTACATTCAGGTACTCTGGATATTTCTCTGTCCCAGGAGGGCTCACAATCTAAGTTTGTACCTGAGGCAATAGAGGGTTGAGTGACTTGCCCAAGATCACAAGGAGCAGCAGTAGGATTTGAACTGGCCACCTCTGGATTGCAAGACTGGTGCTCTAACCACTAGGCCACTCCTCTACTCCATTGTTGTCTCTTTTTTGTTTGAATGCACTCCAAAGAGCCTCTTTATTATTTGCAGAAATACTCTCCAAGGAGCATTTAAAGAGTAATGCTGTGTTTTTTCTTCTTATGGGATGGTTATCCCATGTATAATTTGTATATACATATAGTTTGCTTATTTGTGCACATAAGAAGTACTTCTAATTCTAGGAAACTGTTTTGGTAATCCGATTGGATACCGTGCACGGTGTTTTTTTTAATATAACCATGTGTTTATTTGCAGGTTAAGCCCATGCCTGACTCCTGAGCAGATCGATCTGATATATATAAGGCCTACTAGAACTCTGTCTTTTATTTGTTTGTCTCAAGTGGTTTCTATTTTGTCTGTTTGTTGTTTATCTTATGGGATACCCAGGGGACTATAACACAACTGACATTCCTAGGACTTTCCACCCTTTCATTAGTCCAAATTGTGCCCTGTCCTTTTCTAACATATTCCCATTGGCAGGAAAGCTATAGAAAAAACATGTTCACAATTACTTAAGCTGTGGTTAATACACTCTAATTATAGCTCAGCTAAGAATTATTTTTATGATGGTATTAAAAGCTTTAATGTCAAGCATGCAAGTATATATTCAAAACCATGAATAAAAAGTGTTTCTCTTCATATGACCTACCAGATGCCTGGTAGACTTATAAGTGATAATACGAGACTTTTTCTTCACTTATCCCGTATAGCCTCCTCGAAGTCACAAGCACTTATGGCTTTATCATTAGACGCAGAAAAATCCTTTGACAGAGTGGAATGGGAATATCTATTTGAAACATTATCTTGGTTGGGATGTCCCTTAGAATTTTTGCTCAAAATTAACTCTCTTTATGCTAATCCTGTGGCCAAAGTACTCACCAATAACTTCTTATCCGATAATATTATTTTACACTGGGGCACTAGACAAGGGTGCCCTCTTTCTCCATATCTATTTAATGTTGCACTTGAACCATTGTTAATTGCAATTCGGTCTCATGTATGCATTAAGGGAGTTGTTTATAAGGACTTAGAGATCAAACGTTCAACATATGCAGATGATGTGTTACTTTATTTGTCAGATCCATACAATTCTATTCCTGCTTTGCTAGAGTTAATATCTCGTTTCTCATATTTTTTGGGCTACAAAATTAATCAGCAAAAAACAGAGTTATTGCCACTCAACAAATTTGCGCTACCAAACATAGCTGAAATATTTAACTTGGTATGGATTGCGCCAAAAATTAAATACTTGGGTATAGAATTGTATACCGAGCATGCAGACATCATTCAACATAATGCTGATTTAATTGTAAAGACCCTTAAATCCCTCCTGCATACCTGGCACCCATTAAATTTATCCTGGTGGGGCCGGCTTGAAACTATTAAAATGATGATCTCTCCTAAAATCAACTATATCTTGAGCATGATTCCGATTCTTTTTTCCTCCACATTTTATCAACAGGTTGATAAAATGCTATCTTATTTATTTTATTTTATTTATTGCATTTGTATCCCACGTTTTCCCACCTCTTTGCAGGCTCAATGTGGCTTACAATACATCATGGATACTGGAAATAAGAAGAGGATATACATTTGGTTTTACAGAAGGATTTTGGGTTACATGGTCATGAATATAAGATAGTGGTATTGCAGAAGACATTATAAGTGATTTGAGTGGGAGCCAGTGTAGTTTCTCTCATAGGGGTGTCGCACTTTCGTATTTTGGTTTTCCAAAGATTAGTCTGGCTGCCGTGTTACTACTACTACTACTACTTAACATTTCTAGAGCGCTACTAGGGTTACGCAGCGCTGTACAAATTAACAAATAAGGACAGTCCCTGCTCAGAAGAGCTTACAATCTAAAGGACGAAATGTCAAGTTGGGGTAGTTTAGATTTCCTGAGAGGAGGTGTAGTGATTAGGTGCCGAAGGCGACATTGAAGAGGTGGGATTTCAGCAATGATTTGAAGATGGGTAGGGAGGGGGCCCGGCGTATGGGCTCAGGGAGTTTGTTCCAAGCATGGGGTGAAGCGAGGCAGAAAGGGCGAAGCCTAGAGTTGGCGGTGGTGGAGAAGGGTACTGAAAGGAGGGATTTGTCAAGAGAGCAGAGGTTACGGGTGGGGACATAAGGGGAGATGAGAGTAGAGAGATAAGGAGGGGCTGCAGATCGAGTGCATTTGTAGGTGAGTAGGAGAAGCTTGAACTGTAAGCGGTATCTGATCGGAAGCCAGTGAAGTGACTTGAGGAGAGGGGTGATATGAGTATATCGGTTGAGGCGGAAGATAAGACGTGCGGCCGAGTTCTGGATGGACTGAAGGGGGGATAGATGGCTAAGTGGGAGACCGGTAAGGAGTAGGTTGCAGTAGTCAAGGCGAGAGGTAATGAGAGAGTGGATGAGAGTTCGAGTGGTGTGCTCAGAGAGGAGGGGGCGAATTTTGCTAATGTTATAGAGGAAGAAGCGACAGGTCTTGGCTATCTGCTGGATATGCGCAGAGAAGGAGAGGGAGGAGTCGAAGATGACACCAAGGTTGCGGGCAGATGAGACAGGGACGATGAGGGTGTTATCAATTGAGATAGAGAGTGAAGGGAGAGGAGAAGTGGGTTTGGGTGGGAACACAATAAGTTCCGTCTTGGCCATGTTTAGTTTCAGGTGACGGTTGGACATCCAGGCAGCAATGTCGGATAAGCAGGCCAGTACTTTGGCCTGGGTTTCCGCAGTGATTTCTGGTGTGGAGAGATAAAGCTGGGTGTCGTCAGCATAAAGATGATAGTGGAAACCATGAGAAGAGATTAGGGAGCCTAAGGAAGAGGTGTAGATTGAAAAAAGAAGGGGCCCAAGGACAGAACCCTGGGGAACTCCAACAGAGAGCGGGATAGGGGAGGAGGATGAGCCATGAGAGTGTACTCTGAAGGTACGATGGGAGAGATAAGAGGAGAACCAGGAGAGGACAGAGCCCTGGAACCCAAAGGAGGACAGTGTGTCAAGAAGTAGGTTGTGATTGACAGTGTCAAAAGCGGCGGATAGGTCAAGGAGGATGAGGATTGAATAGTGACCTTTAGATTTGGCGAGGAACAGGTCATTGCAGACTTTAGATAGTGCTGTTTCTGTTGAGTGTAGGGGGCGAAAGCCGGATTGAAGTGGATCG
Organism: Microcaecilia unicolor; assembly: GCF_901765095.1. Taxonomy (NCBI): domain Eukaryota; kingdom Metazoa; phylum Chordata; class Amphibia; order Gymnophiona; family Siphonopidae; genus Microcaecilia; species Microcaecilia unicolor. Next base: position 91,458,804 of record NC_044038.1, on the reverse strand, counting down.
AGGATGGCATGAGAGGAGAGGAAATCAATGCAGCGGCTGTGAATGGCGCGTTCAAGTATCTTGGAGAGGAAGGGTAGGAGGGAAATGGGGCGGTAATTGGAGGGACAGGTAGGGTCAAGTGATGGTTTTTTGAGGAGTGGTGTGACCACGGCATGCTTGAAGGTGTCCGGGACAGTTGCAGTGGAGAGAGAGAGGTTGAGGATATGACAGATGGTGGGGGTGATAGTAGGAGTGATGGTGTTAAGTAAGTTGGTGGGGATGGGGTCTGAGGAACAGGTGGTGGATTTTGAGGAGGAGAGGAGATGGGCGGTTTCCTCTTCGGTGATAGCAGGAAAAGAGGAGAAGGAGGCCTGGGTAGGTTGGTTGAGAGAGTGGGTTATAGGATGAAGAGGAGGAGAAGGTTTAGTGATGAATTCAAGGTTGATCTTCTGGACCTTGTCACGGAAGTAGTCGGCCAGAGATTGCGGAGAGAGTGAGGGGGGAGTGGGAGCGGAGGGCACTTTGAGGAGGGAGTTGAGGGTGGCGAAGAGACGACGAGGGTTAGAGCTGAGGGAGTTAGTCAATTGGGTGTAATAGTCCTGTTTAGCGAGGAATAGGGAGGATTGGAAGGAGGATAGCATGAATTTGAAGTGAATGAAGTCATTATGGGTGCGAGATTTCCTCCAGAGGCGTTCAGCCGAATGGGCGCAGGAGCGAAGGTATCGGGTGCAAGGGCCAGGGCTGGGGATTAGTACGCCTTGTGGGACGGGATATGGACGGTGCAAGGGTGTCAAGAGCAGAGGAGAGAGTGGCATTGTAAGTGGAGACAGCTTTGTCAACAGATTTGGAGGACAAGATGGAAGGGAGGAGGTCAGAGATACAAGAGGATAAGGTGGGGGGGTCAACAGCCTGGAGATTTCTGGACGTAGTAGTTAGTGTGGGGCGAGATTGAGGGGGAGGGTGCTGAAGTGTGAATGTGATTAGGTGATGGTCAGAGAGAGGAAGAGTTGAAACGCAGAAATTGGAGGGAGAGCAAGTGGAAGAGAGGACGAGATCAAGACAGTGGCCAGATTTATGAGTAGGGGTGGTGGGGCTCAGTTGGAGGTTGAAGGAGGAGGTAAGAGTGAGGAACTGAGAAACATATGAGTCGGATGGGTTATCAGTGTGAATGTTGAAGTCACCAAGAATGAGGGATGGGGATGAGGGCTCGAGAAAAACGGTGAGCCAGGCATCGAAGTCGGTAAGGAAGGAATGGAGGGATTTATCGGGGGGGGGGGGGCGGTAAATGACTGCAACTCTGAGTGGCAGTGGGTGGAATAGACGGATGGAGTGAACTTCAAAGGATGAGAAACAGTGAGACTGAGGTAGGGGGAGAGGTTGAAAACTGCAGGAGGGCGAAAGTAGTAGCCCGACGCCGCCACCGCGGCCAGCTGGGTGGGGCGAATGGGAGAAAAGATAGCCTCCGTGGCATAGGGCTGCGATTGAGGCAGAATTGTCAGGGGTGAGCCAGGTTTCAGTTAGGGCAAGCAATTGAAGGGAATGGGAGATGAAGAGATCGTGGGTAAAGGGAAGTTTGTTGCAGATCGAGTGGGCGTTCCACAGGGCGCACGAGAAGGGGAGGGAGGAGGCGGGGAGGAGGCGGGGAGGAGGCGGGGAGGAGGGGGATAGAGATGAGATTGGAGCTATAGCGGGAACGTTTGCATAGATGAGGTGAGGGCGAGGACAGGAGTGGGGGACCTGGGTTGGGATTGATGTCTACCGCGGATAGCAGGAGAAGGAGCAAGACAGTGCGGAGAAGGGTGGGAGAGGAAGGTCGACGAAGGCGACGAAGACGGGATGCGCTTAGGAAGAAAGGGGAAGGGTTCATGGCAGGAAGGAGGTGTTGAAGGTTGAGAGCTAGGAAGTAGGAGGAAGACAGTAGGGATGGTGAGGTGGTGGGGGACAGGGGTAGGTAGGGTATTGCAGTAGCGAGGAGGGCGGAAGAGGACAGGGATGGGTAGTGAGATCGTGTGGTAGATGGCGGTTGGAGGGGGAAAAGATTGGGGAGGGACAGGGCAAGGAATAGGATGTGGATGGGGGCCATGGGTAGTGATTGAAGTGTTCACAGGGCAGGTCGGTGGGCTGGGAGACAGGCAGGTGGTGAGGGTGATCAGTTGGGGAGGGGAGTGATGAGCTGGTAGGGAGATGGGCTGGGAGGTGGTAGTCTGTCAGGTGAGTGGCTAGTAGGCACAGGTGGATTGGGTAAGAGGCGGGCAGGAGCAGGTGAGTGCGGTGGAGAGCACGGCAGTAGTGCTGGAACAAGCTGGAATGGTTTGAGGCAGGAGCTGGCGGACTACACAAGCTGAAGCAGACAGACTGGAACAGGCTAGAACAATCTAGAATAAGCTGATGCAGACGGGCTGGAACAGGCTGAATCAGGCAGTCTGGAGCAGGCTGGATCAGGCAGTCTGGAGCAAGCTGGCTGGAGCAGGAGGTCTGGAGTAAGCAGGGAGGCTGGATCAGGCGGACTGGAACAAGGTGGAGCAGGATGACTGGAGCAAGCAGGGAGAAGCTGGAACAGGCGGTCTGGAACAAGCTGGATCACGCGGGCTGTAACAGGTAGGAGCAGATGGACTGGAGTATGCAGGGAGAGCAGGATCAGGATCAGGCGGACTGGAACAAGCTGGAAGAAGCTGGATCAGGCGGACTGGAGCAAGCAGGAAGAGGCTGGATCAGCGGGCTGGAACAAGTTGGCTGGATCAGGCGAACTGGAGCAGCAGGGAGAGCTGGATTGGGCGGACTGGAACAAGCTGGATCAGGTGGACTGGGACAAGCTGGATCAGGCGGACTCTACAAAGGTTAGTGAATGAGCTGAAGAATTCTTCATACGTTTGCTCGTGGCTGTTAATGAATCTATTGAGCGTGTCCTGCAGGATTTCTTCCTCGTCCATGATGAATACCCCAGACAAGGGAACAGGCATATCTTTTGCAGCTCTCTGTAGCAATATCTAACACACAACAAATTTACATGGCCTTTAAACTTAGCCGGAGATAAACAAGGCTTTGTTTTTCCTGTGCAGTTCGTTAACCGTCTCACTGCCACAAGGTACTTCAAAGGAGCCGATTCCCTGTTAATTCATTACTGCACTGAATGCGGTCTGCAGATCACTTGCAAATTACATATTTAATCGTCCTCTTGTTTGAATTTCCACGGGCTGCTTTATCCCATCTTATTTCTTAAAACTATCCTGTGACAGCTTAATAATAACTTTCGGGACACTGTAAATGTTTTAACTTTCTTTGCTTTGGGGTGTTTTTGTCTAGTTTCACAGCAGATGGGATTTCCCAGTGTTCTGGGCTGTTTGGAGTTTTTTGAGTATTTGTTCTTTACAGCCGGCATAGAGTGAGTTGCAGTAGTCCAGATGACTGAGTACCAGTGATTGTACCAACTTGCGGAAGACAGTCCTTGGAAAAAATGGTCTTACTCTTTTTAATTTCCACATTGAGTGAAACATCTTTTTGGATATGTTTTTCGTATGATTCTCAAGTGTTAGGTGCCAATCAATGGTGACTCCTAGAATTTTTAGGGAGTCCGAGATTGGTAGATTTAGTTTTGGTGTGCTGATGGTGGTAAACTTGTCCATGTTGTGTTGCAAGGTGAGTACTAGGCATTGGGTTTTTTC